>NW_021604786.1:6217853-6278859 GCF_004785775.1 Grammomys surdaster | reverse complement strand
TCTCTCTCTCTCTCTCTCTCTCTCTCTCTCTCTCTCTCTCTCTCTCTCTCAAACTAACATCTGTCTGAGAAACAGCAGCTCTTTTCCCTGCTGGTTTCACCAGCTCATTGTGTCTATCAATACACAAGGTTCCAGTTTCTTTCAATATCTTGCTTGTTACTTTCCTTTTATTCTGTGTAGTAGCCATCTAATGAAAATAAAGCCATGCCTTATATGTATGATTTAATCTGCATTTCCGTACAATTTCTGACAGATAGTGTCTCACTATCTGAATGAGAACCATTCTTTGGAAAATCTCTTTTGAGTCAGAAACATGAGATACCCAGGATATCAGTCCTTTCTTAAGGACATGGCTTGCAGCTATTCTGTTGGTTTTCTTTTTTCTCCTGGTAACATGTGATGGACAAATGTTTTTATTTAATGATGTACTTTGGATGTCACAGACAAGAAATCATTGCCAGATTCGGTGTCATTAGGATTTTCTGAATGTATTCTTCAGAGAGTTTTATTTATAGCTCTTAATTTAAGTGTTTGATCCATTTTGATTTAATTTTAAGAAATATTATTAGCTAAGGAACCAAATTGTTTTTTCAGCATTAGTTGGAAAGATTTTTAACAGTGATTATTAGTTACAATTAGACTGAGCTGATTATTTGTACTATAATTTATTTCTGCACGTTCTATTTATCCCCTTGGTCTATGTGTCTGTCCTTTTGCTAGTTTCATATAGTTTAGTTAGGATATCATCCCCATTCTCTTACAGCTATATATTTTGTTCAAATGATTGTTAACAAACTATTACTGTGTTCTGTCATTGAAATTTTATGAATATTCTAGATAAAACTTGGTTTCATAACTCCTATATAAGCTATTAGGCAAAAGGTTAGACCTTTGTAGAAAATAGATGTTTGAGGTTTGAGCAAAAGGGCAACTGTGGTTGCTTAGCTGTGACATCAGGCCATTCACTTGTACCTGGCCATCACTGTCATTGTGAGTTTGAAGACTGACAGCATGCTGGATTCTTTGTCAGTGTAAAGGAAGGGGTATGTGCTTCATTACACACACTCATGATGCAAGTTCTAAAATAGTAGTTTATTTTATAGTGCTTATAAACTACCGATATGGGTGTCTTCTTAGAAATTGGATGGGGACTGGAGATGTGGATTTCGTGGCATAGCACTTACTGATGTTCAAGGTCTTGGTTTGATTTTCATAGTGCTTAAAACAAAAGTAAGATGGGGAAGAAAAAATGAGAGACACGAATGTTTCCCCATAGGAACAGAAACAAAGAGAAGAAGGGGAAGAAAGTGGAAGTTGTCTTATGAAATTTGGAGATACTTAAAAAGGTAGAATCTACTGAGTAGGCCAACCTTGGGTTCAAACGCAGTCTGGAATCATAAAGGACCAGTCTTCCTTGGAAGAAGCTTTCTTAAAGCTAAGCTGATTGTGGAGGGTAACCCATTACTTAGAATCCTCTTACTTACAAAAGGCTCTTTGTAGAAACATGAAGACTGGTTTTTGACCAAATACCTGCACACCAGTGACAATTCACAGATATTGTCACTGGTGCTATTGATATCTATTGTTTATTTTGTTTTGTCTTGAGTTGCTGGAGGGCAAGTTCCTGTGGCTCCATAGTGAATGCTCTTGTCACTTCGAGGTCTTTAGTTTAGAAGAAAGAAACCCTCTTTCTTCTTCCCCCTTTGCAGTACTGTCAAAGCCACAGCTCCGTTGGACCACAGTTCTAAGACAGCTGGCAAAGTAGATGCCTTCAGAGCATTATTGCCTGCTTAATCTGAAATTATCAGCTACAATAAAGCGTTTATATGGCTTGTTAGGTGTGAGGTGGTGTCTTCCATACCAAGTGCTTACTTCACTCACTGTTTGCCAGTAACTGCTAAACCTAGCTATTGGGAGACGCTATTAATTATAACTGCATAATATGCTTCCATCACACTTGTTCTTAAATGGGAGTCCTCATAGTCCGGTGATTTATAATTGGTGTAAAATAGTAAACTTTTTGTTTTTTAAAATTAAGTATGTTCCACATGGTCTCTGAGTGGGAATCAATAAGTCTGCTTCTTAGTTAACAGTGTGTATTCTCTTTGCCATTTGGAGAGTAGCCTTTTTTTTTTTTAATACAAATTGCTGTAATTCATAGAAAAATCTAAATTTGTAACATTTCTTCATTTATAATGCTCCCAGGATTAAGACATTTTATATAGTATATGGACTTCAAAACCACAGGAAGAAAAGCTTGATAGCTCCACAGAAAGATAACTTTTATCATTTGTCTTACACCCACTTTTTATCACAAGGAATTAGTTTCTTGTGTACAGCTTGAGGCTCCGTACTACAAAAGAGCCTGAAGACTGTAATTGTAGCGACATGGCAGTTGAAATCTGTAGTCTTCAACCTGCGGTACATACAGTGCCTAGTGTTAGCAGAAAGCACTCTTAATATTTATTGCATATGTATGAGCAAACTTAAATTAATTGGTGGCATGTGCCTGACATTTTGCTTCTGTTGGAAAGCATTCCGTGGTATGGCTGCTATAGAGGAACTGAAGTCAGTACATATAATTGTATGGTTGTAGAATAGAATAAATTGCTAGATCTCATTGAGATTTTATTCAGACATGCATATCTAGATATTCATACAACTATAAAAGTCTGTCTTAAGGAAATTTGACCCCTTGGCATAGACAGGTTAATTATTAGAGAGCTTGGAATTGTTAGTGCAGCAGAGATCTCACCTGTCAGAGTGCTTGGCAAGGTATACAGTCATGTAACTAAATCTAATTACTGCTAATAACTGCTGTCCTTCTGTGGTGTTGCATCTGAGCCCACGGCTCCTTTCTGCTAAGCTCTTCGTTTTACTAGCGGATGTGCATACACTACCCAAACAAGCTAATTTACATAATTTTTTAATTTACAAAGTAGTACACAATACCATTTTTCATTATACTGTTGTTCTTTTCTGTTTGTTAATATATGCAAAAGCACACATTGTGTTCTGAAATTTTTGTGTAAAAGAGAATGTATATGGTATTTATATCAAACTCAAGGAGAGTAGGTTCAGGAAATGAGTAAGTACAAGGCTTGCCTTGCATATGTGATGATGCCCTGGGTTTAAATCCCTGAAATATAGAAAGAGGGGTGGGCCTTGCCTTTTGTATAAATGTCAGCCCTTGGTGTATATGTTTTCAAGATGCCCTTAGACGTTTGAGATGTGCTCAAAACAAGCCCACAGTTTCATACATAGCTAGTGAAACATTACATTTCTGCACAAAACTAATGGGTCACATAATTATTAAATTTTACAGTATTCTATTTTCCTCAGTGTGTATGGTTTTTTTTTCCAACCAAGATTCTTCTGTTCTTTATGTAATCTCAACTTTTTAAAAAAATTATACGTATGAATGTTTGGCCTGGCCGGGCAGTGGTGGCGCATGCCTTTAGTCCCAGTACACCTCAGAGAGGCAGAGGCAGGCGGATTTCGAGTTCAAGGCCAGCCTGGTCTACAGAGTGAGTTCCAGGACAGCCAGGGCTACACAGAGAAACTCTGTCTTGAAAAACAAGGAAGGAAGGAAGGAAGGAAGGAAGGAAGGAAGGGGAAGGAAGGAAGGAAGGAAGGGGGGGAAGGAGAGAGAGAGAGAAAGAGAGAGAGAGAAGAAAGGAAGGGAAAAAGGAAAGGAATGTTTGGCCTGCATGTGTATATGTATGTATGTGTACTGCTTGTATGCCAGGTACCTGCAAAAGTCAGAAGAGGACTTCAGAACCCCTTGAACTGGGGTTACGGATGGCTCGAACCACTATGTGAGTGCTTAGAATTGAACCCTGGTCCTCTGCAAGAGCAACTAGTGCTCTTAGCTGCTGAGCTATCTCCAACCTTTTTGTTGGCTAGGAACAATGGTTGTGAAGGGTTCTTTGCAGCCAACAGTTTAGCTCCTGCATGCTTCTTATATTTTCTGTCACGTTTACTTTTAATTCTCCATGCTAGAATAATCTTGGCTTTGGATCCCAGCTGAGTGATAGACTTGCCTGTGGAGGAGGATCCCCGTTTCTGATCCTCAGCAGCAGAAGGGATAGTTCTGATGGATGGGTGTGTTTGTGTGGTGGAGCGCTCAATTTGGAGGTTGTTCTAAAGCTTTTGTTTTTCCTTACATGTCCTAAATTTACGTTGCCCAGCATTGGCAACAGTGCCAGCCCCAATCCATGTGTCACATGTGGGACAGTGCAGACATGTTATACTTCCGTTGCAGAACCCTGAACCCTGAAGTACACCATGAATCATCCCGGCATGTGGGAGTCACCGCCTTGTCACCACTCTCAGATGCGCCCTTCATTTCTTCTGGCATATTTTGTATGCTTCTGTGAACTTGTATTTCCTTACACAGTTACTCCAAATCATCACTTCTCTATTAAACTTCCTTCTTTTCTACTAGTAAATGACCTTTCTCCTACTGCACAGAGGAAATTGAGGTTACAGCAGGAACCCCCCTAACTTCCTGTTCTTAGACCTATTTTTGTACTTTTTTTGCCTCCTTTTTTTCTTGTCTCAAAGATAAGTCCATTTGGTGTTTCTTAGTTTTACCAATATTTCTTGGTTGTATGAGGGAGTAAAGGTGGGTGGGGTGAGCTTTCTAGATTCAAAGAGGTCTAGTGAGATAGCTCAGCAGTAAGGAAGGGCAAGAGCCATCAAGCCTAATGATCTCAGTTTGATCCCCAGACCAAACTGACCCTTAAGTTGTTCCTGGTCATCTACGTGCAGGTACACATGAGAATATATAATAAAGAATTTTAAAAACACGTCTGCACAAAGTAAATAAATAAACCCTAAATGGAGCTAGAAATCATCAACTAGAATGGAAAATGGCAAGGCCACAAAGTCAGGTCATTCTAAGACTAGAAGACAATAGCAGTGATGAGATGTTAGCAGTGATGAGGGTATTCAAGTGGAGCTTCACAGGCTGCAGGAAAGTTTTTGCTTTGACAAGTTTCGATTGGAAGCCTCCAGAGGGTTTGGAGTAGAATTTGAATGATGTGATTAAGCCTTTTCTTCCCCTTAATTTTATTTTATTCTGTTTATGTGAGTGTGTATCTGGGCATATGTTTGCACACCAAAAGAGAGCATCATATTTCATGGGACTACCGTTGCAGACCGATGTGGGCTACCATGTGGGTGCTGGGAATTGAGTTCAGGACTTGGAAGAGCAGCCAGTGCTCTTAACAGTCAAGCTATTTCTCCGTTTTCAACCCAGAGAATGGTAAATTCAGCTCCCAACAGTGAATCATTTCATGACCAACATTGTCTCATTTGAAGTCACCCTTGGTTTTAAAGATTTTAAGATTTAATTTTACTTTTTACTTTGAGTGTTTTGCCTGCGTGTGTGTATGTATGCCACATGTGTGCCTGGTGCCTCTGAAGGTCAGCAGAGGGCTATGGGTTTTCTGGAACAGGAGTTAGCAGATGGTTACTAGCATCATTTGGTATTGGGAAACAAACTCAGGTTGTTAACAGGAACAAGTACCCTTCCAGCTGACACACGCTCGTGCACACAGACACACAACCTCACACACACCCATCCCCATGGTTTTGCTTATTCATTGATACCAAGTATTTTGGGGCGGTGGTGGCACACACCTTTAGTCCCAGCACACCTCAGAGAGGCAGAGGCAGACGGATTTCTGAGTTTGAGGCCAGCCTGGTCTACAGAGTGAGTTCCAGGACAGTCAGGGCTACACAGAGACCAAGTATTATGTATCCCTAGAGTATCTTTTTAATTGACTGCATGCTAATGCTAGCCTTGAACCTGTATGATCCTCCAAGCCTCTGGACTCCAATTTTAGAATTTTTTTTTTTAATTTTGATATATTTACATTCCCCTTTCCTTTTTCTCTCTCCAATCCCTCCCAATATCACCCGACCCACTCCAAAATCCATGACATCTTTTTCTTTTACACACACACCTACAAACATTCTAAAATAAACACAACTGGTTTAGTCTGTCTAATGTTACTTGTGTGCATATATTTCTGGGCTAACTAGTTGTTGTTGGATAACCCACTGGGAGGTGCTTCCCAGAAGACCGTTTTCCCCACTCAGCATTGCATAGTTGTCCATATAGCTCATGCTAGGGCTCATTCCCTGGTAGCATGTTCCCCTGGTGTTGTCATTGTTTAGCCTGTCTTCTTGATGAGTCTTCATGGGTGTAGCCTCATTGACATCTCTAGGAGATACAATCTCAAACCCAACTTCTGGTTCCTCTGGCTCTTACAGTCTTTATATCTATCTGGTCTTCCGCTTGTTGTGTTGTTATAAAGGAAGTCCCATGTGCTACATTTCATCTGTGTCTTTTTACATGTGTATTCATGCAAATAATAAGTAAAATAGCTACTCTCTCATTACTTGCGTTAGTCGGTTTCTCCCTGTTGTAGTTTTAATATTAAGTGACTTCCCAGTTTGGTTGCTTAGTAATTTACAACTCACCCTAAATGGTGTCAGGTTTCAAGTTTTTTGGTTTTTTTGTTTGTTTGTTTGTTTTTTGTTTTTTTCTTTTTGGATCAGATTCTATACAAAATCTCATGTCTACTATTAGATAATTGTTTTTTAGCCATTTCTATATTCTGAGTACTTCCAAGATAAATTCCAGTCCTCATAGAGCTTAAATTTTACAGGAGGTATGATAGATAATGAAAACAATAAGCAAACTCTGTCATAATAAACATTTTAATAACTTCTATGACAAAATGATAAAATAGAGTAATTTTGAAGCCATTAGAATTGAGAGGATGGAGTCTGTACCTTTAATTCCAGCACTGAGGCAGAAGCAGGTAGATCTCTTGAGTTTCAGGCCAGTCTGGTCTACAGAGTTCCAGGACAGCCAGGGCTACACAGGGAAACTGTGTCTTAAAGAAATCGAGACACCTCTTCTCCTCCTCCCACCCCCACAAAACAAAAACAAAAACAAATTTTGAGGGTGGCCACTGGGTGGTGGTGCAGCCCTGTAATTGGAGCACTGTAGAGTCCTGGTGACAATGTTGTGAACAGTCTGTGGGGGGGAGAGGGCCTGGGATGGACACAGCTGGTCTGTACCATTGCAGTGATGAAAACAATACTAAACTGTCTAGCATGATGAGTTCAGCATTGTGATTGTATTTTTGATTCTGGTAAATTCCTTGTAATGACAGTCATCATTTTCTTGTTGAGATTAGGTCCTGGGGATGCTTTAGGTTCCTGTCTTCCCTTGTTTATTCGTCTCCTCCAATTGCTGTTTGTTGTCCCACCTACAGTTGGCTACACTATTTAAAGCGCTCCCTCTCAGCATTTGATCCATACTTAGTACATTCTTAAGAGTCCTCAGCACACTCCATTGTTTGATCCTTCTGTGTTTCATGTGTGATTCATTTGGAAAGCTTTTTCCCTCATCTCCGGTACTCATCAAGTACCTTTTGTATTTTTTTTAAGATTAACTCAAAGAAGTCACTTTTTTTTTTTTCACTTTACAAAGGACAATTTTCTTTTCAGTGGTAACTTGGCATGTTGAATGTTCTTGGCAGGAATACTGTCTCAAATGTGCTCTCAGACCCCTGACACAGTAATCAGTCATCACTAGGTTTCAAAATTCTGTCCAATAAAATATATTGATAGTAAATTTAATACCACAGGCAGAGACCATTTCAAACATAATTAGATAAACTGTCTAATTCAAGTCTCTTGTACAGTGGAATATAAGCAGTCAAAGGAGGCCGGGCAGTGGTGGCGCACGCCTTTCATCCCAGCACTTGGGAGGCAGAGGCAGGCGGATTTCTGAGTTTGAGGCCAGCCTGATCTACAGAGTGAGTTCCAGGACGGCCAGGGCTACACAGAGAAACCCTGTCTCAGAACACCGCCCCCACCCTACCCCCCCACCCCACCCCACAAAAAAAAAAAAAGAAGAAGAAGCAGCAGCCAAAGGAGAATGTTTTAAAAGTGGTAGATTTGTAGCTTTGATAACACAAGAAGTTGAGAAAAGAAAGTAAAAAATAAGGTACTACTTGAATTATGATTGCTTCCTAACATAGTAATCAATAATAATTACTCCTATGAGTATCTGTAAAAGCTTAAATTATGCTTAGTAACATTCATATGTAACTCATATATTTATAGAATTATCATAGTTTGAGTAAATTTTAAAACTAAGTGTTTTTAGAAAATTAGTTTTTCTCTGTGCTAGAGACTGAACAAACACATGTCCTTTCAATTTAGCATGTCTGTGCTCTACCACTAAGGTACATATATGCTGAACCCAAATACCCTTTCTTCCTAGAAAATGGTAGCAAGCATTTTCACATGGTTCAATCCTCTACCTTCACACTCCCCATATCTTAAACAAATCAACAACAACAACAAAAGGACAGAGTCTCATTGTTGCCTGTCTGGCCTGGAATTCAGTGTAGATCATGTGAGCTGGCCTCAAAGCTCACAGTGATACTTGCCTGCCTTATGTTCCTAGTGCTGGGAGTAAAGGTATATATAGCACCATGCCTTGCTCCCCCCTTTTTTTTTAATAGTCGGAATTCTTACCTATATTAGACATCAGTTTAACAGTAAAAAATAAGGGTGGGATATCATTGTCAAGTACACCATGCACACTGCTATCCTTTATTAAAGTATTTTATGTTACCACAAAACTAATTTTAGGTTACTCACCCCCCATTTGTTCCTGTGTTCTTTCTCTCCCTCCTCCCTCCCCCCCTTCCCTTCTCTTCCCCCCCTTTCTCTGTGTGTGTGTCTAGCCCAATGTGGCATATGCATCCTGTACCTCCTAAGTACTGGGATTAGAGGTGCGTGCAGACCTTCATTATTGCTATTTTCATAATAATACATATCTCATGTATTTGCAGATGTATGTATGTATGTATGTATGTATGTATGTATGTATGTATGTATGTAATCAAAGTTCTCCCAAAGGTCCTGAGTTCAAATATGACTAACCCCAGGAATCAGTCCAATTTGAATGAGAATTTTTTTAAAAGGTGACTTTTTATATTATGTACATAAGTATTTTGTCTGCATGTATGAATGTGTACATACCACATGCACACCTAATATTCCTGCAGGCCAGAAAGCTCTAGATTCTGTGAACCTGGAGTTATGTGCAATTATGAGCCACCATGTAGGTGCTGGGAATTAACTCAGGGCCTCTAGAAGAACAGCCAATACTCATAACTGCTAAGCTAGCTCTTCAGCATCCAACCCTCTCTTTATTCTTAAGAGGAATGAATGGTATAGTAATTCTCAGCTGTATGTATATATGTCTATCCTGACCATAGTTGAATGAATAAAAGTGAAACATAGCTCAGAAATCTATAGTATAGGATTAATTTAGAAGTTATATAAACACATTTTAAGTGAATGTTCATTTCATATAAAAACTAGAGTAGAACTTCAAGATTAGTTCTGTAAGAATCAGAGAGTCATAAACGAAACTTTATGTATATACTCTCTGCCTTAGTTATGCTTTCTATTGCTGCAACAAAACACCAGGACTAAAGAAACTTGGTGGGGGGGCTTATTCAGCTTACATTTCCATATTGCTGTTCATCACCAGAGGAAGTCAGGACAGGAACTCAAGCAGGGCAGGAACCTGGAGGCAGGAGCTGATGCAGAGGCCACAGAGAGGTGCTGTTTCTGGCTTACTTCCCCATGGCTTGCTCAGCCTGCTTTCTTTAGAACCCAGGATCTTCAGCCCAAGGATGGCCCCACCCACGATGGGCTGAGCCCTCCCCCATCAATCCCTAATTTCGAAAATGCCCTACAGGATTAGCTGCAGCCTGATTTTTATGGGGGCATTTTCAGCCAAGGCTCCTCCTTTCAGATCACTCTGGTCACCTTGATAGAACCTAGCCATAGCACTCTGTTAGCTTATACCCAGGGAGGTTTGGAAGACTACTTTAATTTTACTTAGATTGAACTCCCGTGTCCTGCATTTTTTTCTTCTTTTAAACCCAAGGTGTTCTCAAATATTTCAGTTATGACCTTAAAAAGCATTCAAGAGGTCCTCGGCCTAGTTTGAGGAAGCTACAGATAGTAAATTGTGCTTAGCAGATATTGTAAGCAGGTGACTCAGCTCTGTGCACTCCATGTCCAAAAAGGGCTTGAAAGTACATTTCCTTCATTGCTTTCTAGATTCTTTAAAACCTTCACAGGTATTATTTAAGGCATCAAAAAGAATTGTGTCAGTTTAGAAGGGAACATTTTTTAATAGCTGTTTGTTTGTTTGTTTGTTTGTTTGTTTAAAGACAGGATCTCTTTTGTGTAGCCCTGACAATTCTAGAACTCACTATGGAGACCAGAGTGGAACTACACTTAGAGACTAAGTGTACACTTACCTGCCTCTAGCTCCCAGAGTGCTGGGATTAAAGTCTGCTCCACCACTCCTGACTTGGCTTTGTTATTTAATTGTTTTAAATAGTATGGTTCACTCTAGTAACCTAGGATAGAGGCGGTCTTATGATACTGAAAATTCTCAAATTGCAGGGATATTACAGTTGTTTACATTTTCTTATCTAACGATTTCATTTTGAAAATTATCTCAAACAAAAATCCCTGTGGATTATTTTTACTTCTTGCCCCCCTTTCTTATTTTCAAAACAAGGTCTTGCTATATAGCCCTGGCTAGTCTAAAACTCTGTATGTAGGGTGAACTGGCCTCCACTTTACAGAGATCCGCATGCCTTTGCCTCTTAGGTGTTGGAAATAAAGGCATGCGTCACACTGCAGTGCACTGCTGCTGTCTTTGAAGGAGACATCATTCAACAGGGAAGTGAGGCTGTCGTGTTGTGTTCCTAAAGGTGTTGAGGGTCATGGTAAATTATGTTTGATAAATTATAATTTTATTTATAAATTAGTAACTTAGAAGTTCCCTCATTTTATGAGACCATGTCACTAATACGGTATTGAAAACACAGCAGAGTTTCACACATTTGATTCTGTGAGTACATGAATCATTAAAGGAAGGTAAAAAGGGCCTTGATGTGACTCTTGCTTATGTGCTTTCCAACTGGATACTTTGGAGAAGAGTACTTAGTTTGTGATTTTCTGTTTAGTAGAAAAAATAATCATCATAGTTATTGCTAGAATCAACCGAGATTAACTGGATGGAGTGGTGTTCAATCTTAAAACATGCTTAGCTGCATGAGGCCCTAGACTTAATAGTCACTCCCACCCTCTGAGATTATCCTTGGTTATAACTTGGGACACACACTCTGTGCCTCTCCTTGTGCCATGTGGATTCATATTGCTAGGCTTGATAGCAAACACTTTTACGTGCCAGTCTGTCTCTCTAGTACTTTTCATTTTTAGAACATTTTTTAAAGTTATTTTTACCTGTGTCAAAACGGCAATCTGTAAAGACTGAAAATCAATTTATGCCATTAGTTACTCACTGTTTAAGAGGTTATTTTTACATTGTGTTAAGATAAAAGGTTACCGGTAAAGGGTTTTCTGCTATGCTTGATAACATGAGTTTGATTCCCTGGCCCCATCCCATGATACAGAGCTCACTCCCTCAGGCTGGCCTCTGACATCCATGTGGGCACACACATACACAATATGATTTTAAAAAATGTAATTTGGTTACCTATTAAATACATATGTGTTTTATATTTGTGTGTGTATGTTTGTATGTATGTACATAAAATTTATTATATATAAAGACATCACTGCTGGCAAATCTTCTCATTCTGTGTGCCTTAGCTTTGTCATGTTGTAAAATGGAGACAGAGTTGAGTGCTATAGTGGTATATTGAGGATTAATTGCCATAGTACAGGCAAGCAGTTTAGCAAGTACCTATTGTATAAAAGTCCAGTGATCAAGTAAACTCTGCTAACAAAACTTTGATTTAGTAACTAATTCTTAAAAGTGTTGCATTAACTTTCCTAGTTGGAAAAGAATAAAGACAAAGAATACTTTTGTTATCTTTTCAGGTAAAATACATTGGGTTGGTGGTGGTTTTTGTTGTCATTGTTTGCTTGCTTAGTGTTTGGTTTCAGGCCTGGCTTTGGCTGATCTGGAACTCACTGTAGATCCACCTGCCTCTGCCTCCCAAGAGCTGGATAACTGTGTGTGTGACCATGTCTGGCAAGACAAATGATTTTAAAAGCCATTGCTAAAGGAACTTTCCTTTGAAGAAATATTTTCTACTCAAAAATTCTGGCCTATGCTAGTAAATTATATTAAACCATTTGCATTATTATTATCTTTTTGTTTAGTTGTTGACGGTTTCATTTCATTATAACAAATCTGCCTTTTCCATTTTCCATTGAGCTTAAAGTTTGGTTTTGTGTTATGCAGTGTCCCCTGCTCCTCCCAGCACCCATCTCAATGTTTGAGAATGGGGATGTTCTCAGTATACAAGTAGTGCTTATGTTATTCCGCACACATGACTAGCTTTGAAGCATTTGTCATGACTGGAATTCCATTGAACAAATACTATGATTGTTCTTCTGTCAATTCAGAGACAGCTTTTAGGTCAAAATTGCTTTTCCAACCCAGAATGTCAAAGGTAGCTAAGAAAATTCAAAATATTCATTGAAAAATACTGTAGTTTAATTCTTTTTCACTTTAAATTAAGTTTATAATAATAGGAGTTTTAGACAGTTTGTCATACTTGAATAGGAGCAAAGTTTAAAAAGTAAATACAAAAAAGGACAAGAATAACAAAATGAACAGTTTCTTCAGTAATATGTATGTTCTATATATGTAAAAATCTCCTAATAAAAATAGGAAGCAAGGCTGGCAATTAAGAGTACTGGTTGATGTTTCAGAGCACTTGGACTTAATTCCCAGCATCTCCATGGCAGCTCACAACCTTCTGTCTTTCTAATCATAAGTGACCCAAAGCTCCCTCTGGCGTCTGCAGGCAGCAGGCACATATGTGCCACACACACAGTTGGAAGCAGGTGCTCCACAAAATTTGAGTAGCAATGTAGGCAATTAAATATCATTCCAAGGAAAGGTTGTGCTGAGTGAGAAAAATCTCAGTGTGGACCACAAGTGCCCTTGAACTCAGCAGAGTGTCTGTGAGGAAGTACCCTGGATAGATACTGGGTTTTTGTTGTTTGTTTTTGGTCAAACTCTCAGTCCCAGGCTTGCTCAGAGCTCACTGTAAAGGCTGTTTTAGAACTCGATGCAGTTTCCCTCACCTGCGTTTCTGCAGTACTTGGAGTACACGGATGAGCAACCACAATAGGCCTGAGATTGCCAAGCTAGGAAAACACTCTACAGCTGTGATTTGATACCTTCACAACCCTGCTTCCAGAGTCTCTGTTTCTGTCTTGTCCCTTTCCGATTGCTGTGACATAATAATACCCTAGTAAAACTAACTTAAGAGGAAAGAGGATTATTCTTGCTAACATTTCATGGCAAGGAAGCCAAAGTCCAAGCTGCTCGTATTGCATTGCTAGTCAGGACTAGTGAACAATGAATGCGTGTTCCTCCTCCATTCACTTTCTCCACTTAAACACTCCAAGATCCCTCTGTTGTATGGTGCTGCCCACAGGGCGGATTTCCCACCCATACTACTGCAGTTGAGATCATTGTCCCCAGGGATGCCTAGAGGCCACACTCTCCAGGTAAGTCATCTGTCAAGGTGACTACAGGAACTTCTATACTTCCTAGCAAAGGAAATACTGCCAAATTTAACTTTCCTATTTGTCATTTGCTAGGGGTTATAACTGACATTAAAGAGGATGTAGCTTATAGAGTGGTAATCAAGAGTGCTGTTCCTTCGGTACCCAAGTGACTTGCTTTTGGAAAAATTAAATATATATTACGTTGGCAAAAATAAAAATCTTTTTGTATAGGTAATTGTAGTTCATGTTTTTAAAAGGTATGAAAAGTGTTGTAGGTTTTTAAAAGTAGTATGTGGGGTGTATGTGTGTATGTCTGCCTGCCTGCTTATCTGTCTGTCTGTCAGGCCTTATGCTTAGAAGAGAGAGGTCTTTGAATTCCCTGGCACAGGAGTTAGAGGTAGTTGTAAGCTGCTGTGTTGGTGCTAGGAATCAAACCTGGGTTTCTCTGTGAGCAGCCAGTGTCCTTCATTGCTGAGCCAGCTCTCCAGCTTTCCCTCCTTTCCTCATACTCACTATAGGGACCAAATTGGCTTGGCTCTTGGAGCTATCCTCCTGCTCCAGCCTTTTTAAGTGCTAATATTGAAGGTGGTCAGCATACCTGGCACTTGTTTCTGACTGACTCTCTCTTAGGTAGCTCTGGCTAGCTTTAAACTTTTTAACCTTTTGCCTCCTCATGGTATTGGAATTGCATGTGGACACCAACATTACTGCAAGAATTGAATGTTTTAGGAAAAAATAGTATCATTACTTTATAAAGCCTTATAATAGCCTATTAAGGCAAATGGCAGATTTTAGTAACTGCCTTACAGATGAGGGGACTGATTAACAGAAATTCAGACAGCCTTAGTAAAGAGATTTACAAAACCAAATTTTGTTGTTTGGTGTCACTTTTGAATATGGTAGTAGTTGTCAAGGATCAAGTCTCAGTACTGAATAATTTCTTATTCTATATTGAAATCGTTGCTAAGAAAACTAATTTCTGTGTTTATACTTTTATATTAAGGTTCTTAGAACGTAGAAAACAAAGTTTTAGCACTATTGTTACCAAAGTGTAATGAGGCCTTCTCTTTTTGTTTATAATTTCAGGACGACATAGACAGCCTAAAGCCCATACTCAGGGACAACCCACAGCTGCATGCGGAAGTGAAAGTCTGGGTAAAGGAACAGAAGGTCCAGGAGATTTTTATGCAAGGTATCTATTTTAAAGTTGCACATCATTTTCTGAAACTAAGCCAACTTTTTTTTGATCGCTCAGTAATGCAGTCTAGTAGTTTTAATTGCATGTAGTCTGCCAGAAAATAATTGGCAAAGTATAAATAAACATTTTGATAAAATTTACAGTTTCACTGATACATTGCACATGGAATTATAACTTCACAGTTGTTTTGTTGATAGGGACATTTCCATAATGTAGATTGTTCAAGGTATGTCCTTCCTGAAAAAAGAAGTATTGTTTGCAGTGGAGGGTTGCCCACAGTCCTGACTGATGTCTTTTAAAGCCGCTGCTGGTGTCCCATAAGTGTCCCCGTGTGCCCACACAGTTAGCAGATGCAAGCTTCAGTTTTGTTGGCTTTGTTTAGTTAGTGGCAGGGTTGCTAGAACATGTGATTTTCAAATCAGACCGGCTTTATAATTCCAAGTAATTTGTTTTAATAGCAGTAAAATCATGTGGAAAATAGAAGGTTTTTGTGAAGTTGTATTGAAACTAAGACATATGACTTAAATTGTTGATATGCTGTTGAACGCAAAGAATACAATTTTGTTACGTTTCCATATTTATCTCGGTCTTTGAAATTCATGCCAGTTTTTAATTCCATCACTTCAGAATGAGTTTTAAGGCCAGCCTGGTCTTACAAATTGAGTTCCAGGATAGCCAGCACTATACAGTGAGACCCTGTTTCAAAAAACAAAAATGAAGCAAAACTATTCATGTCATGAAGTATTAGTAAGCAGTGATTGTGAAGATGTAACTTCTGTTTTATATGCTACTGTACAACAGCAGATCAGCTAGGTATTAATTCTTAGTGAAGTCTTCTTGAATCTTTAGTCATGGAGACTTTCAAACATAATAAATAAACAAACAAATATATAAATTGGACTTCCTGCAACTTTTTCCTACTCAACAACTATCAGAATACTTTCATGTCTAGAGGTCATCACCTTATTCTGTACAATATTTTTTTAAAGATTTATTTTATGTATAGGAGTATATTGTAGCTGTTTTCAGACACACCAGATCCCATTACAAATGGTTGTGAGCCACTATATGGTTGCTAGAAATTGAACTCAGGTCCCTTGGAAGAGCAGTCAGTGCTCTTAACCACTGAACCATCTCTCCAGCCCCAATTTTTTGTTTTTCAAATTTTTAAATAAAGCTACTATCCTCTTGTTATCCTAGGCTGATTTGGGGGACAGTTTCTTAATATCAGATATAAAGACAGTTTCCAAGTTACATGTGTTTAATAATGTCATTTAAAGAGATTTTAAAGGTATTTTTTTAAGTATAGAGATCCAAAAATGTTGCCTGTGGTTAGATGATGTAGTGTGTTGAGCTTGGCTTTACCCCATACTTTTGGTAAAGTTTGGTAACATAGTCACACTATTTTTTTTTAAAGACTTTTATTTATTTATATCCTTAGGGAAGAAAAAATTAAAGTATTAATAATCCCTTTCTATCTTTGGCAAAAATATATGAGGCTGACTTCAGATTGTGTTCAGTGTGGGGTGTAAGGTGGTTAGCTCCTCCTTCCTGTCCCATAAACCAAATTATAAATTACTTTCTAATTTCAGACATGAGCTCATTGTCCCAAACTTTTAACTAGTTTTACTTCTGTACCATATTTTAGAACACTGTAACTTTACATTGTGTCCTGTTCTCTTCCTAATTTATTATTGCAAAGATACTCTATGTGTTGCAGTGTCTATAATAATTTGCATTCTGAGCTAAGATACATCCGTCTCCTCTAAGACATTTTTAAAACATTGTGTATTTCTCGTCTTCTCTCAGAGCTTTGTTGCTTTTAAAAGGTAATTCCTAAGTATTCCTAAATGGGAAATGTCTTCATTTAAGATATCCCTTGTGTTTTGTTTTATTTTTCCTTTTTTCTTTTGTTTTTGTTTTTTGTTTTTTTGTTTTTTTGTTTTTTTAAGGTCCTTATTCATTAAATGGATACAGAGTGAGAGTCTATAGACAAGATTCTGCCACCCAGTGGTTTACTGGCATAATTACTCATCATGATCTCTTCACCCGCACCATGATCGTTATGAATGATCAGGTAAATAGTTACAGTTTTGGTGCTGGGGTTCAAACCCAGGGTTTTGCACATACTAAGCACTCCTTCCAAGTGCTGAGTGCATGTTACTCCCAACTCCTAGCCCTAGCCTCTCAAGTAATCCTTCGAAAAGGATATTTTTACAAGGCAAATATAGGTCCTTCCTGCATTCTCAAGACAAGGTTTCTTTATATAACCAGTCCTGGCTATCCTAGAACTCATTTTGTAGACCAGGTTGGCCTTGAATTCACAGAGATCTGCCTGCCTTGGCCTCCTGAGCACTGGGATTAAAGGCATCTGCCATCTGACAATATTATATTTTACTAATTTTTTTGTGTGTACATATATACATGTTTATAGGTGTGACTATCACAGCACACCCATGGAGGTCCTAGGACAAGTTTTAGGTCTCACTTCATGATGTGGGTCCTGGGGATTGAGAGTTAGTGCCTTTACCCATTGAGCCATCTCTCTGGCTATACAGGTTTTTAAATAAACCTAGTAAGTTTAAATGTATCTGATGTTACACTGAGGCCACTTTAGGTCAGGAAGTGATAGTGATGTCACATTTATTCCAGTACACACAAAAGGCAGTCCCTAACTGATTAGCCTCCCCCACCCCATTAAAACCTAACTTTCTTAAAACTTGAGATTTTTTTTCCTTCTCTCCAATAATAAATATCTCCCAAGTAGTTTCTTTTCATTACTGAACACATTCAAAACACACATAGTTCTCATACCACATTTAATTAATAAAGTTCTCCTTTAAGAATTATGGTGAATACAAAAGGGAAAAGGTAATTTTGTCTTTTGTAATTAAAATTGGTTATGTAAGCAGGTGGTATTGTACAAATTTGAATTCCCCAATTGATTTGTAAATAGTTCAACTGAGTAAAGAAATTGTACTAATGTTATACTGGTCAGTTTGTTAGATTTAATGTTTGTTTTATGTCATGGATTAGGTACTAGAACCACAGAATGTCGATCCTTCTATGGTTCAAATGACCTTTCTAGATGATGTCGTTCACTCTTTGTTAAAAGGTGAAAATATTGGCATTACATCACGACGCAGGTCTCGTGCCAGTCAAAATATCAGCACTGTTCACGTATGTATGTTATTAGTAATGCATTTTAATAAAATACTTTTCCTCAGGCTACTCAAAATCAAATAGTAATATAATCATTGTCGATTTATTTTTAGAGTCATTATACACGTGCTCAAGCAAATAGTCCCAGGCCAGCAATGAACTCTCAAGCTGCTGTACCAAAACAGAACACACACCAGCAACAGCAACTAAGAAGTATTCGACCCAATAAGAGGAAGGGCTCAGATAGCAGTATCCCTGATGAAGAGAAGATGAAGGAAGATAAATATGATTACGTATCACGAGGAGGTAGGACACAGTTTTTAAAAGTTGCTTTTGAAAAAGAGAGTCTCACTACACACTGTACACCCTTTGCTATCCTGGAGCTCACTGGTTGGCTAGAGAGATCTGTGTGCTGAGTGACTGCATTAAAGGCATGTGTCATGTGTCGTCCTACATAGCTAGACCTGCTGTATTTTTTAAGGGCATGTTCATAAATAAAAATGCATTAAAATACACTTATTGATCATGAAAAATGAAATCTCTCCTTTTTTTGATCACAGAAAATCCTAAAGGTAAAAACAAACATGTGGTGACTAAAAGACGGAAACCCGAGGAGGATGAAAAGAGGCTGAGCATGAAGAGGCTTCGGACGGACAATGCTTCCGACGCTTCTGAGAGCAGTGACCCGGAAAACTCAAGCAAGAGAACAACTGAGAAGTCCTCTGAACAAACACCAGAGTATGAACTGAAAAATAAAGTCACTTCAAAGATAAATGGAGAGGAGGGACAATCTCAGGCTGCTGAGAAGGCAGGAGAAGAGATCCTAATAGATACTCGGCCTCACTGGGACCAGATGCAGGGAGATAAAAACCATGAAGAAGGGGAGAAGCCCAAATCCATGGACAGCCACCTTCAAGACAAAATGACTCTCCGTTCATCTGAGCAAGCCACAGTTGCTGACCACAATTCTAATGATTCACTCCTTCAAGAATGCAATATGGAAAACCAACGCACAGTGGAATTATTACCAAAGGACAGGTTAGTGTCCAGAACACCAACACCCAAATGTGTTATGGATATCAAAAACGACACTCATTCAGAGAGGGTGGCTCAGGAAAATTCAAATACTTTTAGTCTCCAGACACCTGAGAACATGGATCCAAATGTTAGTGATTCCAAACATTCAAATGCTAAATACCTAGAAACAGCCAAGCAAGATTGTGATCAGAACTGGATCAGTGATGTAGTGAAAGTGGATTTAACTCAATCAAGTGTTACAAATACTCCTTCAGGAAATGATAACCGAGATATGGAGAAAGAGAGAAATCACTATGTCTCATACATGGCTTCATTAAATACAGTTTCTGTCACAGAGGATCAGCTGCATAAGCGAAGTCCACCCCTAGAAACTATAAAATCTAAACTAACTACTTCAGTAGATACTCAGAAGACAAAATCCAGTTCTTCACCTGAAGTTGTTAAACCCAAGATCACTCATTCTCCTGATTCTGTGAAGTCTAAGGCTGCTTACGGGAACAGTCAAGCTGTTGGTGAGCGAAGACTGGCCAGTAAAATAGAGCATGAGTTATCCAGAGGTAGTTTCCATCCGGTTCCTACTCGAGGCAGTGCTTTGGAAACTACAAAGAGCCCTCTAATCATTGATAAAAATGAGCACTTCACAGTCTATAGGGATCCTGCTCTTATTGGACCAGAAACAGGAGCTAATCACATTTCACCTTTTCTGAGCCAGCATCCTTTCCCTCTTCATTCCTCATCCCATAGAACCTGTTTAAACCCAAGTACCCATCACCCTGCCTTAACACCAGGACCCCACTTACTAGCTGGGGCATCTAGTCAAACTCCCATACCTACCATTAACACTCACGCTCTCAGTAGTGGTCCACACCATTCTGTCCATCACCCTCATTTGCTTCCCACTGTGTTACCTGGAGTGCCTACTGCCTCTTTACTCGGTGGCCACCCACGCCTAGAGAGTGCTCATGCAAGCAGCTTGAGCCATTTAGCACTAGCACACCAGCAGCAGCAGCAGTTGTTACAGCACCAGTCACCTCATCTTCTCGGACAAGCCCATCCTTCCGCTTCATATAATCAGCTTGGACTTTATCCAATTATTTGGCAATATCCAAATGGAACACATGCATACTCAGGACTTGGTCTCCCTTCTTCTAAGTGGGTTCACCCAGAAAATGCAGTTACTGCCGAAGCTTCATTAAGGAGGGTAAGTGACACTCTCGGTAGGTACATGCGGAGCAGCATGTATTTGTTAGCCATCTTCTATAGGTACTTTAAAAGTAGTACAGATTTCCCAGTCGTGCTTGGTTTGCAGATGGATAATAACCTCACCGGACTTAACTTTTATAGGTCACACTGTCTATTAGACCGTGATTTATGGTATGTATTTTGGTAATAAAAGTACAGGCTTAAAATTATATGTAATAGTTAAGTTTTTAAAAAATACGTTTCTTTAAATGATATATTAGTCCTTGAACAGCTGACTGTGTCATTTATGTTCATGGGATGTTTCAAAACAGGACTTTTTAAGTGCCTTTTTGTGCTTAAGGACATTTGAAGTTAGGCACTCCTTCTGTAGTGACATTATTGCAGGGTCACATGTCTTTGAAAAGTATAGAAACCTTACTTTTTATCATGTTAAATTCTGCAGTAACGTTATTGCAGAGGGTGGAAAGATGGGACTCCCACTCTTCCATGCCACGTGTGCTTCCTCCAGCAACTAGCTGTGCACTAATGCCACACAGACAGTAAGAGTAAGGGAACAGAGATCACTGCTAAATTCTGACCATGAAGCAAGCTTGGCTTTTTGCTGATCATGTATTCTTTAAGTATTCCTCCTGAACTGTTTTACATACCACGTCACTTGTAGTAAAAGCAGCCTGGAATTTACCATTTTTATCATTTTCAAGCTCTCAATTGAATAAGCAGTATCAAATTTTTCCACCTTTTACATTGATCCATTTATTTACTTATTCATCATCCATCAGTCCACCCGTCCATCAGTCCACCCGTCCATCTGTTGTGCATGTGTTGCAATGGTGTGCCACAGCACTCAAGTAAAGGTCACAGGACAACTTACTCTGCGTTTGGGTTTCCTTCTGCCATGTGGCTTTTGGGGCTCTAACACAGGCAGTCAGGCTTGAGTGCAGGTTTCCTGGTGAACCATCTGACAGCCTAGTAGGGTCAAGTATCTTTGAACAGTATACAAGCCATAAACTTTTTTATCTTGTAAAATGAAACTCTACTTATTAGACATTTAATTCCCTTCTCCCAGCCTTTGGCAACTTTCAGTTAATATTTCTCTAATTCTCTGTCTTACTTCATTTAATATGTCCCTTAGGTTCATCCATATTCACACACTATTATACAGATGGATGGCCATTTTTTAAAGCTGCATTCTACTTTATTTCCTGTGTATGTAGGTAGGGATACATTACCCAGTCATTAGTATTGGGGCCTTATCCATGCTAATTAAGGACTCTGCTGCTGTGCCTGCCACATTTTGTTTAGTAATTTTTTTGTTGGTGGACATCTGAGTTATTTTCAGTACATAGCTTTTAGGAACAGTACTTTCATGCAGATGGCACATGTACTTAACCCCTTTCATGCCATGTTTTGGGCAAGATCCATAATGTGTCAGGAGTGATTTGGTAGCCCTTGCTACTAAATTTCTTATTTATTTCAGGAATAATATTATTTATATTTAGCGTTGCATTGGAAATGACAGCAGACACAGGTATTGTCATGATGCCAAAAGTTTGTCAGAGAAGTGATTTTAGGTGTCAGTGATGAGGTCATGAGTGCCATTAATCCAGGCTGCAGTGGCTGGTGTTGATAGTTAGGAACACCTACTTAGCAGTTGGCAGTCTCAGGATATTTCTTGTGGTTATTCTCAGCAAGTCCCCTGTAGTTTGTTCCTATGAGCTTTGGGTTTCTTTAATGTAATGAACAGTGGTCACTACAATTGGTTCTCCCCAGTACTGGCACATTTACTATTGTTAAGGTTTCCGTTCTAGGACTGTGCTTCCAGAATCACAAGTTCATCCCTCCTGATTTTGTTTCTGAGATAGTGTCTGAATACTATTTGCATCTGTGATCATATGCCATTGATCATGTGACTTGAAACCCAGTGGAGTTTCTGGTTAAATCATCCCAGAATGTAGAAATTACAAATGGAAAGGAAGCATCCGATCACTGAGCACATTTTCACTTGAGAATAAAGCAAGCCTATGATCATGTGCCCACTGCAGCTGCAGTCGACCCTGCACTAAGATAGGCTAGAGGCACACAGAAGCCAGGAGTTGACAAGTAGATTCTGATCTCCTTCCACAAGCTCCAAACTCTGCAAAAGAGAGAACAGATTGTTTATAAGACCTTAAAATGTTTTATGCTAGTTTTTTGTTTACTTATATAAAATTAAGAATACAAAGATGTAAACTAGAATAGCATTTTAAGCAAAAAAAAAAAATCCTCTAACTTGATGTTTGTAATCAGGATGATCAGATAATATAAGCAGAAGCCACTAGATGAGGAAGTGATTTTAAATGCTACTTGATAAGAAAACGTGTTTCGTCATTGTCGTTGAGTCTTCCGTGACTGCGGCCTTCTGTGTCATTTTATGCTGAACTCCTCCTCTTGTAGATCATTGTGCAGTATTCTCATGTAAGGTTTAGAACTGTAACTTATCATTAAGCTCTCTCTGTGGTACATGCTCTTACACTGGTGATACGAGTTATAAGGTCCTTTTACTCAAATTAAAGGTGGTTTGAGGTTTCCTGGTATGTGACTCATCCAAATGACAGATTTACAAAGCACACTCTTGAGTTATATTGAGTCACAGTGTAGAAAACAGTTTTTAAACATGTAATTAGATGTATGGGCTTTAACATGTATGTCAGTGTCACCATATAAGTACTAACCTTGCAGACAGGCAGCATACTGTCAGGGAAAACATAGCTGTGTTACCGCTTTTATACCTCCTACTGTAGCGGCCTGACAGTGTCTGGTTACCGAGTACAGTCGGACACGTTTAGGCCTTAGATGTGATGGTCTGGGAGCTGTGCAGGAACTCTTACATTACAAAGGGGAAATCGACAGACAAACTTGATTATAATTTTTGCTTCTACTGGAATAATACATTAGGTCTAACATTCTGGTTTTGCTGTAAGTACCAATTTTTCTGGTGTTAGGATCATAGGGAATCATAAAATGAGGTTTCTAGACAATTAATGGTACTTTATATCTGCTTTTAGTGAAGGAATATTTTTAGAAGTTACTGTTTTAATGTTGATTTGTTTTAAGTTGAATATAAAAAGTCTATGTGATTAATATTGGTTAAAGTTTAATATTTTTCACCAGATTAATTTAAAAATATTAGGTTTTATAAATATACTATGGTCAGAAGTCTTGCTATGAAACTGAGTGCTAGGTTTAAGCATATGACAGTCTACCCAGCTCAACAGTTTAGGTTTGCGTTTTTCTGTTGCTGTTGTTTTGGTAACTAAAATGTAGGGGTGTTTGTTTGTTTGTTTTGTTTTTAATAGAATTCTCCCAGTCCTTGGTTACATCAGCCCACTCCTGTGACCTCAGCGGATGGTATTGGGTTACTTAGTCACATTCCTGTCAGACCTTCCAGTGCAGAGCCTCACAGACCTCACAAGATGACAGTGCATTCCAGTCCCCCACTGACAAAGACATTAGCAGATCACCATAAAGAGTAAGTTCACCAGTGCTTAATACTTAACACATACCTTTGTCTTTTGTGATTTTCTTAATTCACTTTTTAAATAGTTATTTAAAATTGGTGTCTAAACTAGACTTTGAAGAGATTCTTTTCTTTAACTTGTGTTTTGCCTTATTGCGTCAGTCTGCAATTGAACTCATTGCAATCCTCCTGCCTCAGCCTTCCAAGTAGTGTGATTATATGTATAAGTCACTACATGTTTCTCTGTTCTTTTCATACTGGTGTATATTCCAGTTTTAGAGAATATCAAAACAGTTTGCTTTCATAATAGAGTAACATTTCATAAAAATCATCTTGTATGAAAAAGTGATTACAGGAATCTTTATTTTCTTTGCAGAGAATTGGAGAGGAAAGCTTTTTTGGAACCATTACGGTCTAATGCATCCACTTCAGTAAAAGGTGACCTGGATCTTAATAGGTCACAGGCAGGAAAAGATTGTCACTTGCATAGGCATTTTGTGGGTCCAAGGCCACCTCAGGAGACTGGAGAGAGACTGAACAAATACAAGGAGGAACATCGTCGGATTCTTCAAGAGAGTATTGATGTGGCTCCATTTACAACCAAAATCAAGGGTCATGAGGTTGAAAGAGAGAGTTACTGCAGAGTAGTACCGTCATCTTCTAGTCCTAAAAGCCATGCTATCAAACCCGATAAAGATGTAGACCGCCCAGTGTCAGAGATTTATAAGATGAAGCACTCAGTGCCTCAGAGTTTGCCCCAAAGTAACTACTTCACTACTTTATCTAATAGTGTGGTCAATGAGCCACCAAGATCCTACCCACCCAAAGAAGTTTCCAATATTTACACTGAGAAACAAAATAATAACCTTTCTGCAACAACCAGTCCTCAGACTCTTTCTTTTATATCATCTCTTTCGAAGCCTCCACCTTTGATTAAACACCAACCAGAAAGTGAAAGTTCAGTTGGCAAGACACCAGAGCACCTTCCCCATCAGAGTGCATCCCACTCAGTAACAACTTTCAGAAGTGACTGTAGGAGTCCCACGCATCTGACTGTTTCTTCTACCAACGCACTCCGCAGCATGCCTGCTTTGCACAGGGCACCAGTGTTCCATCCACCAATCCATCACAGTTTAGAAAGAAAGGACAGCAGCTATAGTAGCCTTTCCCCTCCAACGCTAACTCCAGTGATGCCTGTAAATGCTGCTGGTAAAGTTCAAGAATCTCAGAAGCCTCCAACTCTAATTCCCGAGCCAAAAGACTCTCAGGCAAATTTTAAAAATTCTTCTGATCAGAGTCTAACGGAAATATGGAGATCTAATAACAACCTCAGTAAGGAGAAAGCTGAGTGGCCTGTGGAAAAGAGCAGTGGGAAGTCTCAGGCGGCTGTGGCATCTGTCATTGTTCGTCCACCTTCTAGTACAAAAGTTGATAGTGTGCCATCTGTACCATTAGCTTCCAAAGTTTGTGAAAGATCTTCATCTGGGGCAAATAAAACAGATTACCTCAAACCAGAAGGCGGAGAGACTGGAAGAATTATTCTACCAAATGTGAATTTAGAAAGTGCTCATGTGAAATCTGAAAAAACCTTTGAGGCTATCTCCCAGGGCACTGTTCCTGCTTCAGTCATGTCTGCTGTAAATGTAGTCTCTACTACTACCAAGACAGATATGTTCACATCTGCTGCCACTACCACCAGTGTCTCCAGCTTGGGTGGTTCAGAAGCAGTTTATTCTTTATCAAATACCATTTCGGCCTCCACGCCCTTAGAATGTACTTCAAAAAGTGTTAGTCAGTCAGTGGCGCAAGCAAAGGATTGCAAAGTCAGCACCACAGTTCCAGTCACTCTGGCCTGTAGTAAGACAGGAAGTGGTGTTCAGCCTGGCTCCGGCTTCTCAGGCACAACTGATTTTATTCATTTAAAAAAGCACAAGGCAGCATTGGCTGCAGCTCAGTATAAAAATAGTAATGTCGGTGAGGCTGAACTTAATACTGTGAGAAATCAGACAGCGGCAGCCTCTCTTCCTCTGGATAGCACCATGACCTGCTCTGCAAGTAACAAAGCAATCTGTGTAGGAAGTGGGCCAGCAGCCCAGCCCAGTCAGCCCAACTACCACACTAAACTGAAGAAGGCCTGGCTCACCAGACATTCAGAAGAAGATAAAAATACTAACAAAATGGAAAATTCAGGGAATTCTGTATCAGAAATTATTAAGCCATGTTCTGTCAACTTAATAGCCTCTACATCTAATGATATACAAAATAGTGTAGACGGCAGAGTCGCTGTGGATAAGTATGGCAGAGATGAAAAAGTCAGCAGGAGAAGAGCCAAAAGAGCTTACGAATCTGCCTCTGAAAGTGGAGACTCAGATGAGAGCGAAAGCAAGTCGGAGCAGAGGACTAAACGGCAGCCAAAGCCGACCTACAAGAAGAAGCAGAACGATTTGCAGAGGAGGAAAGGCGAGGTCGAAGAGGACTCAAAGCCCAATGGAGTTCTCAGCAGGAGCGCCAAAGACAAGAGTAAATTGAAGTTGCAGAGCAGTAACAGTGGTGAGTACCTATATTTGTTTATTGCAAATAAAATGGGCCTCGCTCAGGTCCTGTCCTGGCAGTAATGGTGTCATTCCATAGGACGTAGTTGTAAACCTCATTTCTGCCTTTCCTATGTCTCCCCACCCGAAAAAGGAGAAGATTAGATCCCCAGTCTTGAGAGATGTCTTCACTAGACATTTGTTGTAGGACGTGCAATCCAGTGTGTAATTTAGGAATTAATCTTTTCCTAGAAATGCCAAAATAGAGTTTGGATCATTATACCAGAAAAAAACTATACTCCTGATACTAAAGTATTTAGCTGTGACATGATCTGGGTAGGAAAGTAGGCTCAGTACTGAGGAACGGTGTGACGGGGTCCGACATCCTTACCACTTAACAAAGCTGTGAGTTTATGGAGAATGCCGTTGGTAACAATGGGTAGAAGATAAAAGATAGGAACTTATAATTTTCTGTGTTTACTCCAGCAAGCACTTCCATGCTAAATAAACACCTCAAAACTCAAAACTGAAACCATAAAGTTTGTGACTCCGGCTGGACGAAGCAATAGTACTCACCAGTAGTAGTCATTATATAGTGTTTCTGTATGTCTTCTCAAGGAATCTTTCTGTTTGTTTGTTTCTTTGTACGTTTGTTGCATAACACAGGACATAATAGTTTTCCTGCATCTGTGTAAATGCCTACAGATGTACAACATCTCTCTCAGTGTGGGTGCTGGAGCAGGACTTCCAGAAGTGCTTGGTTGCTTGAAGGCTCTTAGTACCTTTTCCTACGTGCCTGTGTGGGACCAAAGGCAGTGTGAAGTAGAGAAAACCAGGAGAATGGAGTTATAGAAAAGGACAGCTCAGTCTGAGACAGACAGACAGACAGACAGACTGACTGACTGACTGACTGACTGACTGCGGGGCAAGTACAGCCAGAAGGCAGAGGGACTGCCAGCAAATAGACTTGGAATAGCAGTGTTGCTTTTTCTTTCTCATTATTGCCCCAACCATATTCACAGGAAGCTTAGTGGTCAGAAATTGTTTTAGTCTATATATTTCTTTTGATGTTGGATATTCAAATTCATAAAATTATTTTAAGTGGCATGTTATATTTCTATTTTTTTCTCTTCATATCAGTACTGAATATGTATGTTTCCAAGTTGAGACTCTGAGGTAGTGGCCAGAATGAGTGCTCACCACTCACTCCAGGGTCCGTTGCTTAGTACGTCTCAGTCATCTTTTTTTTTTTGGTTAGATTATTTATTTATTTATTATACGTAAGTATTCTGTAGCTGTCTCCAGACACCCATATGAGGGCATCAGATCTCATTGCAGATGGTTGTGAACCACCATGTGGTTGCTGGGATTTGAACTCATGACCTCTAGAAGAGCAGTCAGTGCTCTTAACCTCTGAGCCATCTCACCAGCCCGTAAGTCTCCTTACTCGGTAACACATACTTAGTTTCAGACTAGGACTTTAAACGTGATTTGTTTGAAAACTATATTTATTATTAAGGGTAGAGTTGATTTGCTTCTGGCTCATCCAGAAAAATAACTTAGCACAGGATGCTTTCACAAGTTAAAGAATTTTAAATTCTGATTGTTTCTTAGATGAAATTTGACAATTTTTTCCCCTTTTGTTTAATGGAGTTGTCATTTGTCGTGGTCAGCTTAAAGAATGATTTATTTTTCATTGTTAGAAGATTTCATATAATTACGTATAGTATCATGTATAAATTTAATATAACTTATTTATAATTAACTGATCATAATTAAAAATTATGATCATATTAAAAATTAATAATTAGAATAAGTTTATAATTAATATATCTTATATATACACATACAGAATGTTTTTAGCACATTTCGTAGGAAGCTACAATAGACTTTGCTTCATTTAGTCACTTGGCATATCTTCAACCTTTTGTTTTAATTAGAGATTGGCTGCCTTTCCTAAATTTTTACATAACTTTACTTATGAGCTGAAATTGTGAAAAAAAATAGAGTGTTTACAATATACTTGTTGCTGTATACACTAGTGACTCCCCTACATTGTAATTAATTTCTGTATCCCTGAGAGCATTCA
This sequence comes from Grammomys surdaster, assembly GCF_004785775.1. Classification (NCBI taxonomy): domain Eukaryota; kingdom Metazoa; phylum Chordata; class Mammalia; order Rodentia; family Muridae; genus Grammomys; species Grammomys surdaster. The sequence continues at coordinate 6,250,522 of NW_021604786.1, read as the reverse complement.
TGGTGTTGGCATATGAGAAGTCAGGGTGGCTTGAGTCTTCCATTTATGTGGCTTGAGTCTTCCTCCTGAGTTCTCTTCCCTAGGGTAGCTGGTTTTGAATTTGTTAACCAAAACGTAAATCATAAAGGTTTTAACTATATAAAAGAAGTAGTGCTAATTTATATTAGCAGTATTTTATTCTCCGACCTATACATCTTAGATAAATTATCAATAAAGTAGACATTTCAAATTAGAGGGTGGTGGTGGTGGTGTGTACTATTTACACTATCAATATGTAGGTATTAGTGGGAAATCTAGATAGGAATTCTGCTCTCAGTTTTGGTAATAAATATTTGGTTTCAGAACCTATGTGTCTTTGATACAATTGGAAAGGATTTGAAAAGAAGGATAGGAAATATTTATTTTTGAGTTACAAATAGTGGGCTGTATATCAAATCTCTGTGATGGATGGTAAAGACAGGGTAAACAAATACAGCTGGTGGCTACAAAGCTTGTTCTTAAGTGAATACCTTTCAGATACTTATAGGTGGAAGTACAGGCATATGTATGCTTCGTTGACTCTCTTGGCCTTCAGGTTGCTCCTGGTACACAGCTGACTAGTTACTTTAGCTAATGTTGTTTCTAACAAGAGTTAGTTCATGCTAAGGAACCGTGATGAAACAGTGGGACTGAGTATGGTCAATGAATTTATCTTTTTGCCTGCAAATCTTAGAGCATAGTCCATTTGTGAGATTGTTTTTCCTTACACTGGAGAAGGTATCTCACTGCGTTTGCAATGTTGAAAGATTGTCTCACAACACTTAAGCTTTATGGACATTCCTAATAGGAAGCAGTTGATTGCTTTGAATTTGCTTTTCAATCATTTCCTTCAACAAAACACCATAATTAATATTGTAGACCTTTTCTCTCTTTCTTCAGAGCCCTTTTAATTTTGTAAAAGATAGTGTCCCCGTCAGTATGTTGATGTTGTATACTATGTTCTTGTCATAAGAGAAAGATGATGATTGTTTTTGGTGGTGGAAGTGGTTTTTGAGACGGTTTCACTAAATACCCAGGCTGGCCTTGAACATGTGCTCATTCTTGAATTTCAGTTACCCACATGCTGGGATTAAAGGCATATGCCTCCATCCCTAGCAACAAGTTTAGTTAGTTTCAGCTAAATATGTACATAATGTGAGTGATTCTTATGTTTGGTGTTATACTCTTATGAAGATGCAGTCTAAAGATTTCATTTCACCGAAGGACTCGGTGCTCTCCTTTCCTGTCTAATGAGAATGGATGAGCAGGTAAACAAAGGAGACTGGAGTCTTTGCAGTTGTCCATCATTGACCTGGAGTTTAGTCTCATTCATCAACCAGAATTTCATTCCAAAGACTAATCCTTTCTGTAACCACAATCCTATTAATGAGCTCCTTCTAACTTACAGCTGGCATTCCTCGGTCAGTGCTGAAAGACTGGCGAAAAGTCAAGAAGCTGAAGCAAACTGGAGAATCGTTTTTGCAGGATGACTCTTGCTGTGAGATAGGGCCCAACTTACAAAAGTGCCGAGAATGTAGACTTATCCGTAGTAAAAAGGGAGAAGAATCAACTCACTCACCAGTGTTTTGTAGATTTTACTACTTCAGGAGGTAAGTCGAAATACAAGAAGTAGCAGGATCTGATTATTTAATATTGGAGCTTTTACTAGTATTCCGAGAAGCCCCTGTCCTGATGCAGGAGTATGTCTTTGTTCTGATATAGTCTAAATGATACTAATTCATGCTGTGCTGTGACAGGGGCTGACACGCAGTCTTTGCAAGTTATGGCTCAATTTACTCATGTTCCCAAATCTTTCTTCGAAAAGATTCGTTCTTCCTCGATCAGAAAGTGTTAGCATTTTTCCCTAAAAATTGTAAGAAAATACCCACTTTAATTTTAAAATTTCTTAAAAAAATGCATGTTTGCCAAAACAGTTTAACATTTACTTAAGTAAAAAGTGTTGTCTATGAATCCAGATAAATGACCTTGGCTATACAGCATAGGAATGGTCATACTTAAACATTGTAGCTAGTATATCACATCATAGTTCGCAAATTTATAGTAAAATACAAAAATCATCTAGATATTAATCTATTTAACATAAATATTGTTAAGTACTTTACATGTAAAAACTTAATAAAAAGGCTAGGTAGCACCACCAGCGAAACTAGTTCTAAGTCTCACATTCTAGACCCCATTATTGTTCTTGAATCCCATCTGTGCTCTTTGGTGCCTCTGTTTATGGCCTTTCGTGGGATGACAGCTGAGCTTTCATTTGAAAGTGAGTACTTAATGAAGGTTCAAGAGACAGGGACATAGTGCACACTCTCTTGCTATAGTTCAACGTATGTGTCAGCAGAGGCAGATCTGAGTGTGAGCCTGGGCTATGTAGAGAGACCCTATCTCAAAAAAAAAAAAGGAAAGAAAGAAAACAAACAACCCCAAAACCCATCCATTGTTTTTACTTGAGAGTCTATAGCTAAGGGAGGCCACCTTGGGAAGGAGTTGAGTGTTAAGAAGTGGTGCTCGTGCATGTGTGAAAGAAATTCCACAGGAATCATGGTAGTAGTTTTGACAGAAGAAGAGAAGCAAAATAAAATAAAAATCACAATATTGCTTTGTTAACATTGGCCAGACGAACTGACTCTGTCTCCCTCATCTTACACATGCAGAGCGTTCCCAGTAGTTAACCAGTGATTGTAGTTACTTAAAGTAGGTAATTGGTGCTGTTCTGTTGAAGGTTGGAAGTAGAGGCTTGTGCGTGCTGGCTAATTGCTGTACCTGTGAGCTTTAGATCCCCAACCCTTGGTTCTTGAAATACCCTAAAACCAGTGCTGATTGTCACTGTCACTAGATAATGCCTGAGACCTTGAAATCGATGAATAACTTGAGTGTGTGTGAGAAACTGTCCTCTTTTATGGTTTATAATTACAACATGTCTATAATGTGGGAGCATAAAAACTAGTTCTCATCTTAGTTTCTAATGTTTTCTGTTTTAATGTTTCAGATTGTCTTTTAGTAAGAATGGAGTAGTCAGAATAGATGGTTTCTCTTCTCCTGACCAATATGATGATGAAGCCATGAGTTTATGGACCCATGAAAACTATGAAGATGATGAAATAGATGTTGAAACCTCTAAATATATCTTGGATATAATAGGTGATAAGTTCTGTCAGTTAGTAACATCTGAAAAAACAGCTTTGTCCTGGGTGAAAAAGGATGGTAAGGAAGTTAATATAACATGCTTTTTACAAATTTCATTCAAAGAATTCTCTCTGTATTGTTTAATGTGGAAGTCCCTCATCTTACCCCATTTTATTGGCATTTTAGCTGTGATAATGCCACCTATTATGGAATTGAGGTTCAGATGTTCCATTTTGAAGCTGAATGGACTATTCATGAAATTGTAATATTTTTCATATGATGAAATTTCTTTGCATGAAAGTTATACAGAGTGTGTATGTATGTGTGTGTGTGTGTGTGTGTGTGTGTGTGTGTGTGTGTGTGTGTGTGTATATGCATATACATAATTCATCACCAGTTTTTTTATATTTGAATCGTCTATATTTTGTCTAACTGCCTTTTTGCAGATAATGTCCTCAAATATCAGGCTTCTAAAGCAGAAAAGTTAACTACTTTGTGCTTTTGTTCACCGAGTAACTTCATTGATTCTGTTTATATAAATGCACAGCTCTTCTCATCAGGAAGTACTGACGTGGCCGATGCTCTCAGTGTTAGCTTTTCTTTACCTTTTCTTCCCTAAAATTAGTGGCTGGTTGTCTGTGTATCTGTGGGAATAATTGGAAATATTTCTGCACCATAACTGAAGAGAGATGGCTATGACTGCTTGCTAGCCGGTGGGGAGGCCATAGACCCCACTAACTATGCTGTACTACACATGATAGAAACCCTGCTTTGTACTATATACAGTAGAAAGCCTACTTTGGATACAAGCCAGCCATCTTAGTGTTTACTTAGGATTCTTACAAAGAGATGTGCTCATTATCAAGAAATGTGCTTTGGGAGCATAATCCCCACAATCAGGGAGTAGAGGCAGGAGGACAGTTAGCTTGTGGCCCGCCTGATAATATGACAGCTGCATATTGAGAAGCTATGTCATAGATAAATAAGAATCTGTTCCTGTTTTACATTAAGACAGTATGGTCATTCTTCATTGATTGTCAATTAATTCTGCTGTATTTCACCCAAAAATGGACCAAACAGAACATGCTTGCCTTTAAAGTTCTGCTTTCTTCCCTTTTCAGCCAAAATTGCCTGGAAAAGAGCGGTACGAGGTGTCCGGGAGATGTGTGACGCATGCGAGGCCACACTGTTCAATGTCCACTGGGTCTGCCGCAAGTGTGGGTTTGTGGCTTGCTTGGACTGTTACAAGGCCAAGGAGAGGAAGAGTTCTAGAGGTGGGCACGTAGTCTGAGTAGAGATACCCTGTATTGCTTATGCCTTTCCTTACTTGTAGGTACGTGACATTGAGGATATTAGTAACAGTTGTAAGCAGCAGCACTCAGCTCGCTTTGTACGTGTCTGCATTTGGAAGGAAGCTCCATCTTCATGGTTTAACCCCATCCACCAACAGCCAACCTGCAGTGAATCCACTCTGAGGCAGAATTTCTTAAGTCACCAAATTCAAATTTAGTTGAGGCTTCGTGCTTTCAGACTCCAGTTCACAGTTCCTGTATCTTTCTAGAATCTCTTAATTCAACAGTCATTCATGTTAAGTTATATTGAGTACTTCTACATGTCAGTCTATAATGTTGAAACAAATTGTTAAGAATATACTGCCATTACTACACATAGATCTTTTGTTTTTGTTTTGTTTTTGTTTGGGGGGGTTGTTTGGATTTTGTTTTCCCATTAATTTATTTATTCACTTTATATCCCAATCACTGAGCCCCCCCTTCACTCCCCCCTCCCCAAGCCTGTCCTCCATTCACCCTTTCCCCTTCAGTTGTGAGAGGGTAGGGTATCACCCCATCCTGGCTCATCAGGTCTTTACAGGAATAAGCCCATCCTCTCCCACTGAGGCTGACAAGGCCTTTTGGGTTCTTGTAGCTAAGGCGAATTTTGTGTCGGTATCCTTCCCACTACTGGGGTTCCTGCCTGGTTACAGGTCCTATGTTCCTACTGCCAGGAGTTTCCGCTAAAGTCTCCCGCATCCCAGATCTCGGGCAAGTCCTAGGGATGCCCATCCCCGCCAGCCTCTGATTTCCCTTCATTCTCCTGGCCATCTCACCTGCTTTTCCCCACACCTGATCCTGACCCCTGTGTGTCCTTTGGAGTCTGTATTACCTTATTCAGGATGATCTTTTCTCGGCCCATCCATTTGCTTGTGAAATTCATGATGTCCTTGTTTTTAATAGCTGAGTAGTATTCCATTGTGTAGATGTACCACATTTTATGTATCCATTCTTTGGTTTCTTGACTATTTGAGATTCCTCTGTTAAGAATTCTCTGTTTAGCTCTGTACCCATTTTGTAAATTGGGTTATTTGGTTTGTTGGTGTCTAACTTACTGAGTTCTTTATATAGTTTGGATATTAGCTCTCTCTGTCAGATGTAGGATTGTTGAAGATCCTTTCCCAATCTGTAGGCTTCTGTTTTGTCCTATTGACAGTGTCCTTTACCTTACAGAAGCTTTTGAGTTTCATGAGGTCCCATTTAGCAATTGATCTTAGAACTTGAGCCATTCCTGTTCTGTTCAGGAAGTTGTCTCCTGTCCAACGTAATCAAGGCTATTCCCCACTTTTTATTTTGTTAGGTTTAGTGTATCTGGTTTTTATGTTGAGGTAGTTGGCCCATTTGGACTTGAGTTTTGTGCAGGGTAATAAATATGGATCTATTTGCATTCTTCTACAAGCAGATAGCCTAGACCACTGTTAGTTGAAGGTGCTATCTTTTTTTCCATTGTATGGTTTTGGCTTCTACCTAGGACTCGTATAAAGTGTCCTAGGTATTCAAGTTTATTTCTGGGTCTTTCATTCTATTCCACTGATCAACCTGTCTGTTTCTGTACCAAAACCATGTGGTTTTTATCAATATTGCTCTGTTGTATAACCTGAGATCAATGGTGGTGATTCCTCCTGACATTCTATTATTGTTCTAGAGTGTTTTGGCTATCCTGAGTTTTTTGCTTTATCATATGAAGTTGAGAATTGCTCTTTCAAGGTCTGTCCCCCTCCCTCTCCAAAAAAATGTGTTGGAAATTTGATGAGGATTGCATTGAATCTGTAGATTACTTTTGGTAAGATGGCCATTTTCACTATGTTAATCCTGTTGATTGATGAGCATGGGAGATCTTTCCATCTTCTGAGGTCTTCTTTGATTTCTTTCTTCAGGGACTTGAACTTATCATACAGATCTTTCACTTGCTTATTTGTGGCTATGTGAAGGGTGTCGTTTCCCTAGGTTCTTTCTGTGCTGGTTATCGTTTGTATAATGGAGAAAAACTGATTTCTTTGTGTTCATTTTATCAAGTTCATTGATCAGCCTGTCTGTTCCTATACCCATGTCATGTAGTCTTTATCACTATTGCTCTGCAGTACAGCTTGAAATCAGGGATGGTGATACCTTCTGAAGTACTTTTATTGTGCAGGATTGTTTTAGTTACCTGGGTTTTTTGTTTTCCCATATGAAGTTAAGGATTGTCCTTTTAAGGTCTGAAAGGAATGCTTCATGAATTTTGGAGTCATCCTTGTACAGAGACTATGCTAATCTCTGTATTGGTCCAGTTTACTCTATGTGCTGCCAAAGCAAGCAGTGTTGTCTTGTCTGTCTTCTTTCTTTGCTTTTGTTTTTGTTTTTTTATTTTTTGTTTCTGTTTTTGAAGACAGGGTTTCTGTGTGTAGCCCTGTCTGTCCTGGAACTCACTCTGTAAACTCAGTGATCTGCTTGTCTCTGCCTCCCAAGTGCTGGAGTGTCACCTCACCCAGCTATACCATGGATCTTAAAGACTGAAGAACACATTTTTATTACAGATATTGAAAACTTTTGTATAATTTTTCACATAAAATGTTATTCATTCAGGGGATATATAACAAGGCCCTGTGTTTGTATCTCTCTCTCTCTCTCTCTCTCTCTCTCTCTCTCTCTCTGTGTGTGTGTGTGTGTGTGTGTGTGTGTGTGTGTGTGTGTATAAAGTCTATATAAGGCTGTTTAAGAAGTGGCTACAATAGTGATATCCAGTTATGCATAAAGCTGGGCTGGAGTGAAGGGATCCTTGGCTTGCATATTAGGAGAAGAGACATGTCTTAGCTCGCATGTCTTTCCATTGGTAGAATTACCCCACTCTCTCAGCTCTTACACATGCTTACTACCAATAAGATCTGAGTATGTAAAAGTATTTCCGAAAATCTACACCGATTTTTTTTTCCTGGGATATAAAGTAAATATGTAGCCGGGCGGTGGTGGCGCACGCCTTTAATCCCAGCACTTGGAAGGCAGAGGCAGGCGGATCTCTGAGTTCGAGGCCAGCCTGGTCTACAGAGTGAGTTCCAGGACAGCCAGGGCTACACAGAGAAACCCTGACTCGAAAAACAAAAAAACAAAAAAACAAAAAAAAGAATTTCATCTGGCATTTAAGTAATTTCCTAGGGTCCTGGGCTGCAGCTAAGAGGCAGGGCACATACTCGGTCCCATTTTATGTATAGAATCTATTTAATACCTTCAATGCATTGTGATGTCTTTGAGACAAGTAGTTACATTGTAACATTTCATTTCTAGTTCTGTAGGCCTTTTGTTTTCCTTTGTCAGATTTTGGAAACAGATTTTATTTTGCTATAGTTTGTCCCCCACCCCACAGCCTTGTCCTACATGAAGGTTTCTTCACCTTTTAAACATGGTGTAATATTTATAATAAATTCAGATAGCTCTGCCATTAGCTTCCATAGTACTCTGTGGGAACTATACAACAGCTTATGACAGACCATATCAGTCTTTCAAGTATATAACATGTGCCTTCCTTTACGTCATTTGACTTTTCCATGAATTGCTTTTATATAACTCAGAGAGGATAGGTGTGGTGCATATGTTACATAGTGACTGCAGGACAAGCAACATTTACAGGTTTCTTTTCAGCTTTATGAAAGCCAGCTTGTAAAGGTAGCACTTGAAGTTTATCAAAAATCAATTTCATTTAGGATTATCATGAAATAACTGTAGAGTTTACATTGAACTGCTTGAGCTTTGTACATGTTTATTGTTTTATTGTTGTTGTGCTTGGGAGCCATGGTGTAAGTGGCTGCCTGTGTCAGTGAGTCCTAGTGTTCTCTGAGGTACATGGAGTACCTGTGCTGTGCCTCACAGTACAGTACATGTAGCAGCCTTGTTTGAGAGCAACAGGAGCAATTACTAATGGCTCTGTATCATGTGCTATCTTACCTGTCTGTGCGTTTTCCTTGCATGTTGGCCTCGTACACGTTAGACACGGGCTGACCCCAAGCCTTGTGTCAGCATTCATTGAACAGTAGCAAAAGAAGGCAGTGCTGCCCTTAAACTTGTATCACTATAAGAAATCTAATCAAATGTGCAACCTGGTCTACAAAGAAAATAGCTAAAAGCTAAAGAAGATTGTCTGCAGTTGAGAATCAGACAAAAGGTAGAAGTGACCCCTGCAGAGAAAGTGCCCCTCTGACCTTTTCGCTGCCTTAATCAATGCTTTTATCAAGATTCACTGGGTGGTAGATTTTTTTGTTGTTGTTGTTCTGACTTTTTAACAGCAGAACAAAATAAAATAGAAAATTATGTTTTCAATTTTATGTAACTATGCAACCATCATTTTTATAAAAATATGAACTTGAAACAAGGTACATTGTCTTACAGATAAAGAATTGTATGCTTGGATGAAGTGTGTGAAAGGGCAGCCTCATGACCATAAGCATCTGATGCCCACTCAGATCATCCCTGGCTCTGGTGAGTCTTCCCGTGTCTTAGCGGTCCTGAGCGCTCAGGATCTGAAGAGCACTTACACTTGTGGAGGCGAGGTGTAATGATTCGTGGCTGTGACCTCAGCAGTTGACACACTCGGGGGTTTATGTGTTTGAGGACAACCTCGGTTGGTAACATTCATAACTTGTATTCATGTGTGTCCCTGGGCCCTGCCTCCCCAAACAAATAAACAAGTACATAATAAAATGGAAAAGTACCGTTTAAGTAATATTGAATTATCTTGTTCAAAATTATAAGACCACTTAAATTTAATAAAGATTGTGGAGAAAAAAAATATTTCTCCCCAGACTTAGTGAAGAAAACCGCACAGAAACTGAAAGAGAGAAATTGGAAAATGATGAAGTTTGGGTTGTACTGATGCTCTCGACAAAAAAAGTTTTAAGTATTCTGATACCTTAATAATTATGCAGTAAGGAAGTAAATATAGATTTCATTGGTGATTCTGTGATAGATAGTACTGAGTAATGACTGGGGAGAATTCCAAAGGCTCCAAGCACTCTGCCTGCTCACGGGTCCTTAAATGTAGCACGGAGAGTGTGCTTATAACCGCTGGTGCTAAGCTCTACTGACTGCTGTTTTGTTTTACAGTGCTGACAGACCTTCTTGATGCCATGCACATTCTTAGGGAAAAATACGGTATTAAATCCCGTTGTCACTGTGCGAACAAACAGAGTTCACAAGGTGGAAATTTTCCTACAATGAATGGTGTGTCTCAAGTAAGTAGAAGAGTCTCTATTCACATACAACACAACAGTTACATGACTTAGCTTTGGGTGTTTGAAACTCAGGTAATAACCAAGCATGATAGATGCTTTTAGTCACAGCAACTAGGAAGCTGGAGCAGGATTGCTGTGAATTCAGTTTCTAGACTGGCTAGTCTGAGATACTGTGGGACTGTGTCAAAAGGGGGGGGCAGGGAGAGGAAACTACTCTTGAGTTTGTGTTTCTATATTACTTGTGTAAATTTCTTATGACTGCTTTTAACCTTGAATAATTGAGGAAACAGTGTTAGTTCAAGTGTCTTACTCTTATAGGTTCTACAGAATGTTCTTTATCACAGTAATAAAACTTCTATATGCCTGCCTGACTCTCAGCAGCAGAACACCCCTCAGAAATCTCAGACTAATGGTGGCAGCAGCCCTGGAAGTGCAAGTACAGACAGCAGGTTGACACCTCCAGAGTCCCAGTCACCGCTGCACTGGCTAGCTGATCTTGCTGAGCAAAAATCCAGAGAGGAAAAAGAAGGTAACTATGCTAAGGGCTTCAGTGGGAGTGTCGTTACTACATATGGCCTGGAAACTACTTTGCTTTCTGCTTTTTTTCAGTGATATCTTAGGATTAAGAAAATATTTGTCCTCTTTTATTAGGAGCCAGTCCTCCTAAGATTGATATCAAAGTAGTTACATACTTATTTATGAATGGGGTTTGCAAAACTGTCAGAGCACCATACTATAAATTAACTATAGTTTCTGCTAGCATTCAACCATTTTTATTGACAACAGAGACAGCTAACAAGTCTGCGGTTCTGAATAAGACCAGAGTTGTGTACATTTAGGGGGTTTAACCCGTCTAGTTTGTGGTCAGGTAAAATGAGTGCTACAGCAGGTTTCTTCTATTCCTCAATAGAAAATGCAAGGAACCTACTGTTTCTGTACTTCAGTATTAAATATATGCATAATTTTTGTTAAATTTTATTTCAGAAAACAAAGAATTTACTCTTGAAAAGGAAATTAAAGACGATGGAGAACAAGATGCCTCTGATTCACCAAATGGCAGCACATCACCTCCAGCATCCCAGAACAGTGAACAGGGTTCAACCCTACGTGATTTGCTGACCACAACAGCTGGCAAGCTTCGTGTGGGCTCTACAGATGCTGGCATTGCTTTTGCGCCAGTGTATTCAATGGGGGCCTCAGTGAGTGTGCTAGCTAATTTCTCTGTGTTAGATTTGTTTGTTGTGCATGCTGTCCAAGCACCCTAACATTTAGCTGCCTGCACTTCTAGCCTCTGCTTTTAAGCTTGGGCCTTACATTTATAGAGAGATTTGATAGTTAGCTACAGCTTTAACAAAACAGATGCAGATGCAAACTAGGCCTGTTCTCATTCTCTTTCTGACTTCAAAGTAAAGTTTTGTGTGTTTTTTCACATGGAAGGCTGGAGAAAGTTCTGTGAGTGCAGAGAATTCTAAGATGAGTTTTCATAATGTGAATGTTGGATTTGTAGTGGGGAAGGCATCAGAACCATATGGGAGTGTCCATGGAGTGCTTGCAAAGCAAGGTTTTTTAATTATCAAAAGCAAGAAGCAGAGTAATTTCCTAAGGAGATGACGTTATAGATGCTTTTAAAGTGTGTAGAGAAAGAATTCTTATCCCTGCACCCTTTGTAGGAGGTCCACACCCGTGTAGCTGTCTGTGCTCCTGAGTCCTCAGAGCTGGTGATTTGTTGCATTACCAAACTTAGGGTCCTCATGGTTTTCAGAAGTTGTTTGGTTTTCTTAATAGAGTGGCAAAGGTGGCCGAACTATGCCTAACATTCTTGATGACATCATTGCTTCAGTTGTTGAAAACAAAATTCCACCAAATAAAACCTCCAAGATCAATGTAAAATCAGAGCCTAATGAAGAACCTAAAGAAAGCCAACACTCTGCCACAAATGAAAGCAATGAGTTTTACCGTGACATACCACATTCTTGGATCTGTGAGCAGCATATTTTATGGCTTAAAGATTACAAGAACAGTAATAATTGGAAGCTTTTCAAAGAGTTTTGGAAACAAGGACAGGTATGTATGGTATACTCCATGAACTGAGGAGTAGACAGAAAAGTTAATTTCTCCTCTGGGGAAATGAAGAAGCCCCAGAATAACAGATTACCAAAATTCTTATTTCTGAATTTACGATTTTGTCCAATGCATGTAATGTTACAGGAAGTAGAGTATTTGTCAGATAGTTTTAGTTTAATGAGTAGTCGTGCATTAGTAATGTATTTACAAAATTCATTTTTTTCTTGTTCTGATTTGTCTTTCAAGTCTTTTACTAGTATGTTTATATTAAAAGTAATTATCTTGAACTGATGAAAATGTAGATGTTTTTCCTTTTAATGCTAGAGAAGTTTTAAAAATAGTTTTGTTGTGCTTTGTTTGTTTTTGACCTTTAGTAGGCTTTGTGTAAAACCAACGTCTGTGCAGTACTAAAGCATGCGCTTTTCTGCTGCATGAACCCCCTGACTTCATCAAATCCTTCTTTCAGTTTTCGGGATTTGAGACGGGGTCCTTCTATGTAGCTGTGGCTGTCCTAGAACTCACTTTGTAGACGAGGGTAGTCTTGATCCTATAGAAATCTGCCTGCCTTTGCCTCCAAAATGCTGGGATAAGAGGTGTGTGCCACCACACACCTGACCTTCATTTCATCATATCTTAAATTCAAAGTTCGATTATTTCTTCCTGCCCAGATAAAATTGATTTTCCATATGATCAAAGTTCATACTTTATATGTGCTTCTGATGTCAAGTACTTATATTCATAAAAAAAATTATGAACAGACTTAATTACCAGCCTCAGGATATTAATATTGCTTAATTTGTTTCTTCCTCTTTAAAAAATTACTAGACTGTTGTTTATTATCCATTATGTACTATGTGTATGCTTTTGTTTCTGTGTAGTCTACACACATGTATAGTGAAAGTTGGTGGACAGCTTTTTATGGTCAGTTCTCTCCTTCCGTCTTGTAGATTTTAGGAATTGTGCTCAGGCTTGGGATAAGCACCTTTATTAGCCGGACCACTTCACCAGCCATACTGTACAGTTAAACACTGAGGATCAATTAGGAGGCTTAGTGAACACGACCAAGATCCATTTTCCTACAGTGATTCTAATTTTAGTGAACATTTTGCTATTCTTTGAACTTTTGCTAGTTGAACAAGGAAGGGGTTAACACATTGCTGAAATCTAGAACCTAGAAGATTGTAAAGGAATTCACAGCTTAAAGTATTCACGATGAAAGGTTCCCTAAATATCTAGGAATTTTAACATACATTGCAGTCAGTAGCTATGATTGAAATTTTAAAATAATTGATAGCCTCCCAGATATTCCAAGAGACTAATTCTAGAGGGGAAGAGTCTGATTAGGAAGTACTGCATATTCCATTAGGATGGTGACAGTAACTTTAGAATTCTACTTGGAATTATCTTAATACACCGTTTAGCTGTCTTTTTACAGATTGGTAAATGGCTTAACTGGGAGTACTTTTATATAGGAACTGTAGTTTGTGAATTGCCAGCAGCAATTACCTAATAACTGAACCTGAGTTGACCATGTTATAAACTGATGGAAACAATATTTAATGGAATATTCAACGTATTATTTTGTGTGTATGGGTGTTTTGCTTGCATGTATGTCTGTGACCCACGTGCATGGCTAGTGCCTGTGAAGGCCAGAAGAGGGCATTGGATCCCTTGAAGCTAGAGTTACAGATGTTTGTGAACCACTATGTAAGTGCTGGGAATCAAACCCTCTTCTTCAGCAAGAGCAGCCAGTGCTGTTAACTGCTGAGCCATCTCTGCAGCCCTTTGTTTTATTCTAAGACGGTCTCACTATGTAGCCCCAGCTGGCCTGGAACTCATTGTATAGATCAGAGTGATGGGGTGAATCTTTAAGAAGTCTTTTGTAATTAAAATTTTTAATTTGAGGCTTTTCTTTAATGATGAAGTTTTAAATGTTTTAGAAAGTTAATGTCTTTTAGAGAGTCTTATAAGTCAGATTTTTAGTTTCTCCATACTGTAGAACTACGTTATTGGAGTAAAAGCTGAATAATTTATCAGTTGAACAATTAAACATAGAGGTATTTTTATATAATTTATTAGAGTTTTTAGAAGTAGTAAATCTTTAGTTACTGGTATTTTTTAAATAGTGTTATAAAATTTGAATTCATGAGATGTAAAAGGCAAGACTGATTTACAGTCAATCATTAAGCTTAAGTATGGCATCAGACCTGTTCCTAGTGTTGTTATCCAGACCCTTCTAGAGGTTAAAAAAAAAAATGTTTTTTGTGTCATAAATTCAGTGTCCACTATGTTTTGATCTTTTTTCCCCAGCATTACTGCAAATACTGCTTAGTTAGAAACAGTTTATACAGCAGCTATAGAAAATTTGCCTATGGATAAAGCATTCTTCCAAAATATTTCTGTTACCCATAAATGCAATATTCATTTACTTTCTGAAAAGTACTGTCCACTGAAATTGTCATACAAAACTACCATTTTGTTGGGTATAGTGGCACGTGTAAATCTCTGCAATCAAAATACTGAAGTTGGGGGACTACATCGCCAAAACCCTGTGTCAAAATGCAATAGAGACCAAATAAATACATACGTACGTACGTACATACATACATGTCCCCATTCCTGCCGTGGCATCCTCCCATTGTTCTCATTCACATGCAAGCATCTTTCCGGGCCAGAGCTATTGATGTAGCCTCTGTTATATTTACAAATTTGCCAGTAGAGCTGAAACTTACCAATGCCATCCACTTGCATGTACACTTAGGCTTTGAAGTGTCTAGGCGCCTTTTAACTATTATTTATTTGTGTTTATTCATAAGCCTGCAGTGGTTTCCGGTGTGCATAAGAAAATGAACATTAGCTTGTGGAAGGCAGAATCAATTAGTCTGGATTTTGGAGACCACCAAGCTGATCTCCTCAACTGCAAAGACAGCATTGTTTCCAATGCCAACGTTAAGGAGTTCTGGGATGGTTTTGAAGAAGTGTCAAGTATGTTGTTTTTCACTGTTGTCTCACCCATGTAACCTTAAGATGATACCTTGATAATGTGACTTCAACTCTTCACCTGGGAAGCAGCTATATTAACATTGTTATTCAGGAGAGCGAGACAGAGGCACACACCTGGGGGTAGTGACATCCAACTGTATCTCCGAACTTACTTAAGAAGAAAGAGACAAGAAGTTCTAGAGTCCTAGGTCATCCTTGGCTACTTAGTGAATTTGAGGCCAGCTGAGCTAATTAAGACCCTGTCTATAAAAGACAAAAAATAATTTAGAAACAAAATAGTGGTTCATAATCCTAACTCTAGTCCTGATTTTTTTTAACATAACTTATACCATATTCCCTAATGGAATTTTGTAACTCCCCAAAATTGTGGAAATTAAATTATATAGTTTATATTAAATACTTTGAAAATTTAAAAGTATAAATGTAAGACCATTAAGAAATGTAAGTAATTCTGAAGAGCAGTTTCTTTTAGATACTAAAAGTAGTTAATGCATGTATCCCATATTCAAATCTTTGGGATGGAGACATGGCTCAGCAGCTCTTGGAGAGGACCTGAGTTTGGTAGCTCACAGCTGCCTGTAAGTAACTTCAGGTCTAGGAGATCCAATGTTCTCTTCAAACTTCCTTGTATATCTACACACGCACACATAAATACACATACAGTACATCTAAAATGTGTTAATTCTGCATGAATGCATGAGGGAAAAAGGCCAACCAGTGCCCACAAAGTATCTGTGTACTACAATTTAATCATTGACATTCTTTCTCAAACACTAATAAAAAGTCCTGAGTTATATTGTAAATAACCAGCTTCTGTCTTTACAGAACGTCAGAAAAACAAAGGTGGAGAAACAGTAGTGTTAAAGTTGAAAGACTGCCCATCTGGAGAAGACTTCAAGACTATGATGCCAGCAAGGTGTGTATGTCATGGGAAGTTAAGCTGGGCTTGTTCCCCGCAAATGCAACTACTACTATAACCATAAAGAGTTGTCTTTGTTTCTGCTTTTTGTTTTGTCTTGTTTTCTCCTCAATAAAAATAAGTAAGCAAAAACCAGAATTTAGACTGTAGCCTCATCAAGGTGAAGCCCTTGTACTGAGGAAGTCTTGTTTGGGTGTTGTGGTGGCTCGTATACTGTATGCCCTTCTGGTACAGTACATCAGTTTAGACTCTTAAGGGATTCTAGAATAGTGTTGCCTAGTTTAAGGAAAGAGTATTAGAGTGTTCTTCACAACTTAAGAATTTTGTACCAGTCAGTGGTGGTGTATACCTTTAATCTTAGCCCTTGTGAGAGCCAGGCAGATCTCTGAATTCAAGGCCAGCCTGGTCTACAGAATGAGTTCCAGAATATCTAGTGCTACATGGAGAACCCTTGTCTCAAACTCAGAAACTAAAAAGAAAAATGGAATTTTGTACTTCCAAATATTTTAAATGCAAGTCTATATTTTAAAAAATTGTATTGTTATCTTTAGATATGAAGACTTTTTAAGAAGTCTGCCATTGCCAGAATATTGCAACCCAGAAGGGAAGTTCAACTTGGCCTCCCATTTGCCAGGGTTCTTTGTACGCCCTGATCTAGGACCCAGGCTTTGTAGTGCCTATGGTAAGTATATGTTCACATTTCTCTTTAAATTGAGACTCTGTGGGAGGATATCAGACTTTAGCCCGAAAGCCAGTTGTCCAGTGAGTTTACTTATTACTAAACCTGTTCTTAAATAATGCTATTGAAACACTTTTCAGTATCAAGTAATATTATAGGAATTGGCAACTAGTATACTTAAGTAATACTTCCTAATTCCTTGTAACATTTCTATGTATTTCTATTGAATTGTTTTGTATGCACCATTTCCATTGATAGTTTGGGGGGCTAGTGTTTAGGGAAAAGTGGGCAAATAAAGCAGACTTGTAATTAATTTGTTATGATGTGTGGGCATAATACCTGTGCATTATCAGGTGCACTGCAGTAAACGGCTTGGTTTCCCACACAGGTGTTGCCGCTGCTAAGGATCATGACATAGGAACCACAAACCTTCACATTGAAGCTTCTGATGTTGTCAATGTTCTAGTCTATGTCGGCGTAGCAAAAGGAAATGGCGTCCTCTCAAAAGCAGGTAATGAACCCTGAAGAGCAGCCACAGGTGCTGCTGGGCTACAGGCTGGCCCAGGAGGGGATTCTGACCTTTGATATTAAAATGTCCTGTTTCTCATGTACAAGACATTGTAATTTTAAAGGTCAGTATTGTTATCTGACCCTTTACCTTTACTAAGTAGTGTATTCACGAGTGCATTTGTGAACTAACTTGAAATTATATGCTGAATAGGTACCAGCTCTTGGGGAGTGAAGTGCCATTTGTAATTGTAATCATCCCACCCCTCATTGGATTCAGAGGAAAAAGGAAGCTTGTAAATACAAGTGGCCATTTCCTATATTCATAGATTTTACTTTTTCTCTAGAACTTTGCTGTACCAGCTGTCCCCATCCTTTTCATAGTTACAGTCGTGGCTGTTAACCCTTTCCTCTCCACTGATTCTCTTTAAAGTAGATTTGTGCCGGGCAGTGGTGGCGCGCCTTTAATCCCAGCACTTGGGAGGCAGAGGCAGGCGGATTTCTGAGTTCGAGGCCAGCCTGGTCTACAGAGTGAGATCGAGGACAGCCAGGGCTACACAGAGAAACCCTGTCTCAAAAAAACCAAAAAAAAAAAACAAGTAGGTTTGTATTGCTCGGTGAGGGGATTATGTGCCGAGCTAGTCAGTGACACTGCAGTTAAAAAATAAGATCAGACTCTCAGCTATTGTTTCCTTCTCGGAAGTGAAAGTTTTAGAGGCAAGTACTTATAACAAGGCAAATAAACTAAAATTTGAGTCAAATTGTGTTGGCATAATATCTGCACACTATTAGATGTATCCAGCACGCTGTAATAAAACATGTCCCTGTCTCTGTACCTTAGTCGATGTTACTCCTTCACCCACCCACCCACACATACACTCTCTGCCATTCCAGTGCACCCAGGCTTGTCTAGATGCGTGGTTGAATTAACTGTTTCTCTTGCTTTTGCTGACACATATTTGGATAGTTAGTTGTTTCTCTATGCCTATTCCTCACCTGCCTCCTGTCGTGATGGGTGGAAGTCTTACTGCCTTTTCACATTTTGGACTTGGGTGCTCTGGCCTGTTTCTGACACCTCATGACCAGACTTTGCTAGAGCTGTAGATGTAGCTTTTTATTTCGTTCTTCAGCTCTGCCTAGCTCAGTAGTTATACAGTCGAGTGGCTCAGCTGTTAGCTGTGAAGGAGTTGTTCTCATATGCACTGAATTTGATGTACATTTGACAGTAATCCATGAGCTCAACTTTCTCATCAAAGCTGGGAGGCTTTAACTGTTGAGCTCTTAACGCTTACTACAGTGACACACCCCCAACCCTGTTCTGCCCAGAAACCTAGAGAGTCAGTGGCACGTTGGAGTTGTAGTCCCCAGTGCTAACCCAGACTTAGAAACCACTTTTGGTTCAGGCGACACATCTTTCCTTGAGTTCTGATGCTTCACTTAGTTGCCTCTTTTATGTCAGTTCACTGTGGGTGTGAGTGCCCTTGAAGTGTATGACACGCATGCAGAATTCATTGCAGCCAGCAGAGGGTATAGGATCCACTGGAACTACAGTTAAAAGGGGCCTTGTGGATGCTGGGAATCGAATCAAACCTACAGCCTCTGCTAGAGCAGCAAGGACTCTTAGCTGTGGAATCATTTCTTTGGCCCCTCTGCTGTATTGAAATGTTCCTCTAGCATCTTTTTCACTCTGAAGAACTTAACCCCTGCTGTTTGCAGTATTATTCATTCATGGCCTAACACTGGGTCTCTGTCGCCTCCTTATCCCCATCTCCCTCTTCCTAACATACTTGCTCTTTTGAGAAAACTTTGCTTTCTTTATAATTCTATGGCTTTTGATCTCAGATGTATACACAGAGGGATGTTTTAGGATTATATTCATAATTAAACATCTCAAGAAATACTGGCTTACTTGAACATACTGACCTATGTAAGGCTCATGTTTTCCCTGCGGTAGCTCTCCTGTCTCTTCATGTGTAGTTTGGATTATTCTCATCCTGTCAAAACTTCATTTACCAATGGGTTAACCTGCTCTATCATCTCATAGTATCCGAGTCAGAGTTGTTCTGTCACCATTGAAGGGTAACCTGCTCTCGTCAGTCCTTCTCACCCCACTGCTGTGTCGTCATCCTCTTCTCTCGATGCTGTGGATTTAAGTGGGGGAGTTCGGAATACCGAGCCAGGATTTGAAAATGTGCTTTTATTTTAGTGTATTTTGGTATTTTATGGTGGTTGTTCCATTGTTTGTTTGTTTTGAGGTAACACCTTGGTTTGTACTTGCTGTACAGCCCAGGCTGGCCCTCAGTTCATGTCCTCCCAAGTTTGGGGATTGTACAGATGCTCCAACACAACATGACCCAACCTGTAACTTTATTGAGAAACATTTAAAAATATAAAATATTTAACAGTACAGTTTTAAAGTAGCCTAAAGAAGCATCAAATTGTCTAGTAAACTTACAAAGTTGTTCTCTATTTTGTTATTTCCTTAATTAGAGGGAAAACTTTTTTGTTTGGTTGGGGTTTTTTTGTTTGTTTGTTTGTTTGTTTGTTTTTGTTTTTGAGACAGGGTTTCTCTGTATAGCCCGGGCTGTCCTGGAACTCACTTTGTAGACCAGGCTGGCCTCGAACTCAGAAACCAGCCTGCCTCTGCCTCTCCCAAGTGCTGGGATTAAAGGCGTGCACCACCACTGTCTGGCGGGAAAATGTTTTCATAGCTAATATTTAAAGACTGAACTAGTCTCTTGGTGCTTTCATCTTCTTATGACAACATTTATTAAGTGTGTTTAATTTGTGTAGGCTTATTAAGACCTTCTGGAACTCCATGAAGTTCTTTAACACCTCCCTCTCTCCCCCCACCCCCACCCCCAAAAAAGCCCTGTTATTAGTCTACCACACATCTGATCAATACTTGAATTAAGATACCTTTGCAGCCAGATTTGAATATTGTAAAGACTGTGCCATCATAGATGTTAGGGGACGTCCGATACATCTTTGCAGTAGATAGCGTTTAAACCCTAGAGAACACACTGAGAGAGATTGTGCAGTGGTTACCACCACTCATTGCTCTTTCAGAGAACCCATGTTCAGTTCCTAGCCGCTCACAACTGTCTATAACTCCACTTCAGGGCATCTGGTGTTCTCTTGTGAATTCCTGAGGCAGTAGGCACATGTGGTACACACACACATGCAAACTGTCGGTTATATACATTTACCAATATGGAAACCAACGTGGAAAGTTTTCTGTAATTGTCATACTGGGACTGCCTAGAGTCGATGCCTTTGTTGGTGTTCTTCCTATTCCTTACATAGATCTGGGGATTTCTAATGTGCCAGCATTTGACAAGGATTACCTACCTGATGCTTCTTTAGAACCTTAGCCTATGAAGAAATCGATTTGCATGTGATGACAGGTTAACCATAATAAGGGCATAGGACCTATTAAAATTAACCAGAATACTTACTAGTAACCAGTAGTAAGCAAGCCCACGTATATGATTGAGCCTCGTTACTCCCTTCACTAAATCTAAAATTAAGGCAATGTCTCCTGTTGGCCTTACTCAGTAATTATAGAAACCAAATAATAAAAAGTTAAAAAATGTTTTTGTTGGTTAAGAAATGTCCTGAGCTAATGACGTTGCTCAGTCAGACCATCCCTGAGACAGGGAGAAAGGTTTTTTTTCTTTTGAAACTAAATTTCTAGCTCAAGAGTAGATTCTCTGTCTCTGAAACAAATAATTGTGAAATCATTCTTTCTCTTCCTGTGGACACATGAGTCTCAAACTCAGGCCTTTGCTTCCCCCAACAATTTTAAACTGTATAACTAGGTTTAATAATGAGAATCCCGACCCTAGCCCTGCAGGGAAATACATGTCTTTTGTCTAGAAGTTGAGACCAGAGAACAGTGGGTTACAATCCAGATTTTGTTGAATAGCAAGTTCCACAGTAGTCTGGGCTACATATTGAGACCATGCCAGGGGGGAGGGGTATGTGCAAAATAAACAAGAAAAGGCTTCCTGCACTGGTCATCAGTTTTAGAAGGTTGGGCTTTTTGGAGCCTTAACTGACCAATTGAATTTCCTGTGTTTCAGGAATACTTAAGAAATTTGAAGAAGAAGAATTAGATGATGTTTTAAGAAAAAGATTAAAGGATTCAAGTGAAATCCCTGGTGCTCTGTGGCATGTTTATGCTGGAAAAGATGTTGACAAGATAAGAGAATTTCTTCAAAAGGTATGACTGAGACATCAAGGCATCCCACTCCACTATGAGCGTGGACTGTCTGTTAATTTACCTTTTTGGCATTCTGCAATATAAGATCATTTAGATACTTTTTAGTCTTTTTTAGTGTTTTGTTGGTTTCAAACGGCCCTCTATGTGGAACTGGAACAATGGTTCAGTAGTTAAGATCACTTACTGCTCTTTCAGAGGATCCAGGGTTGTTCCTAGGACCCGCATGGCAGCTCACAGTCTTCTGTAACTAACTCCAGTGCCAAGGGACCTGAAACCCTCTTCTGGCCTCTTACAGCAGTAGGCACAGATGTGGTGCACAAACATACATGTAGGCAAAACACTCAAACACATAAAGTGTAAAAATGAGTAAATAAACAGTTTTCCAGAGCTGCTGTTTCTTGGTTTTAAAGCCATTGTGTTTTGCTCATCTTCTTGAATGGAGTTAAATAGTGTTTCTGGGATCTGTATAAAGAATCGCTACGAGGTACCACCATATAGCAGAATCCCTGAAAGTGTTTTAATCTAAAATATAATAATTATGCTTCTTAAATCCAGCTTTTCATTAACTATTAATAGTTTCTTGAAATAGATTTTTGATGGGCCAGGTCGCTGAATCTACAAGAGTTACTTATTTTTCTATGTATCTGTAAGGGCTTATGAGATCCATGTGCATGAGGGTTAACTTTGGAGAGAACAGGAGGCACGTGGTTTTCTCTCATCTGTGTGAGGAGGAAGTAAATGTGATTAAGCCCACTGCATAGATGAGAGCTTCCCAGTAGGGAAGTGCTGTGTCAGTGTCCTGTGGCTTTCTGAATAACTGCAGAATGCTCTGAGACAGATTTCCTTTCTGTAGCTCTGACTAGCCTAGAACCTCCTTTGTACAACAGGTAGGCCTCCAACTCAGAGACATCCAGCTGCCTCTGCCCCTAGAGTGCTTGGATAAAAGATATGAACCACCACACAGCCCAGCCTTAGGTTCTTAGAATTAAGAACAGTCATTAACTTGTTTGTTTGCTTTGAGATTTATTTTCATTTTTATGTGTATAGATGTTTTGCCAGCTTTCGTGTCTGTTTCCCCTATACAGACAGTGCCTGAGAACCCCAGAAGGGAGTCCTCATTACAGATGGAGTGAGCTGCTGTCTTGCTGCTGACCATCAAACCCAGGTCCTCTGCAAGAGCAGCCAGTGCTCTTAACTGCTGGGCCATCTCCAGTCCCTAGCCATTGTTTTATAAGAGTGTGAGAGCAAAAGCTCACCACAAGTAAATAAGATTTTTCCAGTCCCTTAAGATGGTGTGCACATTTTATTTTAACCTATATCAGATTTCAAAAGAACAAGGCCTTGAAGTTCTGCCAGAGCATGATCCCATCCGGGACCAAACCTGGTATGTGAATAGAAAGCTCCGCCAGAGACTGCTTGAGGAATATGGGGTGAGAGCCTGCACTCTGATTCAGTTCCTCGGTGATGCCATTGTTTTGCCAGCAGGAACACTTCATCAGGTACATATTGATGTGATTGTAACTTC
This sequence comes from Grammomys surdaster, assembly GCF_004785775.1. Taxonomy (NCBI): domain Eukaryota; kingdom Metazoa; phylum Chordata; class Mammalia; order Rodentia; family Muridae; genus Grammomys; species Grammomys surdaster. Next base: position 6,227,906 of record NW_021604786.1, on the reverse strand, counting down.
TCTGTACTAAAAAGAACTGGTTGGGGGGGGGGGAATTACTCTATATAGGTAAAAATCAAAGAAGATGTTACGTAGAAAAATGCACATAACCACTGTGTTTCCATTAAAATGGTATTTATTGTTTTTGAAACTTAAAGCAGTTAAACACTTTGAGAGCTTAAGCCGTTGACTTGAACTAGATTGTTAGATTACAGGTTCTCTGCACTTCGGGCAGTGAGGAAGCCGGCTGCTCTGCATGCTCACCAACTATGCAGAGAGCATGCAGAGCAGCTAGACTTTGCATTTGTGAACAGTTCCCTTCTCGATGGCATGCTAGTATAATTCTAACATATTTAATGAAAGATAGTGTACAATTTATATAGCTCTCCACCCACAGAACTTAAAATCTACATTAATACCTAGCATGGCAGTGATGGCCACCCATAACCCCCTGGTTAGGGAGGCTGAAACAGGAGGATCACAAGTTCAAGGCCCACCTGGGCTACATAGCATGGCTTTCGGAACAAGCAAAGAAGTAAGAAGAAAACAGGTACAATCTTTGCATCAGTAGGTAGACATGTGGGACTGGGAAGAATGGCCTAGACTCCTAGATGGTAGTGGGTGATGAGGTATGTCGGGAAAACCTGAGACACCTGCCTCCCCAGAAGAAAAATATCGTTTACCCTGGTGTGTTTCCCCAGCATCAATAGTGAGGGGCATCTGATAGGATGCGTTTATTAAGGAGAGTTTTTTTTATTACTGTTGTCACTGTGCTGCATGTATAGTAATGACAGATTTTCCTTAGTTTTGATAGTGAGTGTTTTTTAAAAAGATAATCAGATTCGTCATTCTTGGATCTTACATGTCATTTGTGAGACTAAAATATCTACATAGTAATATGGCTTGAACTCTCCTAGAAAGTGTATTGGTTGGTTGGTTCTCATGGACTTGTGTTCATTCAGGAATGTTAGTCACTGTCATTCATGTTGAACTGGGATTCGGAGCCCCCTTACACGTCATTTGTTTGTGCTGCCTCATCAGAAAGTGGCTAACTTGTACACAAAATGTAGATCACATAAAGAAACCTGCCTCTGGTACAAGAAACGGACCAGACTGCTTTGCTAATAGAAAATAGGTTTACTTGGCGGTCCTTGTTTACAGGCCTAGCTTGTTAAGTATCGGGTTATTGTTGCTGTTTTGAGTGATTTGCACCAAGCTGGCCTCCTGTCAGCCTTCCCAGTACTGGGATGTTTGAAATAGTCTTACTCTGTAGACCAGGCTCTCTTTGGACACAGTGGTTTTGCTGCTGTTCTTGATTATGGCACGGCCTTGTAACTTATATGTGTGTGTTTATGTGCATGTGTGTTAAAGTCAGCGCAGGAACTAGAGTTATAGGTGGAAGACCAGTGCTCTTAACTGTTGAGCCTTCTTTCCAGCTCTTCCCCCCACCCCCTATCCCTCCTTTTTGGGGACATGGTTTTGTGTTGGCTAACTTGGAGCTTACTGTGTCTCTAAGTATGACCTAGAACTTGTACGCCATTTGACTCTACCTTCTGCTTCTCTGAGAACGCCTTTTTGTCACCTTTATACCTGCTGAGATGTTCACAGCTGTAATGAGCACTCTGGAAGTGGAAGGAGGGCCGTGTCAAGTTCCAAGCCTGCGTTGACTACAGCCAGACCCTCTTTCAATAACTAGTAATAGTAATGGAAGCATACAATGTGTTATTTTTTTTAAAAAATTATTGTCGTTGTTTTTCTTTGTTTTATTTTGTTTTAATCATGGCTGTGTGAGTGCGGGTGCCTGCATCCTTGTCCTCTTGGAGCTGGGGTTATAAGCACTGGCTTACAATAAAGCAGCCTCTTGGACATGAGTGCTGAGAACTTAACTCATAGTAGGACCTTTCTTACCCACAATAAATACTCATTAACTCTGCCCTTTTTTACAGTGAATTTCAGCATCATCAGTAGTGTGTAGAACAGTGGTCTGTTTTGTTGCTGGGGAGTTGGGGGAGGCAGTTGAGACTCTACAGCTGCAATACGTTTGGGTTTTTTTTAGCTCACTCATTAATAAAATATAAATATTTACATGTAGGCTTCTGTGCCAGAATGGTCTTTCATTGGGTAAATATTGGCTAGTGGGATTTGCCTAAATGATAAATGCACAACTCGCTTGTCAGAAGCTCCCTCTGTCCCCTAAAGTGGTTATACCTTTCCCCACGTGTGTGTTTGATTTTCTCTGCTTCCTCGCTAGCCCTTGCTACTTTCAGATTTATTTTTTAGACTGTGGTTGGGGTATGAAGGAAAGGAAAAGGTTCAAGATGGTGTTTTGTTATTTAGATGGGCTGGCTTCAGATGTGCATTCGTCTCATGACCACTTCCCAGAGCGCTTCCTGTCTGGAAGCCTGAGTCCCACACAGGCGCTGCACCCACCCCTAGTGTTTCTGATCTTGGCAAGTCTGCTTGGGGAGGAACATGAGCTTTCACGTTTCTGATAGTCAGTCCTGCTGGTACTACCTGAGGGACTACACTTTGATAGATGTGCAGACTGAAGCATGTGACACTGCTTCACTGGGACCAGCCCTGCCACGACAGCAGCAGCAGCATGCCATTCTGGCCTCTGAGCAGTAACTGGGGAGAAAGACAGTGGCATTAAACTGTGAGGGCAGTTTGCTTATTGTCTTACTGGGTACAAGTATGATAGCCACCATCTCATCTCAGTCTAAAATTGCAGCTTGTGAGACAGAGCATGTGAAATTACATGTATTCCTCAACAGTTCCTGGGCCTTGGTCTCTCATGTTTACTTACCATCTGCTGTAGTGTTCCGAATGGCTTTTAAATCTGAGACCAGAGCTGGGGCTGGAGCACAGTACAGAGCACTGACCTAGACTGTGAAGCTCAGGCCTCCTCTTCCCCACCCCAGTCCACACCAGGGAAAGAAACAGAAAGGAAAAGAACATGAAGAGAAAAATCTTATTAATAAGTTTGCCCTAAGTTTCTAGACTGGCTTAGCCTTGTGACTTGATATTTTTAAGAGTTGCAAATTGTCTGCAGAAGAAATTGTCGAGAAGAAATGCATGGCAAAACCTTCTCACATAATATTTTCACAGACAACCAAATACTGTATCAAGATACTGAAGAGCCCCTTTTAGAGATAACATTCAGACTGTAAATATGCCAAGCTTGCTTTTCCCACCTCCCTCCTCCTAATCCCAGCCAGGATGACTAATGGCTTGGATGGCTTAAGAGAGGGCGTAAATGGAACGGGAAGCTCACTGGTCTGCTTTAAAGCTGGAGCCTTTACCTCTCAAGCTTTCAGCGAAATCCATCTGATAAGGGTTGTTCAGAAACATACACTGTCCTGTAAGCAGGAATAGAAGTTGGCAGTCTGAAAAACATTTTAAAGCAGTCATAAATTGTGTCAGTGCTGACACCACATCTCTGAGCTCTGGGCGGTGACACACAAAGCTCAGAAGAGCCAGGAGGCACTTTTAAAAGAAGGTCTCTTGAAGGAAATCTCTGTCAGCACACAGCTAACCACTGGAAAAAATATGGGACAGTTCCTTCCTGACGACATCCAGCAAGAAATACAGCCTTCTCAGAGACTGCAAAGTGACGAGGACCCTTGGTGACTGGGATCCAGTGCTTGAGGCAAGGGAAGATGCTTACCAGAGCTCATATAATAATATGCAGATGCCCAGCCTTCAGCCTAGAGTGGTCCACATGTGCACAGAAACAGAAAAGGAGGGCCATTCCCAGGAAAGAATGTATTGACAGAACATTCCAGACCTCGGGACTTACTAGACAACTCAAAGAGGAAGCCACAAAGATGGTGGATGAAGAGACTGAAAAGAACAAGACATTGAAAGACCACAGTGAGGGCTAGAACTAAACATACCAAAGGTAACATGCTAAGACTCGTGAAGGACTCGCTCTCCCCACAGCATACCCATATAAGACATAGGAGACTATGTAGCTGGTATGAGAGTTAATGTAGCAATGTAACACATCTGTTAGACAAGACATCACAGGAGTTGGCCTCCTGTTGACTTGCCATTTATTGGCTGATTTGTCTTGGGACAGGAGCTGAGCATCTCATCCATAGTCTACTGTTGTGAATAGAGCATCTGTTCTACAGACATAAGGAAGACCCAGGGAGACATGTGAGGCTCCCACTGTTACTCTCCAGAGGAACCAGCATCCCAATGAGCCCAGAAACAGAACGCTTACTTTATGATGCCACTTGTCACTAGAGGCCCAGTGCTTGAGTTAAACAACTCTGCAGACTTCAGCAGCTGTTCAGGTGGTCATATGTCCAGAGGAGGAACTGTAGCCCCTCTGGAGTCCCATCCCCCTGTCATCAGTTAGACTCTACCACAGTCTCCATTTCCCACTTCCTCTCTGCCTCTCATCTCACTCTTCCCAATTACATTTGTTTTGCAAACTTCAAAACTAGACTCAATGGAAGTGCTTAGTTTTTCAGTTGTTCTTCTTTCCCAGGAATTTTTATGGCATTTTAAAACATCATTGGAGGACAACCTAAAGACAATTAATGAACAAAATCTCATATTAGATCCACTTTGGCCTTCCTCTGCTATACAAAGCATTAAGAAAAAAGCAGTTATTAGGAACAAGGATACACAGAAGGTGTAACTGCTAAACAAATGGCATAATGCTGACTGGCTCCTGAAGAAAACCTTTTAGTCAACAACATGATTTAGACTAAAGTCACCTGAGATCAGAAGATCTCTTTAATTGGCCAATTTGAAACAAAGACACAGATACAAACTGTAGCGCTGTTCTGAAACTCCTGCATGGCCAGTAGATCATGTGGAACTGCCGTTCCGCCCCAGTGCCGGGCAGGTGAACTGAGTTCCATTTCCTTTCTTCTCTTGATGCGAGAGTAAATCCTGCCATGCCCAACAAGGGAATGGCAACAGCACAGAGCGAGTGCTCCTTGCAGCCCCCCTTAGTATTTTCAAGTAACACGTTTTAACAGTCCATCTACACAAATATTGATACATTAGGATCTTATTAGCCTCTCCAAAGGATTCCTGGAAAAGTCATTTGTTTTTATCATTTAAAAATACTTCATTTACAAAGTCACTTCACATGAAGCTTTTTGGTGACATAACTTTCTCATTAAAGTGTGGTCTTAAGCTCTGAAATCCATTTGATGTTCTGAGAAAATTCTCTGGCAGAATTGTCCTTTGTATTTATTCATTTTAGACAGCTTGGCTTTTCTTTGCTTCCACTGTGACCATCTGTTCTAAAATTTGCATTTCACCTTTTTTCCTTTTTGAATAGGTACAGAATTTTCACAGCTGTATTCAGGTGACTGAAGACTTTGTCTCTCCAGAACATCTTGTACAGTCGTTTCACTTAACACAAGAGCTGAGGCTTTTGAAGGAAGAAATCAATTATGATGATAAACTTCAGGTAAGGAGTGTTCAGAGGAGATCCAGGATTCTTTTAGGGTTTTGGCTTTGTTATTGTTTTAGGGGGCGGTTGTTGGGTTGTTTGTTTGTTTGTTTGATTGATTTTTATCCTCAGAAAATAGGATATATGAAGTCCACCTTAGGCAGCTGTTTCTGTCTTGGCACACTAGGATAGCTACAGTCAACACAGCAGAGGTTACTGAATTCACTGATGGATGCTTTGGGTGCTTTGAGCTTTTTTTTGTTTCTTGTCTTAAGTTTGCTTCTCAGTTCCCTTAAAATTAAAGCTACCGCTTTGCTTTTTAAACAGCCATGTATTGTGTGCCCTGTAGTCCCCACACTCAGGAGGCTGCAGCAGAGGATTGCTGTTGAATTTGAGGCTCACTTGAGCTACAGTGAAGTCCTGGGGGTGTAGGGGTGTGTTTGGGGGTGCGTTTTATATAAACTGTTGTTTTTAATCCAGCAGCAGCTCAGTGATTACAAATCCTGTCTCTTTTAGGTTAAGAATATCTTGTATCATGCAGTCAAGGAAATGGTGAGAGCTTTGAAGATGCATGCAGATGAAGTAGAGGATATGGAAGACACCTAAGGGTGCTTGGAACTGGGGTGCCCCTTGAGTGACACTAGGTCTGACTTAAGCTCCATTAAACCATCAGTGCCAAGAAATTCTCTTTGTAGTAATTACTTGCTACTGACACCATACCAGTATAGCATTATGTCACGGCCCCTGTGATTCAATGCTAGCTATGAACCAAGCTAAATTTAAAAGCAGCACTATATAGCTGTTCCTGTATCATAGTGTATATGATGTTTGTGAAGATGCCAGATTTAAAATGATGTATTTATTTTTGGTAAAAAACAAAACAAAAAAATCTATGCTATATTGTTGATCAAGTGTAAATGTGCTGTTGTACAGTTTAATAAATAACTGATATTTTTCACTACACTGAGACAGTTACTGTGAGACTAGGACACAAACACCAGCTGTCGCCTGCCTTGGGAAAGTTGCTGGATTGCACAGCAGTCATGTCATAATCAGAAAATTACTGCCAAATAACTGTAAAATGTGTAAAATACAAAGTATATAAAGTAGATACTAAACTCAGACACTTCAATATTTTGTTGAAGCTATTGACTGTACAATTAAACATTTTCAAAAGGTGTAATTTATTTAAAATTGTCTCATTTTGGTAAAATTTATGTGAAGTTTTAAAGCTAAATATTAAACTTAATATGCTATGTAAATATATACATATATACATTTAAGGATGTATTTTTTTAAGACATTGGCTTGCTTTTGTTAAAGTGCAAGTGTTACATATGGCTTTGTACATTACAGTTGAAAGGGGTTTTACATTTTCCATTAAAAGACTTTATCAAGAAGCTGGATGTTACAGTTCTCCCTCTCTGGTTTGACACTGCTGGGGTAAAGTAGAGCTTGCAGCCACAGGCTGTGATGAGGAGCCCAGCCTCTCACTGTGTGGCCCTGCCAAGTTTGTTCAGTTTCAGTAGTGGATCGCTGCCCCACCTGGCTAGCCTTTGCCTCTGGAGTGTTCTCCACAGACACTGCAGGGGTCGAGAAGGAGTAACCCACCTTAGCCACCACCTTGCAGTTTATGTCTGTCCTTTAGCTTCTTGTGGCCTACCTACCCCAGGCAAGCTTCAGCCAGGAGTGGGAGCACCTCACTTCACATTAGTAACTGCCTGGCACAAGAAGCGGTGAGGAGGTGGAGGCTATACGATTGCCAGGAGAAGCGTGTGCTGAAGACCTTTCTCCATGTGAGCTTGGTACTCAGTGTGTTCTCAGATGTGCCTCAGCAGCCTTCCCCGTGCCATCCTGGCTCTCCTGGAGCCTGTTGTGAACTCTGTCAAACTGGTCTCAAACTCACAGATGCACCCGCCTCTCCCTTCTTAGTGCTACGATTAAAGACCTGTGCCACCAGACCTGCTCTGATTAAGTCTGGATAGGGAATTAGTTTAAAGCCATGGTGTGTGTTCTGGATATTTCTACTTTCTGATCTCCTCATGTCTCCGGGGAATACAATCCTTGTGGCATTTTCTCCCAAAAAAGCTTTTTGCTTCTGGCTGTCCTCGAGGCTCCTTTTAACTGCCCTACAAAGAAGAGTTTGAGTATGCCAGAAGCCAGGCCATACATTGAGCCAGGCTATAGTTGCTTTCTGAGCAAACTGCTTCTTCTACCCATAATTCAAGAGAGGGTCATAGTCCATGCTAGTGACCTGATGCCCTGGTCAGAGAGAACACAGCGTCTACATCATCACAGACATTTGTAGACTTGGGAAGGCTGGGGAGCCAGCATTTTGGGTTCCCTTCTGGTTGCTGGAGCAAGATGTGTGGGGGTGTTACGTGCATGTGGGTGGAGGTCAGCACTGCCAGAGTTCTCAAGTGTCCTCAACTGTTTTGTTTTTTAATTTTGAGACATATTCTTGGGTATTGCTTTTTACTGACTGATCGGTAAGCCTGAAGGACCTTCTTTCCATCTCCCCAGCACTGAGATTATAGACATGCACCACCACTTGGCTTCTTATGTGTGACCAACAGAACTATTTCCCCAGCCCCTGGAGCAGCACTTAACCATATCTCAACGCTATCCTTTTGATCGCTCTGTTGTTCCTCCTATGAAAATGTCTGACTGTGTCCGTTTCCCATGCGTCTTGGGTTTTCCTTTGCTGTGAAGAGACATCGTGACTATGTCAGCTCTTATAAAGGAAAACTGATCACGGTGGGAAGTGTGACAGCACGTAGGCAGTTACTATACCAAAGGAGCTGAGAGTTTTACATCCAGATCTGCAGAGAGCAGGAAGCAAACTGGCTTGAGCTTTCAGAGACCTCAAAGTTCAACCCCCCAAGACACGCCTCCAACAAAGCCACACCCAATAGTGTCGTTTCTTATTGGTCTATGCGGCTCATTTTTATTCAAACCAGCGTACACTGTGTAAAATGATCTAGACACTGAAGACCTGGCTCAGCAGTTAAATATACCCGCTCTGTAATTATGAAAGCAGGTTCAGATCACCCCAGCACTATTTGGGGTATCCCTACAAATAAGTACTTCCTGGTGAGTAAAGACAAGATCACTTGAGCTTGCTCTTTCCCCCGGCGGGGGGGGGGGGGAGCTCAAAGGTTAAAAGTACATACTGCTCTTACAGAGAATCCAAGAGGGGTTCCCAGGATCCACATAGCTCCCAACCATCTGTAACTTAACTCGAACGGATCTTCCACTCTTTTGAACTCTGTGTATACATACTGGCACTTAGGTACATATACGCACACGAAGACATCTTAAACACGTTCCATGTTCAGGTATCAGGCCTGCCTCAAAGGAGTAAGCAATAAAGTACATCCAATGCCCTTGTCTGCAAACATTCAGATGCATGCACATGTGCACATACGCTCGCCACACAAATATCTGTAAAAGATAAAGGAACTATGTAGAATAGTTTAAGAAACATCAAGCAGGGCGGGGGGTGGCACACGCCTTTAATCCCAGCATTTGGGAGGCAGAGGCAGGTGGATTTCTGAGTTTGAGGCCAGGCTGGTCTACAGAGTGAGTTCCAGGACAGCCAGGGTACACAGAGAAACCCTGTCTCGAAAAACCAAAAAAAAAAAACAAAACAAAACAAGGACAGGAGGCTTTTGTAAAAGCACACCTATAGTACATATGGAAACCATTACCCTTAGACCTCCGTATGGGTTCTTTTAAAACGAGTGAATGTCCATGTGTCTTAAGTCCGTTTTTTGTTGTTGTTGTTTTGCTGCCTTGTATTCTGAGGTTGCAGCATCCTTTCACATCAGTATGCTTGGCTCATGAAATATAGGCCTAAGTGTATCTAGTAAAGATCAGTAACTGAGGGGAAAGTACTCTTAAATACTTTACTTGCTGAGTACATAGTTTGCAGGGATTGACGCTTCTGGATGCTGGGCCAGCTATGTAGGAGGAAAAGAAATGCAAGGTAGTTATTCAACCCACTCTTCACTGTGTTTGGGGGTATAGCAAGCCAGATAGGATACAAAGTCATGTGTGTTGCTCATCTTGTGTAAGATCCAGATGTTGACTAACTGTAAAACTTAGGACATAGATGATTACACAATTAGAGGATAGTATCTGTTGAAGGTACCCAAGTAATCTTTATTGAGATACGCTCTTAAGTCCAGTTTGGCTTCAGACTCCCTGTGCTGGCTAGGCTGACCCTGAACTTGTAATTTCTTTGCCTCTGTGGCTCTAGAGTGTGCGCTGAGGTTGCAGGCTTACCCTGCCTTACTAAGTTTATGTGATGCTAGGGCTGGAGCCTACTGAGCATGTACCCTACCCAACACAGATCCCAAGCCCTGACGTGACTTAAACAAAATGAGTGGTAGCTATTGAGTCACTAGTATGTAGAAATTTGAATTTCCAGTCTTGGCTAACTAAAGAGGTTTTCACAGCTGACTTCAGCTGTGACCTCAGTTGGTGTGACTCGGTGCTAGGACACTTGCCTAGCGTGCACAAAACCTTGGTTTGACTCCACCCCAAAAAGTAACCAAGTAACCAGCTGTCATTCGCAAGCCTCCTGGGATACAGCTAAGGCTAGAGGTGTGTGTGTGTGTGTGTGTGTGTGTGTGTGTGTGTGTGTGTGTGTG
>NW_021604786.1:6163627-6217843 GCF_004785775.1 Grammomys surdaster | reverse complement strand
GTGTGTGTGTGTGTGTGTGTGTGTGTGTGTGTGTGTGTGTGTGTGTGTGTGTGTGTGTGTGTTTTGTCTTAGTAAGAGCTCAGTCCTGGGACCAATGAAGGCTATACCTTACATGTAGGCTCTGTGTAGGGAAGGTCAAAGCTGCATCTTAGGACGTGTCATTACTTAACTGGAAGTCAGAGGACAAGTTGTGGGAGTTGGTTCTCCCCCCATGAATCCCAAGGACTCAACTAGGATCATCAGGTTTGGTGGCAAGCACCCACAGAACCATCTTCTTGCCCCTGGGCCTTATATTTAAAAGAACAAGTACACACGCACTCCTAATCCCCCAGGCGCCTTGAGATTCAAATGAAGCAGCAAGACTTTTAAAACAAAGTCCAGGTTGGTGGCCAGAGATGACAGCAGTAGTTAACAGTACTGGTTGCTCTTCCAGAAGACCTAGGGTTCAATTTCTTGTACCCACATAGTTAGTTACCTTTTGTAATTCCAGTTCCAAGGGATTGGACACTTTTGGACTCCATGGCCACCAGGCACACAAGTGATACACATAGCATACAAAATACCCATGTACTTGGGAGGGCAAGCCTACAGTCCCTGACGGTGCTTACACATTTCTTTATAAAACTTACTGCCTGAATCTTTTGTGTGTAGTCAGAGGACGTGTCCCGACTGGTTCTCTACCACATAGGTCCTGGGGGACAATGTGTCTGTCCTGCCTTTATCCGCTGAGCCATCACATCTGCCCCCATTTCTTTCTTAAACTTTTAAAATTGGGTTTTCCTATCTGTTCTACATTAGGCAAGCAGGACTTGGGGTCTAGTCAGTGGCAGAGTGCTTGCCTAGCATACAAGGTCTTGAGTCCCACCCCCAGATTGCCAAGAAGGCCTCACTCAGTAAGACTCCTTCCCTACTGGAAGATGGAAAACTGGCTTTTGATTCTGTCCACCAGATGGCACTATTGGTTAGCAGTGGCTTCCAAAGGGAAGATGGGGGAAAGGCAAACACAAACACCTCCAACCATCCAGGTTTTCAACCCCTTTGGAGGTCCAATGACCCTTCCACAGGGTCATATATCAGATATCCTACATATCAGATGATGATTCAGAATAGCAAATATTACAGTCATGAAAATAGCAACATAACTTTATGGTTGGAGGTCAGCACAACATGAGGAACTGTATTAAAGGGTCACAGCCTTAGGGTGGGTGAGAACCACTCATTTGGAATGACTCAATAGCCTAGTCCTGAAGGTATAGATGGACCACACTGTGTCTTACCCTACCTAGTGGCACTCGACTATTAAAATATATATGTTAGTAGCTCTCTACAAAAAGCCACCATCTGTCTGTAAGGTCCTGGGTCCTGTAAGGCCTGTTCATGCTACAAAAAGTCAGGCATGGCAGCACAGGCCTGTAGTTCCAGCGCTAAGGGAAGCAGACAGGAAGGGCCGTAGATCTCAGGGTTAGCTGATCTGGTGAGCTTCCAGCTTAAGTCAGAGGCCTGATCTCAAAAGGTGGAGGGAACCTGAGGAAGACACCTGATGTTGGTTTCTCCCTGCACAGGGCATGCTCACACTGACTTTATACTTTCTATTAAGAACAGCCATTTCTTTCACCAGCCATCTGAGTGAACCAGCCAACAGGTTTTCCTCTCTGTTCAGTACCTTCAGATATGAAATGTGTGTGAGTTCTCTACTCACCTCATTTTCTGGTAGACACTGGTCAATCAGGTGTCCTTCGATTCAATTCAGTGTGACACTTACCTGTAAGGTCGTGTTGGATCCCACAGGTGAGTGTCCCTCGGGGGCCAAAGCAGAAGGGACCAGGTTTGACTTCTTGCCAGCCAGCTGGACGTCGGTCCTTCTGCAGAGTTTGGATTACTCTGCTAGAACTTTTCAGGTGAATGAAACCCATTGGATAGAAATGAAGCCCAGGAGGTCCTGAGGGGTGTACACTCACTGAGCTGAGCATGGTGACACAGCACACAGACTCCAACACAAAACCAGCCTATGCAAGAGCACTCAACAGTGTGCAGAAGAGTGTCAACGACAGACGGACAGAAAGGGGTCTAAGAAAACAGCAGGCTACCAAGTGATGGGAGGAAGAGAAGGGAGCAGACGCTGAAAGAACTCACAGCTCATACAAAACAAAGCTGGCCCTTCTCCTTGGCAAACGTGCTGCACTGAAGTACATCCCAGCCTATAGAGCTCACTGAAACAGGTCTGAGACCAGCACGGACAGTTCAGTCCCATGGCTGGGCCTCGAGGGAAGAAAGGGCAGGAACACAGGGAGAAGCCACTGAGTGCCTTGTCTGTCAACCACCAGCCATACTCAACAAAGGTATGAAACACAATTGTTTTATTGATTTCTTACAATCGAATACTGCTAACTAGCGTTACTTTCACACATGCATCATCCAGAACAAAGGAGAGTTCCTTGGTATTTTCAAATGATGCATCATATAACACAAAGTTAGAACTTAAAATGCACCCTGATTAATTATGTAAACTGGTAATTTTTTTTAAAAAGCATAACTAATAATTTGGTTCCTTTCTTCATAAAATGGAAATTTAAATATTTCTCCTGATAGTCTTGAGGTTCTCATTATGTTACGAGTAGTGCAAACTGTGGCACATACAGTTCCGTCTGGAAGCGTGTATCTTACACACCATATCGCAAACAAACAAGATGTGCATAAAATGCATACAGTCAACGCATGATAGAAAGCATGTTCCAAATACACGTGAGCCTCTCAGGCCACCATATTTAGCTTTTGCATTATCATTTATGGCATTATAGATTAATTACACATGACATACTTTTATACATTTAACCCTGAAGATAAGAAAAATAACTGTTTGAAAAATTATTCCAGGTAGCCATTTGGTTTGTATCATAAGAAAGCGAACCTCCAAGAGTTCAGTGGCTGCCAAGTCGGAATCATGAGCTTGAGTCGTGAAGAAGTGAGTGATGTTTCACAGTGACTTTCCCAGGTCCCGGCACCGCCTCTTCTCCCACAGCATCCCAGATGAGGGAGCATCTCTGGCATTCCCCTGGGGCGTGGCTTTCCCTTTGTATTCTTTTCTGGATTAACTGTGTCACCAGCCTCTCCAATGGCCTTCCGTTTTAATCATTCATGAAGCCTTTCAGAATGTCCTCCGAGAGCTCCATGAGCGGGAGCTCTGGAGATGGGCAATCCAGAGGAGGAAGGTTGGGTATTGGAATGTCCTTGGCTTTCCCCGTGTTAGCTGCAAACTTGTGCCAGCTTGAAGAGGCGGTGGCGGTTTCCGAGGGTGGAGGTAAGCCCCACAGCTCCGACTTCTCCACAAAGTCCGCATCCACGTCCAGCTCCTTCTCCACGGTGCCTTTCAGGAGTCTGGCCTTGTCAGCCTTTAGCTGTTTGTTTTCCTTCCTTAATCGTTCATTCTCAGCCACAAGGAACTCCACATGCCTCTTCAACTCTGCTATTTTGGTTGCCTGCTCCTCTATAATTGTTTTATCATCTTTTGGGGCTTTGCTTCCAATACAGGGCTCTGATGGCTCATTCTTTTGCTGAAGTAAAAATAGCAATGTGTCTGGATCCCTGTCAAAGACCCCCTGCACCTCAGGGAGGCGCTTCTCTGTGGAAGGGATGTATGTCTGAGAAAGAAGAGGGCTCTGGCCTTCCGCATCCTCAGAGGGTCTGTGAGATGCCTGCAGGTGGGGGGCTCCATCCCGCTCTGCGCTCTGCTGTGCTTTCAACCGCTCCTCTCGCTTGGCTCTCTTCCACCTCTCCTGGATGAGGAGAAGCTGTTTCATGTGGCTGTCCCTTTGCAGTTCCAGTGATAAGTGAGCCTGTGACACAGAAGAAAAGGTCAGTGTACAGAACTTAACATTGGAAGGCTCAGGGGTCCATGTGTCTGAACACTTGTTTGAATGGTTGTGGAGTCTTTAGGAGGTGTGGCCTATGTAAGTGGCTTGCCTGTGGTGGGCCTTTAGGGTCACAGCCAGTTCTGATTCCTGACCACCACAAGCTATCACTGTGGGCTGAGCTGCAAGTGTGACGCTTGCCCTACCCGGATGGACTATATCCCTGTCATCTGTATCTGGAAAACCCGATGCACACCTGTAGGGCAGCCATTACAAGTGCTGCACTGCCAGTTGTAGCTTCAATGTTCCCTTGGTTCAGGCTGTCAATGCTCCAGCCTGTAGGAATTATGTCCTCAGTTCAGTCAGCACCCCTTTTTGTTTATAGTCATGTGATGAGGAAGAGCATCTCCACGCTAGGGATGTAGCAGTGGGATACGTTTATGAGCATGCACAAAGACCTAAGCTTGACTCCAGGCGCTGAAAACATGAAATCCTAGCTTTGGACACAGTTGTTTACAAATATTTAATTTTCTGTGTGTACATGAGTACAACTGGAGACAGACTGTTGTGGGCCCTGCTGTGACCCACAGGACGTGAGCCTGGACTCTGCCCTGGAGTGGCAGAAGGATGAAGAACGGGCAGACACATGTCCAGGAAAGCAATGGAGCCACACCTACCATCACTGCAACCTGGATCTCAGCATGATTACTGTGTGCAGCAGAGAGATGCCGACTAGTCTCTGGACGGAGAAGGGCAGTCTCAACTGTAAACAACCAGGACAAAGCTGCAAGAGCTAGTTTTTGCACACACCAACATTCATACTTGGACCAGAGAAAAAAGGCTTTGCCAATTCTGAGCCTGATCCATTTGGAAAAGGTTTTGACAACTTCTCATGGGTCTGAAGTCTTGGTCTTTGTCAAGGCTGTGCCCAAGTAAATAAGATACATTCACTCACTCTGGGCTTCCTCTGCTAACTACACACTACCTGGTGGGAGCTGGGAAGCAGAGAGCAGTCAGTACGTTAAACTGCTCAGACTCCTCTCCAACGCCAGGTGAATGGAGATTTAAGACTAAGGCACAGGCTTGCCCCAAGCCATAAAACAATACAAAGTCATCCAGAAACAGATCTCAAAGCCCAGGAACCCTTTACGTATTCAAGAGACAAACAGGAGACTGGTCCAATGTAAACTGCCTTTCACTAAGCAAAGGGTAGTCCATTTGGTTTCCTGGGCCATTCCTGCTTCCTCAATGGGAGCCAGTGTCAAAAGCCAGTGGAGCACTGGGAAAGGTCCTGACAGGGTCTAAAGAAAACCCCTGGCTAGCTGAGACCTGGAAGCAATGACAGGAAACAGGAAAGCAGTCTGGAATGCCAGTGGTGGCTCTTATAGTTTTAATTTCCTTCCTAAAATACATCTGCATATTTTTCAGTCTCACAATTCAAGAAAACATTGCTCTGGGGGTTTAAAAAAAAAAAAAAGTTTTATTTTCAGCCAGGCCTAGTAGCACATACCTATAATCCCAGTACTAGAGGCAGAGGTCTGTGGACCTCTGAGTTCAAGGCTAACCTGCTCTACACAGTGTATTCCAGGCCAGCAAGGACTAAATGGTGGGGTCATGATTGTTTTTTTAAATAACGGAGGGAGGAGGGGGCGTGAGTATGAAGCCAGAAGACAGAGGACAGAGATGGCATCAGATGCCCCACACTGAAAGTGCTGGTAAGCTGCCCGGACACATACTGGGAATAGACCCTGGGTTCTCTTAACTGCTGAGCCATCACTCCAGCCCCCCAAAACACTTCTGCAAATACGAGTGTCTCACCTGCTCAGACTGTGTCAGCTTCATGGCTTCAGAGAGATAGGCTAGTTTAAGAAAAGAAAAGTAGAAAGTTAATACGAGCATCATAATTCTTTATAGATTAATAATGGAAATGCTTACTCTTCATAATACAGAGAACTGGTCTTCTAAGCAGTTGTACTGAACAGGCAAATTGGAAAACAGTATTAACTTCTCCCAAAAGACTATCACTGGGAAACAAATATCCCCAGCCCATCTTAATAACTGGGAGCTTTAAACTCTTGAAAGATGGGGAGGCTGGGGACCTGGCCACAGCTGAGTGCTGACCTGGCACCAGTCTGGGCCTAACAATGCAAACAAAAAGATTTGTAGATTTTAGAATGAAGAAACTAAAGACTTAATTTTTTAAAACCTGCTTATAGAGAACCAAATTAAGTAAAAATTTATGAGGTCCTGTGCTCAACAAAAATATCAAGAGCTACTTGCGACTCTGTCATTTGAATCTCTGCACATCACTGTGGTCTCCCCTATAGGAACTCTCTCTCTCTCAACTGTTTCTGAGCTACACCAACAGCAGCCTAGTGCTATTACTAGTGCTTAGGGGCCCTAAGCCAGACACTGTGGCACACACAGAACGGCAGCATATAAGAGGTTGACATGGGAGGATCACAATCCAGCATATGCTATAGACTATCTAAACAAAAAGCCCTTAGAATATGAAATATATACTGTGTAGTATATTACCATTTAAGACAGACAAACGTTTCTTTAATCTTGATCAAATTCTGTGTGATTTAATAATCTATTAAGCCGGGCAGTGGTGGCACACGCCTTTACATGCTAGCACTTGGGAGGCAGAGGCAGGTGGATTTCTGAGTTCTAGGCCAGCCTGAGCTCTAGGACAGCCAGGGCTACACAGAGAAACCCTGTCTCAAAAAAACAACAGCAACAACAACAACAAAAAAACAAAAACAAAAAAAAGTAATAATAATACTCTACTAAATTTAAATAGGCAATGCTGAGATCTTTACATTTTCTCTTTGGGCTAAGCTAACATAATTTGGATGGATCTTTGTTAAAAGTAGGGTTTCAAACAATGAAGAGCACTGGCTGTTCATTCAGAGAACTTGAGTTCAATTCCCAGCACCCACGTGGTGGTTCACAACCTTAACTCCAATCTCAGGGGCTCCTTGCCCTCTTCTGGTCTCCCTGGGCACCAAGCATAAACACTGTGCACAGATACATACATGCAAGCAAAACACCCGTAAAAACGAATAAATAAAAACTTTTTTAAAAGTATCACAATGTAACTCAGGCTGCCTGCAAACTTAAAAGTGCTGACTCAGCCCCCTGAGTGTCAGTCCTCAGGGTTGGGACAGATCAGCGTGATGGATCTTAAAGTCCCTGAAAGCTCTATAGCACATGTGTGGAGGTCAAGAGGACAACTTGTGGGACTCAATTCTCTCCTTCCACCATATGCGTTCTGGGTTAAAGTCAAGTTACCAGGCTTGGTGGTAAACCCCTTACTTACTCTTGCTGTCTTTCCTTGGTCAAAGTTGATTTCTGGAGCTGTCAAGAGGGCCTAGCCGCTAAAGCCACCTGCGTTTGATCCTTGGCTACCACTCCCAACAGTGATCCTCTAACCTGCACACACGCCTATCTTCCTCACCCACAGAACACAAATAAAATAAATAAGTTGATTTTCCTCAGTTATTTCTGCCAGTGGTGGAAACTTAACCCAGAAAACTAGAACCAAGACTAAGAACCATTGCTATGACCCTAGCTAATAAGACTGTTCAGAAGTGATTGGGACTGTCTACAAAAGTCTGAAAGTACGGAGAAGGAAGGCTTGAGAAGGCAGCTTAAAAGTTCTTCTGTGAAGCTTACTGGGCAATTTGGGTGAAAACAGCAGACCAATATGCTAACCAGCATGCAGAGAATAACAGCTGGCCGCAAGAAGTTTCAGACAGAAATGTGTGCTGTCACAAAAACGAAACCCTGACTGATACAGAGCCAAGAGCAGGCTCTGCAGTACTGGGGACCGTGAGTCTCTTCATGAACCACACTTACAGTCCTTTCCCAGGCTAGCTTTGCGTGGCTTTCCTCATCTACCTCCTCTTCCCTTCTGCACTCGGCTACATGTTCCTCTGTAAGGTGTTTAAGAGTCTTTCTGGAACAATTAGAGTAAAATAACAAGTGTTACTAACACTGAGTCAGGCTCTTGCTCACTAGAAACTTTTTGGAGCCTCTTATCTTTACACTTCTGCTGTCTGGTCTTAATCCAAATACCTTAATGTGATATAGATATAGATATATTTTAATATCACAACTTAGAATTTTCTGTCTGCCAGGTTCTACCAACCCTGAGATTCAAAGTAAATCTTTCTTCTTTCTCCAGAACTATCATCTTTGCCAAGCTTGTATACTTCTCTTCATCTTTCCTGGCTAAGCCTGTATCCCAACAGTAGCAGAGCACTAGGTAGAACATGGCAAGAAGTGTCTAGCACATGAGCAAAGGGGAAACAAGAGAATGCAGGACAGACACACTGTAATAGAATGCAGGACACACTGTGGGATTTCTTGTGACAGCTCTTCATCCTGTCTACATGCGTTTGTGTCCCCGGAACTGCAGTTTGCTTTAAACCACCTGCATAACACTCCGACTATCTTTCACAAAACAAAGTTTAAAACAACTAGAACTGCTGACCTCGGCAGAGCACTGAACCGAAATTAAACATGGCAGGATATCTACCATAATCCAAAAGTGCAAAGAATTCAGCAAGGTCCACACCACCACTGTCTCTAAAGAGATTACCTACAATAAAGCCTTAAAACGATGGCAAGCGAGAGAGGGGGGGGGGGGGGGGGGAGGGAGGGCGGGCGGGAGGGAGGGAGGGAAGGAAAGAGAGAAAAATGATATTTTAAAAGAGGAGCTAGAGAGATGGCCCAGCCATTAAGAACACTACAGCTCTTCAATTTGGTTTACAGCACCCAGGTAGAGTTGTTACTCCAGTTCCAGGGAATGCAATGTCCTCTTGCCTTTTTCGGCACCTGCACAGATGTGCTATGCATAAACTTAGGCAGTCATGCATATACACATAAATATAAAATAAGTATTTTAAATTTTTTTTTTTAAAAAAATGAGTGCATGTGTCAGGGTTTCCTTCACAAAATCACATTTGATAATCTAATACTGAAGTTTAAGAAAGTACTATAACAAAAAAAAAAACCTCAAAACAAAAACCAAAAAGACAAAAACAAAACAAAAAGGTTTTCACACACACACACAAAATCCCCAAAACATATTCAGTCTGTTATGTGTTGGCCAGTTCCTCCTAGGCACCAGGCCTGCCCTGGAGTGTGCTTAATATTCCTCGTGACATTCCACTCAGGAAAATGTATTTTCCTTTCCACTAGCAGGTATCAACTACTAACTAGCTTCTTGGTTCTTATTTTCTTTTCTCAGTACTGGGATTTTCCTGTTATGCTTAGAAAAAACTTAATAATACTGGCAATTACTTCTTTTAATTATACCACAAGGCTAGTATTTAAAGTATGTATTAAGTAAACAATGAGAAATACCCCCACCCCAACCTCCAGAACGACTGTCTACAAGTTTTCTACCACTGTGGGAAACTAGACATTGCCCAGTTTCGCACAGTTGTTAAGTCATCGGAAACAAAAGATCAGTTTAGGGATGACGGTTTTCCCTCTGTCATGGTCTTCAGAATCTCTTGCACTTAGTGTGTAACATGGCTGCAGAGACTGTGTTTCTAGCTGTGGTGTGGCTCAGACCTTAGCACACACCTTTAATCCCAGACAAGGAAGGTAAAGTTAGTTTGTAGAAGGAACACCCATGTTGGAAAGTGATGGCTAACTGTGTGGCAGACAAAGTGATAAATCAGAGAAAGACTTGACAGAATAGGATATGGCCAACTATTACAAGAGAGAAGAGAGAGGAAAGGGGAGCTACTTAAGGGACAGTGCATTGAGAAAAAGGAGGCTGTTTTACTAGACAGGGGCACAGAGAAACAACAGAAGGAGCTAGAAGATTAGAACAGATTGCTAGAATTAGTTTGAAGTCACGCAGAGCAATTCCAGAGAGGCCAAGAGAAGCCAGATTGAATCAGTCAGCGTGGAGAGGCATTTGAGCCAAAACAGCTAAGTTGAATCACCCAACCAGAGACAAGAAAGAACTAGAAAGGGTGAACTTACTCAGCAGTAAGTCTCAGAGGCTGAAAACATTCTAGGCCTAGATTATATTGTACAGAGGCTAGAAGCTTCCAGGACTAAGCCTAAGTTACCTGACAGATGACAATTACAACAGGTGAATAAGAAATACACTTACACCGGGCAGTGGTGGCACACACCTTTAATCCCAGCACTCCGGAGGCAGAGGCAGGCGGATTTCTGAGGCCAGGCTGGTCTACAGAATGAGTTCCAGGACAGCCAGGGCTACACAGAGAAACCCTGTCTCAAAACAAACAAACAAACAAACAAACAAACAAAAAAACAGAAATACAGAAATACACTTATGTATGCTGACTCACTCCACTTTTATCTCTCTCTCTCTCACACACACACACACACACACACACACACAGCCTTATCTACTATGGCTAAAGGACCATGGCACTCATCCATACCATGGTTTTCCATCTAAACATGGTGCACCATCACAGGGTTACACGACACATTAACAATCCAGTTAAGACTATGGTTGAAGAGAGATTTAAAGACAACTGATTCTGGGTTCTAGGAAACTCCATCTAATATCATAAAAATACACAGCTATATATCCCCAGTTGGTGTCCAATTCTGTGATGCTCCTGCCTCTCACACCAGCAAGTGTGAGGATTATAGGTGGGAGCCACTCATTTAACTACAACTAATTTACACTGTTCAGCTGGGTGTGACTGGCACATACACACAATCCGAGCATGTCAGGAAGCTGAGGCAGGAGGAGTGCTCAAGCCCGGGGAGCAAGCTTGGGCTACAGAGTGAGTACTGGGCCATCAAGGGCTACATTAGCAAGATCCTAAATCAAAAAAGGTTTTTTTTCTCTTGGTAATTACTTATAAGCAATACGTACAGGAGATTTAGCCAAAGCGGTGCCCACCATGAGTTTGTATTTCAACAGTAAAATAACGTTCTTTTCCCTCTAGTCAGAAGGGGGGGAAGTGCTTTCCAGGAGAATGTTCTAGAACAGAGTCGGCACCCACTCTAGATGAAACACAAGTAAGCACTCCCAACAAGGCGTTTGAGTTTGTTGCTCAGCTAACTGAGACAGAGCTTTGTAAATCAGGGCCTCAGATCTACTTATGAGGCTAACTCAGACATTCTGGTAGGAAACCACTGCATTCTAAGTATGTACTTAAATGACACTCAACAGCTTCATACCTACATGATAACTCCTGTTTGGTTTTGTGACAAGATTTCACCTGGCAGTCCAGGCTGGTCTCCAACTCATGGCAATCCTCTTGCCTGTCTGTCAACAGCTCTATTCAGTATTTCTTAAGAAAAATACTTACCCGTAGCCTTTTTGTGACAAGAAATCGCCTCTTCGTATTTCCCAGCAGCTAACAAACGGTCTGCTCGTCGGCTCTGTTGGTGGGCCTAGAAGACATTCTGAGTTACTCCAAAATTATACAACAAGACTTCTCAATTAAATCAATCTTTAACAAGATAACTGATGGTGCTTGTTACCAAACAAAAAACTAAGCTATAAAAGGAGCCAGGCCAAGAAGCACAGTAACTGATAGGACACTATTCAGAAGCCCTCTCTGGTTACCGGGCTTTAACTGCCTCTATTTCAATGGCCTCTATTCTATTTAATATTATTTTTCATCAGAAAGAAAGAAAGAAAGAGAGAGAGAGAGAGAGAGAGAGAGAGAGAGAGAGAGAGAGAGAGAGAACGCACGCAGGCAACTTAGATATTCCTATTATAAAGGCATGTAGATTAAGTAGTGCCAGAGTGGTACCTTTTCTCAAAGAAGACGACACATGCACAAAAACATATGCAAACATATGTAGCTGTGGTAGTTATTTGTGGTTTTGTTTGTTTGTTTATAATCAACTTCTCACAAGCTTGGGTTCTCTGGGAAGAGGAAACCTCAACTGAGAACACGCCCCCATCAGACTGGCCTGCAGGCAAGCCTACAATGGGAAGGCCCAGCACACATTAGACAGGGTCAAGCCCTGGGCAGGTGGTCTTAGATTAAGAAAGCAGGGCTGAGCAAGCCACGAGGAGCCAACCAAATAAGGACTATTCTTCTGTGGCTCTACTTCAGTTCCTGCCTTGAGTTCCTGCCCTGACTTCCTCAGATGAGAAACTACAAACTGTGAAATCAAATAAACCCTTTTTCCCTAAGTTGCTGTTGACTATTGTCTTAGTTGCTGTTTTACTGCTGTGAAGAGATACATGACCAACCAGGGCAACTCTTATAAAAGAAAGCATTTGAGGACTTGCTTACAATTTTAGAGAGTTAGTCCATGACCATCACAACAGGACAAAGGAAGCAGACAGGTGTGGTGCTGGAGAAGTAACTGAGAACTTTACATCCTGATCCACACAGGATCAAGCAGCAAGCATGGCATGGGCTTTTGAAATATGAACGTACACCCCCAGCACCACCTTCTCCAATAAGGTCACACCTCCAAATCCTTCCCCAACAGTTCATCAACTGTGGACTGAGTGAGCAAATATATGAGCCTATGGGGCCATTCTCATCCAAACCACAACATCCATGGTGTTTTTCATAGCAATGGAGACAAAAGTGGCTCACAGCCTGAATCCCTGCCCTTGAGGGTGGAAGGAAAGTTCTGAAGCACAGGACAACTTACCAGGAAAAAAACAAAACAAACAAACAAACTGTTCACAACAGCATTATTTACAATAACCAAGTAGAACAGAAATGTTCATAACAGAAGAAATCAAATAGACAAGTCAAAGTATAATGTGTCTGCTCAATGGAATCCATTCAATCTTAAGCGGGAAGGTAATTTCACAAGAACATGAACATATTTAATCTTACTAAACTATGTTCATAAAAATGGTTAGAATGGCAAACTTTATGGTTCGGGAGTTTAAGTGAAAACACTAATTTGTTCAGTTAGGTGTAAAATGATTTATCTTGAAGGCTTTTCAAGAAACACTATAAATGCTTCATAAAAATCACTTTTGCCAGAGGCAGGTGGATTTCTGAGTTCGAGGCCAGCCAGGGCTACAAGAGAAAGCCTGTCTCGAAAAAACCAAAAAAAAAAAAAAAAATCACTTTTGCAACTGAGATCACAGATGTACTCTGGGCATGTTTATTTTTTTTTACTCAACACAAGCAAACACATGTAGAAAACAGCACACTTGCTTGTATTTCCCCTACTTCTATCCTTGTAAAGAAGAAACAAACAATTGTTCTTAAAGGCAACATCATCCCTATTGTTTCACAGAGCTTTTATTCTTCAAATAGCAATAATGCAAACCTTCCCTAAATCTCAGTTTATGATAGGAGCTTAAAATAATAGGTTCATTTTAACCATGGAGACTTGGACTGAGCAAAAAAGTCTGTTCTGAACAGTAACCAGATAAAACATTTGGGGTGGTCATAGGAGGGTCAGATTTTTTTAGATAGAACCCCATGTCTTGCCTCTTCCGCCTTTTACATGCTAGAAGTGTAAGTGTGCACCACTGTACTCAGACCAAAGGGCAGATGGTTTGAGAAGACAGTATAAACAATGAAAGCTGACAGATATCTGCAATGAACGGTGGTCTTCAATCAAGGTCTTAGGCAGTATGCAGAAACAGAAAAATGAATGAAGGCCCAAAGCTTTTTTTTTTCTTTTTTCTTTCCTTTCTTTTTTTTTTTTTTTTTTGTTTTTCAAGACAGGGTTCCTCTGTGTAGCTCTGGCTGTCCTGGAACTCACTCTGTAGACCAAGCTGGCCTCGAACTCAGAAATTCACCTGCCTCTGCCTCCTAAGTGCTGGGATTAAAGGCGTGCACCACCACTGCCCAGCGCCCAAATCTTTTCTTTCACAAAAGAAAACTTTCTTGAAATCCCACTGCACCTCATAATGAAGCACAGGGCACCAGAGTCCTAACCCTACCAAGAGCCAAGGGGCTCTAGGATCAAGTTCTGACTCTCACCATAATCCAGCTAAACTCTTCCAATCTACAGGGGCTATTTCCTCACTTGTTAAAAAAATTTTGACTTTGAACTAGGTCACTGTTTGTGTAAAGAGAACCACTCGGGCATCTGTTTAAAATGCAGAATTTCAGTCGGTGGTTTTGCAGTAGAGCTTGCAGGTTTACTAGAGTGAAGCTGTGACTGAGGCTCATATCTTAAGGAAGAATCAAAGACAACTCAGTGTGGTGGTGCAGGTCTTTAATCTCAGTACTTGGGAGGCAGAGGCAAGGAGATCTATGAGTTCAAGGCCAGCCTGGTCTATAAAGCTGGTTCCAGGACAGCCAGAGTTTTCCATAGAAAGAAACAAACAAACAAAACAAAAAAATCCAACCAACTAACCAAAAGTGTCTGGGGAAGCTAGGACAAAGTACTATCTTAGCTGTTACAGGTGGTGGCTCACACCTCTGACCCCTAAAAGGGCTGCAGCAGGATCACAAGTTTGAGGCCAGCCTGAGACATTGTCTCAGCTTCATGTTCTCCAGGCACAGTGCACACACCTACAATCCTAGTACTTGGCAGGTGGTGAAGAAGAACAAGTTCTAAGTCATCCCTAACAACACAAGGAGTTTGAGACCAGCCTGAGTCACACAAGACCCTGTCTCTAAAAAGGTAGAAAACACAATAGAAACCTATAGTCACCATTATCTTTTAAAGAATCTTTAGAGGATTCCCATTTTAAAACTGTTCTGTTAAAACACAGTTTGTGATAAAAATTACAGCCATTAAAATAAATCCACAAAATTGTTTCTTTAGAAATTCAAAGTAAAAAAAAAAAAACACAAAATCAAAACACAGTCTACCTTTCTGTACACTGCCTTTCCTTGACAACCATGATGCCTATAGCACATGCCGTATTCTCATACTGCTTGGCTTTCTGGACCTAAAAAGAATCCTAAACCCCAGATTTTCAGACCTGGCACCTGTTCAGGTGTGGTCTGTTCCTAAGTGTGTGTGGGGGGGGTGGGGGGGGGACACGACAGGGGCAGGCAACCTGACTACCCCAGAGACAGTCCACACGAGGACTCAAGTGACCCTATATAACCTTGCCCCCCTCAAGTTATTTATGATTGATAAAGATACCTACAGCCTATAGCTAGGCAGAATTGAGATAGTGCTAGGTGTTCCCTGAGGACACCAGGAAAGGAGGGAGAAAGAGGTGAAGAGAAAGATGCCATGGATTAGGAGTCAAGAAAATATGGTCCTGAGGGCACGCCAACTGAATTTCTGGAGTTAAGAGCAGCCCAGATGAAACATAGTAATAACTCAGGGTTATCGATAGGAAGGTAGATTCTACTATCATAGAGAGTAGATCTGTCCAGCTCTTGTGCTGATTAAGACGTACTATAAAGGTTGTGTGTGTCTTTTATCTGGAAATGAAATGGTAAAAGCCAAGATAGAACCCCCAGACTTGGGATTAGATATTTCCAACAACAGGAATCAGAGAGCAAGTATAATAAATATAGAATCAAGTGGTTGTAACTATGGGACATTTTGAGAGCCGCCAGGCAGAAAACACAGGGCTGAAACAGTTCAGAGTCTATCAAAGATCCCCACACACTCCAGACACTGCACCACTGCTCTTCCTGTCCCTTTCTTTGGAATCCAATAACTCTTTTGGCTTAAACTAAGACAAGTGGACTTCCATCATCTATAACCAACAAAAATCCTAGTAACTACAATCAGGGCGCTGAGTGGATGAATATACTGTCAAGAAGGACGTTTTTGCTTCTCTGGGCTGCTTTTTAAAAATGCAAGTTCAAGGCCACCTTACCTAGCTTGGTGGTACCAGCATTTAGAAGGCAGAGACAGGCAGATCTCTGTCAGCTGAAGGCCAGACTGGTCTACATAGCAGGTTTCAGGATGAAGAAACAACCTTTCCCCGCCTCCTGGCCCCCATCCCCTAAAAATCCCCAAGTTAAATAATACTATCTCCTATATCTTTCAATCTATTAATTTCTATGACCTGGAGTGTAGTATCAAAAGGAAAAGAAAAAAACACAATTCCAAATATTAGAAAGAAGGCGGAGAATAGCTACTATCCTCCTGACTTGTATGGTCATTGGGTGGGACCAAAGAAAACATATTATCCCTATGCCCCAATCAGTCCGCCAGGGCTCCACAAACAAGTATCAAGCAATACCTCCAAACACATGCACTGAGTCAACTGTCTACTCCGCAGAACAATTAAGTGTGAGGTGAATCTGAGGACCTCATTTCTACTCTGAAGACCAACTGCCCCCTTGTGTGACTTTGTTATAACCTCATCCCTACCGCTGGTTTCTAGTTTAGTTTGTTTTTCTTTTTTTCTTTTTCTTTTTTTGGAAACTCACCATCTGCTGTTAGATGGTGAAAATCTAGTATAGGACCTTTCAAATTACAGGATGACTTATGAAATCAATCTGGTGAATTCTGAGGGTATTAAAAAATACAGAGCTGGGCAGTGTTGGCGCATACCTTTAATCCCAGCACTTGGGAGGCAGAGGCAGGCGGACTTCTGAGTTTGAGGCCAGCCTGGTCTACAGAGTGAGTTCCAAGACAGCCAGGGCTATACAGAGAAACACTGTCTCGAAAAACAAAACAAAACAAAACAAAACAAAACAAAACAAAACAAAACAAAAGATACAGAGGCTGGACTGAAGGCTAAGAAGTAAAAGGACCGGCAACTCTTCCAAAGGACCTGAGTTTGATTCCCAGCACCCAGATGATGACTTAATAAGGTCT
The DNA here is from genome assembly GCF_004785775.1 of Grammomys surdaster. Taxonomy (NCBI): domain Eukaryota; kingdom Metazoa; phylum Chordata; class Mammalia; order Rodentia; family Muridae; genus Grammomys; species Grammomys surdaster. Next base: position 6,201,299 of record NW_021604786.1, on the reverse strand, counting down.
CAAAGTCCACTTCCAGGGGACCCAATGACCTCTTCTGGCCCATGACACTAGGCTCATATGTGGTGCACAAACACACATGAAGGCAAAACACTCATATACGTTTTTTTTTTTTTTTTAAATCACCCAACATTAAGTATTACAGCAACTCATATATAGCAAAAGTTAGACTCTGGCTTTTTGTGGGGTATAATGTGAGAGGCCCTATGTTTCTGCAGAAGCCCAAGACACTCTTCCATTATAAAGCAGTTTGGCAGCTCCACACACAAAACCAGTTGTTATCAATCTGGAAGGATTTCTCAGTGCAGGTCACAGGTAAAGCAGATGGGTAAATAATGCCCTAATACAAAGCTCAAAGATTTATTTTAGATTCTGGCTTTTAAACTCCACCATCTCAATTTATTCTGCATTTCTATGTCATAATCTATTATACTGGCAGCTCATCTAGCTATTAAGTTTAATGAAGCCCTACCACTTACAATTGTTGGCTATAAATTAGCACTCCGTTACTGTACCGCCCCCCACCCCATCCATGTTCCTTGCCCCCAGAGCGCTATCATGTAAGCCCAGCCCTGCATATGGCACAGGACTTCCTTTACTTCCATTCCTCTCTTTCTCTTTTTATGGTTTTTGAGACAGGGTTTCTCTGTGTAGCCCTGGCTGTCCTGGAACTCACTTTGTAGACCAGGCTGGCCTCGAACTCAGAAATCCACCTGCCTCTGCCTCCCAAGTGCTGGGATTAAAGGTGTGCGCCACCACTTCCCGGTTCCTTCCATTATTTTCAGGCCAACAACAACAAGTAGTAAAATAGTCTCTTTTTTCTTTAAAGCTCTGAATCCCAGTATGACTAGCAGGAGATGCTTACTAAGACATCAGGTACATAAAGGCCATCCCTTGGCCCATGATATGCACCTGTTTTTCTTGGATGAGACGCTTGAAAACATTAACCACTTCAGGCAAAATAAGAACTAGTGCTCCAGAGGGAAGCTCTGGGACTCGACACACACACTCCCAGCACTCTTAAGGTTCAACAGAGAGAAAACAGGTGTGACTGAAGGAAGAACGCATACAAAATAAACAAGTGAGGTTATGCAGTCACATGGGCATTGCCTGCAGCAGCCCAGGCAAGCAGAGCATGAACAACAGTCATGGTCATCAATCTGACATCACTCCCCAAGCCGGCAGCACTAGAAATTCTCACAGAAGTGTTGACGTTCACTTGCTACCGACTGAATGCCAACAATTAAATGCATGGAAAGAAATACCTAACACACACTAAGTGATTTTATAAGTTACAATTTTTCCATATTACAAATTAACAAGGGGGTGTGGTGGTACCTGCTTGGCATCATAACGCTCAGGAAACTGAGGCAGGAGGATCACAAGTTTGAAGCCTGAACTCCACACCAAGGCCTGTTCTTAAGATCCTGCCTTAAATAAGCAAATAACACAAACGAAATGGACAGAACGAACAAATTTATTTAGAATTGAAAGACTATTTTTCTCCTCAAAGGTAGTATAATTTCTCTTGACTAACTCTGAAAATTAGAAAGCTAGAACATGTGTAATAGCTACATATTAAAATGCAGTATGAACTACAGCTACTCTCTTCCACATCCTGCAAATTCACTGTGAGGGATTTAGCCTTGCAATAAAACAGTAAGAGTAGTGACATACAGTCCACTATGAAGACCACACAGACGTGGAAGCCACAAGTACATTAATATGAAAGCATTGTTAAAGGCAGGTGGTGATGATCTGGAATGCCAAGTGACTGACATAAGCAATGATTTAATTCCTCTCAGCTTAGGCTGTTCACCAGCAAATCTCACACTTCTACTAAATCCCAAGGATGCTCTGAGGGCACGGGACTCCAAACCCATGTGCAGTAGGGCAGTCCTATACTATGCATTTAGAGTACACTCCTGTGACAAACTTGTGTGGTTTACAAGAATTTTCAAAGATACTCATTAAGTCACGGAATTTACGGCTACCTTTTATGTTGGGTGGGGACAATACTGTGGTGTATTTACTGACATTCAAAAACAAAACAACTTCAAAAAGCTTTAGTCTAGGACTCAGCGGATAAAGACACTCACCCCCACCCTGGTTACGTGCGTTCACTCTCCAGAAGCACTTTGTGAAGGGAAATGGCACTCCCAAGTTGTCCAACTTCCACACAAATGAAGCACACAGACACAAACCCTAGTCCCTAGCAGCTCCCTAACAAAAGCTTAACCCTGCTACTCTGCAACGCACTTAAAAATCATTCAAGTAAACATCCTGTTATCTGTCAATGTTTAGCTAGGCTGGAAATCAGAAATCTTCAAAATCTCAAATGGCTTAAAAATTCAAACTGCCCCATTTCTGAAATGTTACATACATTTTAGGACCGGAGAATGGAATTGTGTTAAGCCTCCTAATTTACCTATTTAAGATGGAAAAACTCAGCAGCGGGGCCATGAAATCCCAGCATCAAGACCAGCCTAGATGACAGAGTAAGCTTGGAGTTAGCATGGCTCAAACACACAGTAGCTAAATAAAAGGACCATCGCCACCAGCTACCTCCTTTTTCCTAGACTGAGGATTTGGTGCTCCACCTTAAACTGACCCTTGTTTCAGCGTTCTCACTGGCCAGCACACGCTTGTGGAGTGGTTAGCCAGGGTGAGGCTACATTCTGCTGCCAAAGCAAGGGAAGCTAACTGGAAGCGAACCAGTGATCGTTCTGCAAGGACACTTGAACTTTGAAGTACTCGGTAAACAGCTGCCTACGACTAATAATATTCCTGTGGAGTTTCCCTAGTGAGCCGCCCATACTTCACTGCAAACTATAGTTGACCACACGAGTTCTCTTAAAAACAAGAGAGATGACAGGTATTTCCCTAGCTTCCACAAACTCACCAATGTAGCCTCATTATCCGTAAGTGCAATCCACTTAGCAATGGACACGGGGCCAAACTTAGTAACTTTTGGAGAGGCTCCTCGGAGCTGCTAACCTGGCACCAAGGATGAAACCACAGCTTTAGGTGATCACTCTCTGGCGTTCAAGCTCAACAATCCCAAATCTCATTAAGTGACAAGGGCAGCTAATTCCTCCAAACGTTCTACAGGTCTACGTGCCTTTTGTCTGTTCAGTCCTTTAATCCTCACAACAAACGTGGGTAAAACAAAACAAAAAACAATAAAGTGAACATTTTTGCTCAAGGTCTCTCGAAGCTATTAGGTGACTAAGCCAGAGTTCATATCCAGGAGTCTGGCTCCAGAAATCCATACTCTTGAAACCACAGACTGGCTTCTCTGCACAGCACGGACCAGGCTCTTCCAAGCAGGGAGGGCAGAGATCCAAAGGAAGCAATCAATCCTCCACGGTCCTGTTCTCAAATCCCACCGCATAGCAAACCACCTACAAACTTGGGACTTGAAAAGTTTTACTCTCCAACGCTAAGAAACCAGACGTCTGCATCTGAATCCCAGGAACCTTTCCCAAGAAACCCCAAGCAAGATGTCCTGTGACCACTCTAGAAAAGGCCTGTGGGAGGTTTGGGGTTTTGTGGTGTTGTTTGGGGGCGGGGAGGGGGGAGGGGGATGGTGGTGGTGGTGTTCCTTTTTGCCCCAAACAATAATGACCCGGCTCCCTGTGCTTTTTTTCTGAGAACGGCAAACATGTCTGGTACTTTCGAGAGCCTTAAAGCAAAGACACTGGGCTGCGGGGAGTAGACTGTGTGGTTCCGATCCAGCTGTTTCTAAGGGACCTTCGTTGGAGCAGCTGTGAGGGCACCAGGGAAGGGGGGGCCGGTGTGCGAGGCGCGGCCCCGACACCCCGACTCTGCCCGCGGCCTGCAGGCGGCTACGTGGCGCTGGGACGCGGTCCCAGCAGGGCAGATGCCACGGACCCCGAGGGAGAGGCCTGAGCACCGGGGGGGTCGAGGTCCCCCTGAGCTCGCGGTTCCCCCTTGAGTCCGGGCTGCCCCTCAGCCGGCGTTCCCCCTCAGCCTACCCGTCCCCGACTCTGCCCGCGACCACTCACAAGGTTGAGGGGTCCTTCCATCACTTCCATAGACCCCGGGGTGAGCGGCGGCCCGAGGCGGAGCGGCGGCGCCCGGGCACATGGAGGGGCAGCGAGGGCAGGGAGACGCGGCGGCTGGCAGGAGGCTCCTCGCAGAATCCGGAGCCGGCAGTGAGAGCCCAAGAGCGACGGCCGCGCCACTTCCGCCTCCGACGTCGCGCCGCGGGGGCGGTCCCTGCGTCGCCGCGCACGGCGGCGTGACGTCACGCGCCGGAGCGAGGGAGGGGCGCGGGTGGGGTGAGAGGCCGGAGGTGGGCGGGGCTGGGGCGGGGCTGGGGCGGAGCATCAGCTAAGTGACAGGAGCCCCCTCGCGAGAGAGGAGCCCCCCCTCCTGGACCTCTGCGGCTGCGTCACGTGAGGAGCTGGTTGTTTACTATGGTCTCCTATCACGCGTGACCCTTCTTCCTTCCCGTAGGCTTTCTTAGGTCCTCTCTTCTCACCTCCACCCCTCCTTTTCCGTTTCTGTTCTATCTCTGTTGACTTTTTTTACGAAGCAAGTTTGAGCCAAGTGAATGCCCAGCACTAGATCGCCTTACAGGAGGTTTCCACGTGTTTTGCCTTTTGACAGAGTCTGTTGGTGGCCCAGATCTTGAACATATTGGCAGTCTTGTGTTGAGAATATGAGCAGGTGTCACCAGGAGATAAGTGACCCCAGGGTCACAACCTGATTCTAAAGCTAGAAGGATTACAAGCCACCAAGTATAATCGTTCTTCAACCACTATGTACTAAATCACGGTGCTAAGTTCTTTCTGTTCCCACATCCTGGAGAGGAGTTGAGAGAGAGAACAACCAAGATATTGTGTGAAGGACACCAGACTTACCTGGAGGTTTTACAGTACCAAATTCTGTGATGAAAAATCTCAAAGAACCGCATGAATGTGCCTTTAAGAATTTGTAATATTGAGCCGGGCGGTGGTGGCGCACGCCTTTAATCCCAGCACTCGGGAGGCAGAGGCAGGCGGATTTCTGAGTTCGAGGCCAGCCTGGTCTACAGAGTGAGTTCCAGGACAGCCCGGGCTATACAGAGAAACCCTGTCTCGAAAAACCAAAAAAAAAAAAAAAAAAAGAATTTGTAATATTGGAGGAAGTAGGGGTTGCAGAGTTGGGTGTTAAAGGAAAGCCACCTGGGGGGGTGATTTTTAATATGAAACCTTAAAGAGCCAGCCAAGGAAAGAACAAGGAAAGAACAAGAGGAGGAGGGGAGGGAAAGACTGCAGCTTCCTTAGAAGACATGGAAGAGTCAAAAGATGTATGAGGTAGGCAAGTTCTAGAATATACATGACCATAAGTGTAGTGGTATAATGAAGCATTTGGATTCTGTTACAATGTGCGTTTGTAAATAACTGAATGGTTCGTCTGTGTGTGTGTGTGTGTGTGTGTGTGTGTGTTATTCCTTTGAGGACACTGAGTTGGAAGAACTTGGGGATGGCTTAGAAGAATGTCTTGAAGAAGTGATCCATGAGCTTCCCCAGGAAGTGGGACTCCCTGGATTCAACTCCTCGGATCCCATAGAAAGGCATGGCGGTTTACACCTGTGATCTCGTTCTCAGAAGATTAGGCAAGAGGATTGCAAGTTCAAAGTCATCCCCAGCCACATAACAAGTTTGAAGACAGCCTGAAATGAGACCCTGTCTTCTCTAAGAAGAAGGAGAGGAGGAAGAGATGACATATGTAACTTAATATGAATATATATATATATACATATATATATATACATACATATATATATGTATATACATACACATATATATATATATCTTAAATGATTTCAAAAGCCACATGGGGTGTGAAGTGGGCCCCTCAAGTTTCAGGTAATACCCAAACCCCAACCACTGACCACCTTGACTGAATCTTGGAAGATCCAAAAGAGGAACCATTCAGGCCAGGCCCAGACTCCTGATCTGTGACACTTGTTATTTAGTATGTGTGTGTTGTTTCAAGCCATTGTATCGGGTAGTTTGTTCTATGGCTGTCCTGATTAGCTTTAACTGACACTGCCTAGAGTCATCTAAGTGGAGAGCCCCAATTAAGGAATTTCCTGGATGGGATTGGCTTTAGGGAATGTCAACAGGGATTGTTTTGATTGTTAGTTAATGTAGGGCACAGGTCACAGTGGATGGTACCATTCCTGGGCGCAGGTGGTTCTGTACTGTCTAGAAAAGCTAGCTGAGTTTATTATACTCAGCTTGGGAGACAAGTAGCAAACAGTGTCCTCCATGAATGAGTTTCTTGGTCCGAAGTAATGCTGTTTGGAATAGCAAGCAGACCTACCTTCAAGACCCTACCTTGAGTTCCTGACTCATCTCTCAGTGATGGACTGCAACCTGGAATTGTAAACCAATCAACCCTGCCCCCAATATTGCTTTTGGTCAAGGTATTATTACAGCAGAGAAGAAACAGGAACAGTAGCATAGACTGGTGGTATAGGATTTCAGACATCTCCCAAGATGATAAAACTGAAAAGCAGAATTTTTTTAAAATATTTAAACTAATGTAATTAATAAAATTATTACATTTTTATTAAATTAATAAAATAATTTTAAAATTAAAATATTTTAAAAATGAATAATGGTCAAGAGCAGTGAATCTCTGTCACTGCAATACTCCATCCACAATGGCCAGCTGTAGAGAGAACATCTTGTGTATTGTATGGATGCCTCACCTGTCAATTAAAAAGCCAGTAGCCTATGGCTTAGGCAGGAAATGGAGGTGGGACATAGAGAGGAGAAAGAATTCTGGGAGAAGAGCCCGAAAAGAGCTGAAAAGATAGACATGTGGTACCTGAGCACAGGTAACCAGCCAGGTAGTAAAATGTAGGTTAAAATAAATGGGTATCTGTAGTATGATCTAGTCAGAGTAGAGCCTAGCTATATGGCTGAGGTATTTGTAAATATAATCTGAATCTGAGTCTTGTTTCTGGGAGCCAGAATCAGGATTTAACTACCACAACCAGCCACACAGTGGACATGTTCTCTGTGAGCATGCTCAGAGACAAACTCAGCAACTTGACAAGGAAGGAGTATGTGGTACCTTCATGTACACACTGGTGGTGCTTGCAAGCAACTTTATCTCCATCAGAGAAAAAACGAAGGGTTCAAACCTTAGCCTTGGATATCATGTCTACCAGCCCCATCACAGGCTATGAAAAATCACGCTGTGAGTGGCCAGAGCTGTAAGTCTGCAAAGACCTTAGAGCTGTCCAGACTCTCTCATGGAGTCGGAGGAAACCATCTATCAGACCCTTCAAACTGATTGTTCTTCAGATTATCCTCAGAAGATGCTTATTCTTTCTAAGGCCACAACTGGAAGGTTATAATAACCCCTGGGCCATTCCAGCTGTGTGCATGGTGGACATGCCTATTATTGAACAACTCAAGTAAAGCCTAGCAGTAGGCCTCATCTGTGGTGAGGGACTAAAGGTTTTTGAGAGAGCTGGTCTCACAAAGACTCTGGTACTTTCAGTTCCCAATGGAGAACCAAAGTCTTTCCTTCCTTGGGGTCTTACCACATTCGAGGGGTTCCTGATACCTTCCAGAGTCTGCCCCGAGCCTCGGTTTCAGAGATTCTTTAGATGGTAGTCACTCTAATCTCACACACAATATTCCTTTTCTTCAGCATCGGGTTAGCCCAGTCTGAATACTACAGAGATCAAAGGAGATTGATTCATTGTGAGGCAGTCTTTGCTATTAAAAAAAACCGTTCCCTTCTTTGCATATATATGTATATTTTCATATATATATATATATATATATATATATATATATATATATATCCTGTTGTTGATATGTACAACTGTTAACTCATAATCACTGTTCTAGGAACCCTCTCCAGGAATACTAGCAAGTGTAGAAAATAAAGGTAGAGAAGGGTGTCTGCTAGACATGAAATAGTCTTCTTCATACCTCTAAAAATGCTTACTCAACACTAATGGTACTATTGGCAAGGCCTCTACAGAGGGTATTCCTCCATGAAATGGGACCCTGCATTTGATAACCTCAAGAGTCAGTTTACTGATAGGCCCCTGCCCCTGGGAGAAGATGCTCCTGGTCTTGCCTTCTATTTCTACTGTATCTCCCTGATCCAGTGCAGAAGCTCAGTGGAAAAGATTCGAATATCATCAGTAACAGAATCCTTCCATGAGGATAATATAGAAGAAGGAATCCAATATACCTACAGTGAGATTGTAGACCAGAGGCTGGGACATATCAAAGTCAAGAGCAGTCTCCACTGTCCTGAGGCACCAACATATTCATGGAGGAGCCACCATTGTGTCCTAGATGGATTTTAGAGTAATGGTAGTAGTAGTGGGTGTTACCAACACCCTTCAGTATGCCTTTGGAGAGTAAGTTGGCAGAAACTTCTAGATGCTCTCACGAGGTAGCCTGAGACAACTAGTGAGCCATTATGGAAACAGCCAAATTGCCAGAAGGGAGCTCTCCTCTCTTGACTTTGCAGAGCAAAAGCAGCAGAGAGTTTCCCAGGGCAGTGCCAAAACCCAGATGGAAAAATAGAAAAGAAGGTAAGAGCACACAGCATGGGGCTCTCAACTAAAGAATACTCCATCGTGTGTAAATGAAGATCACAGTGAGACATAGGAGATAACAATCTGGAAATAACCTTCCTGCCAGTCATCAGTCGGCCATGAAGTTATTATAGATGAGAGAGAAGAAAAAGGCAGGAAAGGGTGGTGTAGTTCATGAGGCAATAGACAGAACTCCACTAAGTCTTCAGCCACAGTTTTGCCATCAATGTTCTTAAGATGCATGTGAAGTTGAGAAGCCGTCCTACACCTGGTTTAATTTCTCCAGGCAAGACACAACACACTGGACTCTTTGTGAAGAAACTACAAGTTCACTCCTACTACCAAGTGTGAGGGCCTCTTAGATTAGAAGGGAGAGAGAGAGATCAACCTTGTGACTAAGACCATGTGGGAGAGTGTGGCCTTCATGGAGACTGTAAATGATGCCAGGGGCTACAGCTAGGTAGCTCCATGACATATGATCAGGTAGAGTACCTTTGACCCAGGCATGGTGGCACACACATAGAAATCCCACCAGTATGGAGGTGGAGGCAAGAAGATCCAGTGGTCAACTTCATCTTTGGCTACACAGCAAGTTAGAGGCCACCCTGGGCTATACGAGATCCTGTCAGAAAGAAAGAAAGAAAGAAAGAAAGAAAGAAAGAAAGAAAGAAAGAAAGAAAGAAAGAAAGAAAGAAAGAGAGGGAAAGAGAGAGAAAGAGAGAAAGAAAGAGAAAGAGAGAGAAAGAAAAGAGAGAGAGAAAGAGGAAGGAAGGAAGGAAGGAAGGAAGGAAGGAAGGAAGGAAGAGAGAGAGAGAGAGAAAGGAAAAAGAAAGAATAACAACTTCATTGGAAAAAAAAAGCTAATCTGACAGATGCAGGAGCAATGATTGCTTAATAGCTAGGATATTCACCTACTCTGCCACATGTAAAACTATGTCATTTCTAAATTCACCACAAGCAAGAAGAAAGGCAGCCTTTACACTGAAATACACTATACTTCCAGCTGTTTTCTGAGACACTCCCATGTCTCTTCAGACTTAAGTCTTGGAGAAACATTTCCCCAAACTTTCCTATTGTCTTTGTTTCCCTGACATGAATGGCTTAACTACATGGTGTGCTTTGTAGGTGCCTGTGGTGGTTTGTACACGCTTGGCCCATGGGAAGTGCTACTCTTAGGAGGTGTGGCCTTGTTGGAATAGGTGTAGCTTTGTTGAAGGAAGTGTATCACTGTGGGGGTGGGCTTTGAGGACTCCTAGTGCTCAAGCCACCCCCCACCCCCCCACCCCACCCCCCAGGACACAGTCTCTCCTGGCTCCTTCTCCAGCACTATGCACAGACAGTGCCATGCTTCTCACCATGATGATAATGAACTGATTCTCTGAACCTGTAAGCCAGCCCTGATTAAGTGTTATCCTTTATAAGAGCTGCCTTGGTCATGGTGTCTCTTCATAACAACGAAACCCAAACTAAGACAGTTCTCCAACAATTATTTTTATGCTCACTCATTCAATCCCAACAGACTCAACTTAGTGACTGACCTGATGTCATAAAATTCAACAGCCTAGCTAGGTCTTACATTTAGATCTGGCTGGCTAAATATCTGTTGGAATAACAAGTGATGCTGGCCACAATGGGCACAGACCGTTTCGGGTAATCCGGTGCAATTCCTTAGGTTATTTTTGGTTTTTGCAAGTTCACGGCCCTGGAGTACTATGAGATTCAAGCTAAAAAGAGAGTCACTATTGTTAGTCACTGCATTCTCCCTCAGGGTATGTGCCAGGAACTATTTACAACCCAGATTGGGCAAGACCCAGCATGCAGAGGGGGTGGGGCACAGTGGGGAAGCCAGAAGGCTGCAGATCCTTGGACTCTGAGCCAAGTAGTCCAGTTGCTCCAGCAAGAGCCAGGATGAACAAAGCCAAGTTAAACAGCAACCGGGCATTGTGTTCCACAAAGTTCAACAGAGGGGAAGCCAATGGAAGTAGACCTTCATACTCTTATTCAGTAAACTGAAACCTGGGAGAGTGCATCAAATAAACATAGATAGGTCTGATACCACCAGTCTGGACCTGGCTTAATGTTTCTCAAACAAAGAAGCAGAAACAGTCACTCAAAACTCCTAGAGGTCTTTGAACCTCATGACTGGTGGCAGACCATAGGGCTTCCTGGTTCCCTTCAATAAGCATTTCACCTGTTGATTTGACTTTGGGTCATGTACATGGGAAGTCCCTTAAAGCTAACATTCTCTTCCTTCCTTCCTTCCTTCCTTCCTTCCTTCCTTCCTTCCTTCCTTCCTTCCTTTTTCTTTTCTTTTCTTTTCTTTTCTTTTCTTTTCTTTTTTTTTGTGGTTTTTCAAGACAGGGTTTCTCTGTGTAGCCCTGGCTGTCCTGGAACTCACTCTGTAGACCAGGCTGGCCTCGAACTCAGAAATCTACCTGCCTCTGCCTCCCAAGTGCTGGGATTAAAGGTGTGCGCCACCACTGCCCAGCCTAACATTCTCTTTCATATTTTTTGAGTACTGTTTGTTTGTTTGTTTGTTTGTTTATTTGAGTTGGGGGTTTCACGCCCATGCTGGCATCAAACTCCTGAGCTCAAGAGATACTCCTACCTCAGTCCTGTCGGTAACTGAGTCCATCGCCAATATGAACCATCAGGCAGACGCCCCCTCGTTTCCATTTTGTTCTAGACATTTCCGAACACTGAGGTGCCTTAATCAAATTCTCTTCAAAGATTGGGGAGGTGGCTCACTGTGTAAAGTGCCCACCGCAAAAGATTGAGGGCCTGAGTTCAGATTCCCTGGCATCCACACAAAATCCAGGTTCAGTGACCTGCCCTTGTAACCCCAGCACTAGGATGGAGGACAGGAAGGTGACAGGCAGATCCCCAGAGTTCACTTTCAAGAAAAAAAAAAAAGTTGATAGCAACCGAGGAAGGCATCTGATACCACATTTTGTTCAGGCAGATACTCGTGATGAAAGGATGTAAAAATTCATAGAGAAGTTTGGGACCCCACATCTGAATTAAGGTTAGCAAGTTCACAGGCCTAGGTTCTAAGAACTAGCTGGCCACCCAAAGAAAGAACTAGCCAGGGGGCAGGTCAGCCATATCCTCCTAACAAAGGATAGCAGAACTAAAGATACAGGTTGGCTGAGTTACTCCAGGAAATGGCTGCTTACAATGGTCAGGTTAAGGTCACATTCCTGAATGGAATGCATACAGGATGTTTCCCACTCCCCACCCTGGTTTATGACCAGCTAAATAATGAGCTAAGAATTCTCTACTATACTTATGATGTGGGTTGAGATTTTCTGCTGTTCCCCTTGGTTTCCCCCTTCATCCCCCTAGTTTGTGGTTTTCTCCTTTAAATACCCCTCTCTCCTGAGCCTTGGGGTTGACGCAGTTGCATCAAGGTGGGTGTCTTGTAAGTCATTAGGTGGCCGTAATCTCCTGTGGTTTGAGTGGGGGGGTCTCTCCTATCCGGGGGCCTTACAGTACATGCACCCCCATGAACACATACATGCAACACACACACACAACTTCTTTAAAAAGTATTTTCCAGCTGGACAGTGGTGGCACATGCCTTTAATCTCAGCATTTGGGAGGCAGAGGCAGGCAGATTTCTAAGTTTGAGGCCAGCCTGGTCTACAGTGAGTTCCAGAACAGCCAGGGCTACATAGAGAAACCCTGTCTTGAAAGAAAAAAAAAAAAGAAAGAAAAAAAATGAAAACAAAAGAAAAAGTATTTTCCAGCTGGGCAGTGGTAGTACACTCCTTTAATCCCAGAACTTGGGAGGCAGAGGCAAGAGGATTTCTGAGTTCGAGGCCAGCCTAGTCTACAGAGTGAGTTGCATGACAGCCAGGGCTACACAGAGAAGCTCTGTCTCGAAAAAAAACAAAGCAAAACAAAAAAGTATTTTCCGTAGTTATCATGACTCGTTAGTTCACCGCTAATTAATTCAGTCCTTTTGTGTTCCAAGCTCCTGGCTGGCATCCTACCTAGACAAGACTGGCCCAGAGGACAGCTACTCTTCCATCCTGAGAATCCAGGAGGAGACTCCAGGGATGGACTATCATAGCAAAGGTAGGATTTTTTTGCAATGAACTAATTCTTTGAGCAGAGATGGGTCGTTGCAGGGATGAAACTTGGAACTTTACAAATGCTATGCCAAGTACTCAGGCCTTGTTTATCTTGAGACAGTCTACGTAGCCTAAAATGGCTTTTCCCTTAGTGTTCTATTGCTGTGAAGAGACACCACAGCAACTCTTTTTTTTTTTTTAAATGATTTTTATTTATTTATTTTTATTTTACCTGCATGGGTGTTTTGCCTGTATGAATGTCTGCATGAGGTTGTCAGATCCTGGAGTTACAGACAGTGGTCAGCTGTCAGGTGGGTGCTGGGAATTGAACCTGGGTCCTCTGGATGAGCAATTAGTGTTCTTAGCTGCTGAGGCAACTTTTCTAATGGAAAACATTTAATTAGGGCTGGCTTACAGTTCCGAGGTTTAATCCCTTATCTTCATGGCAGGAAGCATGGTGGTGTGCAGACAGACATGGGGCTGGAGAAGGAGCTGAGAGTTCTACATCTCCATCAGCAGGCAGCAGCAGGAGACCATGCTCCACACTGGGTGTATCTTGAGTGTAGCCGCCTGCGGCCACGAATCAACTGGGTTCACCCAAGGGGGGCTGGGAACGAAAAGAAGATGGAGGGCGAAAAGAGAAGAAACCAAGACAAAGTTCTCTGATCAAGGCTCAATGCTTTAATGTTCAGCTCTCAATTTAAAGCTGAAGGCCCCAGCCGAACCCTTCCTTGTTTCAGCCAGAGATGGGTGGGATAATCCTTTCTTGGTCAAGGTCAGGCAAGCCCAGGGGCAGTTCTTCTTCTCAGCTCCCTACAGCCAAGGTGGGTAACTCAACCTAGATCCTATCACTTGGTCTGTTGTGGTAAACAAGGTCTCTCAGGCCTGCTCAAGGCCAGGGGAAGGGCACGCTTGAGCATGTAAAACCTCAAAGCCTGTCCCCACAGTGACACACTTCCTCCAACAAGGCCACACCTTCCAATAGTGTCATTCCCTGTGAGCCTATGGGGGCCATTTTCATTCAGACCACCACAGCCTTGAACTAAAAAGCCTTGGCTCTTGAGTGCTGACGTAGTAGGCATTGAATTTTCTTTTTCTTTCTTTTTTTGTTTTTTTCGAGACAGGGTTTCTCTGTGTACAGCCCTGGCTGTCCTGGGACTCACTCTGTAGACCAGGCTAGTCTCGGACTTTCGAACTCAGAAATCTGCCTGCCTCTGCCTCCCAAGTGCTGGGATTAAAGGCGTTCGCCACCATCTCCCGGCCAGCGTTGAATTTTCTAGTTGGTGGTCATCACACTGCACAGAACGTGTCTGACCTCACCTGACCTTACAGTTTTTACTCGGCACTACCACTTACACTAAACCCTCCTCTTCCTCTTCTTTCATTTCCTTTATTATTTTTTAAGACAACTTAACCTTTTGTTACCCAGCCTAACCTGAAATTCATTGAGTAGCCGAAGGTGCCTGTGAACTCCTGAACCCCTGGCCCCCCCCGCCCCCCCCCGCGCCCTGCCCCATAGGCCCGTGTCACCACTGCTGGCTCATACACCTCACTTCTGAAATGGTCTTTTAAAATGTTCTCTTCTAGCCGGGCGGTGGTGGCACACGCCTTTAATCCCAGCACTCAGGAGGCAGAGGCAAGTGGATTTCTGAGTTCGAGGCCAGCCTGGTCTACAGAGTGATTTCCAGGATAGTCATGGCTACACAGAGAAACTCTGTCTTGAAAAACCAAAAAAAAAAAAAAAAGTCAGGTCGGGGAGAGGGACGGCTGCTCTATGTGCCTCTACCTTGCCGTGTTTTTGTCATTTGCTGCTGACATTTGTTCCAGGTGCATTAGCGGAAGGATGGTGAAACCTCGGCTGTTAGGACATCAGGCTTGTGGCCAAGAACGTTCACACATACATGGAGCCTGGCTAAAACCGGCTCAGGGACACATGGGTTTGTCTATGCTCAGTTCTCTCTCTGCTTTTTCCCAGTTTGCAGGGCTCTGCTTGCTTGGTTCTCTCATCCATGTTCGACCTCGTTCTCTTCCGACCCACGGTTTAAGAAAGGATGTAGCCAGGCGGTGGTGGCACACGCCTTTAATTCCAGCACTTGGGAGGCAGAGGCAGGTGGATTTTTGAGTTCGAGGCCAGCCTGGTCTACAGAGTGAGTTCCAGGACAGCCAGGGCTACACAGAGAAACCCTGTCTCGAAAAACCAGAAGAAAAAAAAAAAAAGAAAAGATATAAAGGAATTGGAACAACTGGCTGCTTGCATTTTCCTTTCTTTTCTTTTTTAAAATCACAATATTAAAGTGGTTTTTTTTTTTTCAGAACTCTTTTGAGTTTCTTATGATCACAGACCAAATATCCCACTCAGTGAAATTGTAATTACTGACTGAATTTTACAGGAGAAAAATTTTGTAAACATATAAATAATTAAGAGTAGTTGGGGAGGTGTATTTCTTGACAGCTTTTGCCGTTCTCTTTATGAGGAGATATATATATATATATATATATATATATATATATATATATATATATATATATATATGCCCTGTCTATAATCTCAAGGCACAAGTTTGAACAAGACACAAACAGTCCTTGATTCCTGGCTGGCTCCTATCAAGATCCATGAAAAACACCTTTTATTTATTTATTTAGTTATTTATTTAGTTTTGGTTTTTCGAGACAGGGTTTCTCTGTGTAGTCCGTAGACCAGGTTGGCCTCGAACTCAGAAATCCGCCTGCCTCTGCCTCCCAAGTGCTGGGATTAAAGGCATGCGCCACCACCGCCCTGTTGGGAGCCGACTCTTAGCCGAAAGTGGCTATCATCTTTACAGCCATCTTGAGCCATATACCCTGACAAGAGACTTGTTTCAACAGCCTGCAATAGCTGAGCGCACTCTGATAAACATCTTGTTACACTGTTTAGTGCCCCCAGCTGCCAGGTGCTCCTGGTATCCATGGCTACAAGGCACGTGACGTAGTGGCTTCAGTTGAGATTGTCCACGAGGGCAAGTCACGTGGTAAAGGGTATAAATACCCGGATTTCCTTTCTATTGAGGAGTGAGGAGTAGGAGTAGAAAGTAGGAAGTAAGAAGAGGAGGTAGAGGTGGAAGTAGAAAGTAGGAGGTAGTAAGTAGTAGGAGGTAGTAGGAAGTAGGAAGTAGAGGAAGGAGTGAGAAAGTGAGAGGTGTCAGGAGACTGAAGGAGTGAGAATATAGTAAGAAGAGAGGAGAATAAAGAAGAGACTTGAAGAGACGCCACCGGACTCTGTCTTGTATCTATCTTTTGCGTCTCTCGCCCCTTTTTCCCCTTCCTCCGTCCCCACTCTCTCTCTTGCTAGACGCTGACCTGCCGACCGGAGCAGCAGAACCGGCCGGCCTTTACAAAGTAACAGAACCTGACGGCCGTTACAAAAGAAACGGCCGTTACACCGCCCGGCCGTTTATTTTTTTAATTACTTTGATTTACAATTTAATGACTACAGAAGCCCCAGCTCTGGAAAGAGATGGCGTTGTTTACTGACTCAGTAACCAATGAAAGAACTAGAAGTTGTGAAAGGTCATGGGAAGGAGATTTAACAAGGTGGCCATGTGGAGAATAGTTAGTGGGGTTCAGTGACACTCCCCCCGCCCCAGGTCCATCTTTAGGGATTGACATGAGCATTAGATTTAAACAAAGGAAGATTGAGGCAAAGGACAAGTGGCCTGTGTAATTAAGTAGCCTGAGTCACTGTGTTATGTCCTTGATGGTCACCTCTGTTTTGTTCTGCATGATGGCCTAAAGAAGACCTGCCTGTTTGGGAGAACAAGCCCTGGCCCCTCAAGGGATCCCAGAACATGGTCACTTTCAATCCAGGGCACAGCCTCTTCATCTAGTGGGCAATCAGCCCTGATGGGCTTTACTGTTCTGGATTCCAAGGTAGCTTCGAGTTTAAGACAATCGCTTTTATCTCTCTTGACTTTAGTCTTTAAGGGAAATGAGACATTAGCAGGCCGGTGTAGAGTCCGGCAGGAGGGGGACCTAAAATTAAGGCCGAGGTACCTGGTTTCCATCCCACTTTTAGCTTTTTGGGCGGTGAGGCATCGAAGAGTAGTCATTCAGATCTGTGGAAGGGAGCCCCCGTTATCGCTAAGAATGGTAAAAGGTTTGCAAAGGGCACCACCAAAGCTGCAGAAGACTTGCTTCTCTGCAGCAACGGAAAGCTAAGGGAGACATCCATCGCTCCCGTGTTTTCTAGAGGACAGGTATGTGCATTTCTGCCGAGCAAGTATCTAGCACTAGACTTGCTGCTTTGAATACTATGCATAAGTTTGGCTTTAATAAACGTTTCCCCATATGTTTAATATATGTTTACCCTGTACTGGTTTGTACATGCTTGGCCAAGGAAGTGGCACTATTTGGAGGTGTGACCTTGTTGGAGGAAGTGTGTCATTGTGGAGGTGGGCAATGAGACCCTCCTCCTAACCACGTGGCAGCCAGTCTTCTCCTAGTGGCCTTCAGATGAAGATGTAGAACTCTCAGCTCCTCCTGCACTATGCCTGCCTGGATGCTGCCATGCTCCCACCTTGATGATAATGGACTGAACCGATGAACCTGTAAACCAGCCCTAATTAAATGTTGTCCTTAATAAGACTTGCCTTGGTCATGGTGTCTGTTCACAGCAGGGAAACCCTAAGACATATTCCAAAGGCCAATTTATATTATCTAGTTGTGAAAATTCCACTTATTTCAAACTATTGTCAATGCTTTATAGCTTCGATTGAGTTCATTTTCAATCTTATGTTGAATGTGTGTGTGTGTGTGTTTTATACATTAAACTCTTAAAAGCTGACACTGAACAATATACTCTCTAAGACATCTCTGTTGGACTGGAGGGAGGGTCCCATGGGTAAGAGTATCTGCCACCAAGTCTTACCACCTGAATTTGATTCCTGTGACCCACATGGTGGAAGGAGGGAATTAACTCCCTCAAGATGTTCTCTCACCCCCATAGGCACACCATGGCATGAATACACACACACATGCACGCGCGTGCACACTCGAATACAGGCACACACACGCACTCATATACACTAAATAAATGTAAAAAAAAGGCTTTTTTAAAATTGTTAATTTCCCAATTGCCAGGTATAATGAATTTCTTCATTTTTCTTCAAGGTTCTCTTTCTTTCTTTCTTTCTTTCTTTTTTTTTTTTTTTTGTTTGTTTTTTCGAGACTGGGTTTCTCTGTGTAGCCCTGGCTGTCCTGGAACTCACTCTGTAGACCAGGCTAGCCTCGAACTCTTGAACTCAGAAATCCACCTGCCTCTGCCTCCCAAGTGCTGGGATTAAAGGTGTGCACCATCACTACCCGGCTCAAGGTTTTTTCTTGCTTACTATCTTGTTTGTGTTTGGGGCATTTTCTAAAACCATACCCAGTCTGACCTGGACTCAGTATGTGGCTCATTCTGCCCTCAGACTTGGAGCAGTCGTCAATCTTAGATTGCTAGGACTGCAGATGTGAGCTACCTAGCCTGGCTTGAATTTTTTAACTTCTTGTTTTTCATCTCTCAGTAAACACAGATCCTCTTCCTCCTTGAAAATATTTATTTAAAACTTAAATATTTAAAATTTAAATATATTAAAATCTTAAAATATTTATTTATTGTGCGGGTATGAGTGTTTTGACTATAAGTATTTATGGGCACTACCTGTATGGCTAGTGCCCACCCAGGTCAGAAGAGGGCATCGGATCGCCTGAAACTGAAGACACTGGTGATTGTGAGCTACCACGTGGGTGCTGGGAATCAAACCTAGGTTCCCTGTAAGAACAGCAAGCACTCTAAACCACTGGGCTACCTCTCTGGCCCCACATCTTTCTTCTTGAAATTGTATTCCTTTACCAAATAAAAATCACAGGAGTCGATTGCTTTGGACTGGGCTGCGCACGGCACTCCACTAGACCAGACTGAGAATTGGATGCGGACAGAGCTGTGTCCTCTACCCGCTGTGTCACCAAACCAAGACTACGGTCTTCCCCCTCCTGGAGATCAGAAGAGAAAGCAGGTTATTAGGGGATCAACCTGCCAAGACTGTCTCATGGGGGCAGAGAGAATAGCCATTTGTCAGGAAAGCAAACAGGTTTTATATGAGAGTCAGCAAGATGAGGTCATTGAACTGACATAGGCTGTTCAGATTAACTGGGAACTAGATGCTCTTTTTGGGACGATAAGAGAGGTATTAATTTTCCTGATTGCCCAGCTTACAAGATTCCTGAGGAATGATGAATTTAGGCTTCTGTTTACCTAGCCAGAGGCCTTCTGTTTTGGACAATGTTACCAGCCATTTTGCAAGACTTTGGACCTAACAATGGCCTCATTTTTTTTTCCAGATGGCAAACCTAGAAATCTCATAAAGTATAAGCTTTGTTTACAGTAAGAAGTATTAACTTCTCCTGCAGCCCAAGAGACCTGGCTGTTAATTTTATAAGGTATAGTTACATATTAAGGATGTCAAGAAATAGCCGATGACCTCATCTGTCCAAAAGGTAAAGCACAGCCCCTTAGCAGCCCTTTGGGATGTAAAGACACCATAGCATGGCTCTCCTTGGAGAAGCCCACTGCCATGTTTAGCCCTGTCTTTGTCTGAGAACATTTCCATATAAAAACGTTCTGTTAACCCCTGTGTTTAAATAACCCTCTTCCTAATAAATTCTAACTCTGCTTTCTCCTGACTCCTCCTGAAATTCTTTTCTGAGACCAAGTCTAGATTCCTGGCTTCACCTGAGTGCAGACGTCTGAGACACCCCCCCACCCCCACCCCCAGGCTGCCGGCAGAAGGATAGGGTTGTGTACTGGCTCCTACCAGACTGCTGCTGCTGATACAAGCACATTAGCTTTTTAGAATCCAGAAAAGGCCGGTGCTACAGCTTGTTGGCATGTTGGCATTTGCCTAGTGATCCAGGCCTAGTCTTCAGTACCAGCTAAAACCCCTGAGGAAAGTCTGTGCTACATTGTACATTGAACAAAGTTTTGAGGGAAATTGGGAGAACTTGGTTTGTGTGTGTGTGTGTGTGTGTGTGTGTGTGTGTGCAGGCATGTTTTGCTTGCCTGATGGAAATGCACCAACGAGGACCTGGTATCCCTGGAGACCAGAAGAGAACATCAAATCACCTGGGACTTGAGTTACAGAACAATGTTGCATGGTCCTGTGGGTGCTGGGACTTAACCTGGATCTTCTGCAAGATCAGCTAATGTTTTTAACAGCTGAGACCTGTCTCCAGCTCACCCCCCCCCCCCCACCGCCTTTAAAGCACATGGTGGCTTCAAATGAATGGCCCTGGGTGACGATCCATGTCACCTCCTCTTTGGTACTGTTTTGGTTGGTTGGCTGTTGGTTTGGGGGGATGTTTACTAGGGCCAGGCACATACACGGCAGACAGTCACTCCCTCATAGCCATATCCCCTGCCTTCTTTTTACTTTTCTTCATCTCCTTTAAAGCATTTTTAGATTGATTTTACTTGTACATGTATGTATGTACACAAGGTCCCCTTGAAAAGCACCCGGTACTCTTCCCCACTAAGCCATCTCTCCAGCCCCCTTACTGTTCTTTTGAGACAGGGTCTCCCTAAAGCACCCAGCTGCCCTAGAGCTTGAAGTCCGATTGTCCCAGTCTCTGCAAATACCTAGGACTTAACTCAGCACCACCAGGAGCAGCCTTTACTTCAGTTGGAGTCGTGGTTTTTTTTTTTTTTAATCTCTAAAACAAGGATCGAAATAGGTAGCTGATAAGACTGAACATCTTGAATTTCATGGCTCCTACGTTTAAAACTCAATATATTAAAACCCGAGCTTCGCCACCTTCCCCCTCCCTCAGGGCTCTCGCTCTCCCTCCCCCTCACTCCCTCTCCCACCTTGCTGCCCACTCCCTGTCTCCGCCCTTCCTCTCTGCAGTACAGGCATTGAATTGAGATGGGAATTAACTCCCTGCAGGACCTAAGGGCATGGCCTGTATTTGATCCTGAAGGAAGTCATGGAGCACATGTGACCAGTCCCCTGATTGGATGAGCAACATACGATCATCTCTTTCATTGGTCTAGGGGAGAATGCAGAGAACATAATGACTCCTCATTGGTTCAGCTGAGAAGATGCTAGAACAAGAAATGGTCGCAATAAATTGTACCTCCATCTCCAGTGAATTCCTACCACTAGGACCCATAAAAGACCGCTAGGCAGGGCGACACGCATTCTGTTCGTTCCTGCTGTGACCTCCTTTGCAGGTAAAAACATAATCACGTCTCAGTGTTCTCACAGAAGACTGTATGTACCTCCTTTAGACCCAGCACCGCATGATTTTGTAGTTATGGTTAGCCCCCTGTTACCGGAGACTCCTACCGTGCGCCCGAAGCTATACTTAGTGTGGATCTCGGTGCGTTATACTTCCCTACACACACCTCCATGGTAAAATTTATATGAGGCACAATAAGAGAGCGACAAGAATCATGAATAATAAAATGACGCAACATAAGAAGATATTATAATAAACAGTTTGTATGTTGTCTCTCCCTTTGAATGGTATCACATTCAACTTCCTTTTCGTGATGACCTTAGGTAACACCTATGCAGGGAGAGGAAGTGAGGGGAACGGAGTGCGGTGGTCACGTGACATAGTACTAGGCTACTGCAGAAGCACCCTTGGAATATAAGTACAATAGCAGCACATCTGACTGCCAGGATGGCTACTGAAGACGCTCATAGGAGAGGAAAAATGTTGGACAAGGGGGTGAACTGCGTATGGGATGGGACTGTGAGGGACGGCTCAAGATTTCATCGTGATTCTCGGAAAGGCAAATGAAATAAAACCTATAAATTACTTATTTCTGGAATTCTCCATTTGGTGTTTTCAAAGTGTGGTTGACCGCTGGCAAAGGCCACTGAAACTTTGGGAAACATGACTGTGGGCAAGGGGAACTCTTATGCCTGTTTTTCCCACTGTCTAATTTTAGACCGTCAGTTGCCCAAGAGCAAGGACTTGTCTTTCTCATTTGCCACAAAGCATGGTAGCTAGTGCCTTACAAGGAAAAGCCACAAGTTTTTTCACCTCCCTCTTTCTCTGTAGTAGCTATTTTTCTTATACTGCAACAGAATACTTAACAAAAACAATTTGGGAGGGAAGGGTTTATTTGAGTTCACAGTTTGACAGTACTGCCCATCATCGGGAGTAGGTAGGGCATGAGCTGGATTGGTCACACTGTATCCACAGTCAGAAAGCAGGGGTGTGTGTGTGGGGTAAGGGGGGGGTGCTGTATTAGTCAAGGTCCCCTAGAGTCACAGAACATATGGGATATCTTGCTATATTGAGGGAATTTACTGTGATGACTTACAGTCTGTAGTCCAACTCTCCAACAATGGGCAGCTGTGAAATGGAACTCCAAGAATCTAGTAGTTTCTCAGTCCCACGAGGCTAGTTGTTTCAGCCGGTCTTCTGTAGAAGTAGGTTCTAGCAGATGTGCTGTCCAGTAGTGCAAGGGGCGAAGAAGGTCGAATCTTCCTTCTTCCAGTGTCGGTTATGTAGGTCTCCAGAAGGTGTGGCCCAAATTAAAGGTGTGTACCACCACACCTGGATCTGGGACTTGTTTTGTCCCAGGCTGACCCTGAATTTAGAGATCTCCTTGCCTTAGTCTCCTGGGATTAAAGGTGTGTACTACCTTGCCTGGGCCTAAGCTTGTAGGCCTCAAGATCTCCACGCCAAGATCCAGGTTAGAAACTTGTATCTCCCAGCCTCAAGATCTGGAACACAGGTGAGCCTTCCAATTCTGGATTGTAATTCATTCCAATATAGTCAAGTTGACAACCAGGAATAGCCACCACAGGTGCCTTGCTTGTTTTCTTCTTTTCCCTTTTTAAATTTAGCCCAGGACTCCAGACCACTGATTGAGTGGTGCTGCCTACATTCGGGACGCACCTCCCTTTCACAGTTAAACCTCTCTGGGAAAGCCCTTACAAATGCACCCAGAAGTGTATCTCCCAACTACTCAAGATCGAATAGAATACTTCTCTTATCAGATATGAGGGGGCTTTCCCCTGGCACTGAGTAATTCTCCAGCAGGTACCAAATGATTGTCCTATAATTTAATTCAACTCAAGGGAGGGGGTCAGTCTGATAAGACATCGGTGCTTGAGACAGCAGACACACAAGCTAGGCTCTGGTCCACCCTGTGGGCTGACTGTAAATTGACTCTGGCTTGCTAATTTGTTAGGCACACAGGACTCAGGGAGACATGCCCATTGTTTGTTTGTTTGTTTGTTTGTTTTTTGAGACAGGGTTTCTCTGTGTAGCCCTGGCTGTCCTGGAACTCACTCTGTAGACCAGGCTAGCCTCGAACTCTCGAACTCAGAAATCCGCCTGTCTCTGCCTCCCAAGTGCTGGGATTAAAGGCGTGCGCCACCACCGCCCAGCTAACGTGCCCATTGTTGGGTTATAAAAATGCTACTGATGAAGCCGATAAGGGGGTACAAAGGGCCTCGGTGTGGGGGAGGTCACAGTGCTACTGCCTAACACCCTCTTGTGTTCAGTGACCTGCGAGGTCTTTAAATGGAACCCAGGAGACTTTATAGAGCTTAGGGCTTGAGGTGGAGCATATGTTACTACTCCACAAGTGTGAGCACCAGCGATCCCGAGAGGGAGAGGGAGAGGGAAGAGGAAGCCGAGAAGGCAAAAGAGGAGGAGAAAGATGAGAAAAGGAAGCAGAGTTCCATCCGGGGCCTCCCCTCTCTTCTGTCCTAGAAGTTAGTAGATAAAGTTAGATGATGGTTCCAATTCCCTGACTTGTTTTTTCTCAGCAGCCCCACCCTGTGGCTGGCAAAGGGAACCCATGCAAATCACTTCATTAGCATAAACAGGACTATGCAAAAGAGGGGTTCAAGAGTTCAGTGCAGGAAGTCTGGGCAAAGTTCATAATTTAATATTCTAATTAAATATAGTGAGTAAAGAATTTAGTATATTTATATTAAATAGCTATTTTATATTAAAAGTTGCAGGGAGAGAGGGAGAGAGAGAGAGAGAGAGAAAGAGAGAGAGAGAGAGAGAGAGAGAGAGAGAGAGAGAGGGGAGTTGGGGCTGGTGTGGGCTTTTGAAACCTCAAAGTAACTTTCAGATCATGTGAGTGCTCAGCTACTGCTCTTGGACAGTGCCTGCCTGCCACCACGCTCCCTGCCATGCCAGTCACTCTCTGGTAAGCAAGCCCCTGATTAGATGCCTTTTAAAAAAGTTGCCTGGCAGCTGGGCGGTGGTGGCGCAGGCCTTTAACCCCAGCACTTGGGAGGCAGAGACAGGCAGATTTCTGAGTTCGAGGCCAGCCTGGTCTACAGAGTGAGTTCCAGGACAGCCAGGGCTACACAGAGAAACCCTGTCTCGAAAAAAAACCAACCCCCCCCCCCAAAAAAAAAAAAGTTGCCTGGCTCATGGCATCTCCTCACAGCAATGAAAAAAAAATAGCTAGACAGTTACAGGCACCTTTTCCTATGTTGTGAATTAAATGTATATTGAAGTGTGGGGACCTAGGGGATAGTTCAAGCATGTCCAGATATGTCTACTAGACAGATTCTCTCCCCACCAACTGTTTTTTGTTTGTAGACCAGGCTGGCCTTGAACTTTCTGCAATCCTCCAAGCTCTGCCTTCTAGTACTGGCATACATGCCTACACTTGGTGAGTTGTTTGCTTTTTTTTGAAACAGTGTTTCACTATGTAGACCCAGCTGGCCTCGAACCCAGGGTTCTCTTGTTCCAGACTCTTAAGTACTAGGATTATAGACATAAACCATGACATTCAGCACTGTCCCTTGCCACCTTCCATCTCTGTGACTGAGTAGTCCCTGAGAATCCAGACACGGGCTTGATTCAGGAGTGACAAGCCTTGGGGACTGCAGAGAGTAACAACCTTGTAGCATGGGGTCAGTTCTTGAGAATCTGCTCTCTCTCCCCACCCTACCCCCACCCCATCCCCAATTCCCTCTGGCTTCAGTCAGCTCCGAGAATGGAGTCTGATTTATTTACTATCATTGCGGTGCTGAAGTATCACAGGCTGGACTACACAACATTCAGAAATATATTCCTCAAGATTCTGGAGGACAGAAGACAGGTACGGTGTGAGTATGGTAATTTCTTGTGAGGCCTCTCTCCTAGACTGTTGTCAGATCCTGTCTGCTGTGTCTTTGTGTGGTCTTCCTTCTTCTCTTATTCCTGTCTTTTTTCCTTTTCTTAGGGGGTCTGTCCTACTGGATTAAGGTCTATTCATGTGACATGTTGCCTACATTTCTAGGTTAAAGCTCCATCTCCAAATAAGTGCACATTTTGAGGCAATGGGGGGGGGGGATTAGAACTTCAAAACACCAGGGTCAAAATTCAGTCCAGAATAGAAGCTAGTCTGTCACTCCCTCTCCTTAGCAAAGATTGGCGTTATGTTACCAGACCAGGGGTAGGAAAAGAGAGTGACCCAGCAGAGGTAGCTATGGCAACTGGGCCCAACGAAGGAGGACTAGGTAGAGTATGATGGTGGTGGCTCCCAGATGTTGGTTCTAAAGCATTAGAATTGATTCTAATGCTTTGTCCTAATTCGGCTCCCAAAGCCTTGCTTTCAGACCTGAGGGTTCCTGCCCCCAGTTGGCTTTGATTGGTAATAAAGAATTGCCATACAGCCAATGGCTGGGCAGGGAGACAGAGGTGGGACTTTTACATTGAGTTGGCAAGGGATCGAGGGAGGAGCAAGGAAAACAGTCTTAAAGGCCTGCCAACATGTAAGGTTCTGGGAAAGTGGCTCTAGGGGCTATTCCCCCATCGAGTCAGGGGTAGCAGAGACAAAATATGGATTTAGCAAATATTAATTCCAGAATACCGGAGGGAAATATGTGCTAGCTACGGGAGGGAGGGGGGTTTTGGAAGTGCCCAGCCATTGAGCTAGTCTAGGCATATGAAAATTAGCTGGTGTGTGTGTGTGTCTTTCATTCGCAAATCCAGAGCTCTTGGGTGGATGTAGTGTGTGAGAGCGTGTGAGAGCAACCCGCCAGGAGCCAAAGCGGTTCAATTAATTCACTGCTACACCCAGAGACTTCCAAGAGCACTCATTCTGGGGAGACATTGAAGAGAGATCTGGGCTCTTCTACTGTGTAAGGAGCCGCCATTAGAAGATGGCGCTTGTTCCCTCTGTTTGAGGTGGAAAACAACTGCATTCAGGGTCACAAACACCTGCTGTGAGCCTGCCGTATCTTTCAGACATGTCTCCTCACCCTCCCGAGCAGTATGTAAATGAAGGTCTGCAAGAAGCACCAATTAGACACTTATACACAGTTGTGATAACTATTTAAGCAGCACCCATTTTTGGGCTGGGGGTCTTTCGCTTTACAATCAATGGTGTGTTCCCCAATAAAGTGCGTGAGGAAGGATCCTGTTGTTGCGTCATCCTTGCTGGTGAGGCGGGTGCGACACTACTGGGCAAAGCTGCTGTGATGAGTGCTGCTGGCATCCCCAGGACTAGCTGTTGAGACTTGTGTTTTCCGCTTACAATCTCAGATAGTAACAGACAGCACCAAAGTTGCCCCTTTTTCCTGACACCACCAACCGACCCACAGACTTGGAAGTGTCTATTCATAGACACTTCAATGCCACATAGTCGGTCAAGGCTGCCTATGATTTTCCTGCTTCAAGTTATGACCCCATTCCCCACTGAGCTTCCTTTTTATCCAACCACAACTTAATAGGACACTCATTTCCCCAAGGCCCTTGGAATGTCGTGGAAGAATGACCAGAAAGACTGTAGGAGCCAAGGTCACAGAAGACTAGCTCTAGCTGTAACTGGACTCAACCACATACATGAAAAAGTGATAAATATTGTTGACTTCTGTTTAAAACTTAGTCTTTGGACCAAATGTCGTGGCTGCTGCAATCTCTGTGCTTGAGAGGTAGGGGCAAGAAGATTGCAAATTCAAGGCCAGTCTGGGCAACATAAAGAGTTCCACTCCATCCTGAGCTAAATAAATAAATAAATAAATAAATAAATAAATAAATATGAAGTTTTGAGAAGGCTAGAGGTCAGAAAACACAATTTCAAGGTTTTGAGTGGCTTTCCATTTTGGAAGCCACAGGGACCCAAATGCTCTCTTGTGGTGTCTAATCTCAGTGTTTTCGATGGCTTGCCTCCAATGGGAGCCAAATCCCTCTGTTGACACAGAGGCATACTTTGAGAAACTCTACTTAGCTCTCCAGCAGGTTTACAACACTTCCTCTCTGGGAGATGAGTTGCACTTGACCTGCATTTAGCTGCTGAGTTGGAGGACACCCACACTCCTATTGTACATTCTAAGTGTGTTCTCTTATTTACTCTTCAAAAAGACATCGTCTCCTGGGCAAGCCTCTCTGGTTTCCTGTGAACCACATAGCCCTTCCTTCTCACTCTTAGTGACCTTACTTGTAACCAGAAAAATAGAAGAAAAATGAGACAATCATTCTGGAAATGTCCTTCTTTCTTTGACCAGCTATGCCATGATGCCCACAGCTGTCTACTCCCCTGCTTCTGTGTTCCTACCATGCTCAGATTCCAGCTGTTCTTTCATAATCTTTGTGTATTTCTAATCTACTCCCCATTCTGCCCCTCACTGAAAGAGATACCTTAAGCCAGACTCTAAAAGCTCATGAACCCTGGCCCTCTGTGCTCTCCCTGCTGAGATCCTGACTGTAAAGATAGGGCACACCTCGGCACAGGGAGTAATGAACTCAGTCTTATCTTACCAATGGTCAGCAATTACTCAGGGGTGTAGGGTTGTTTTCTGCTTCACTTTGTGGACCTGTGACCAGGCCAGCCCAGTCAGTTAACAGGTACTCCAGTGCAGGTGTGAGGATTAAAAAGAAAAAAAGACAATTAGACCACATTGTAGCATGACCCCAGCCAGTTCTGAGCCTGAAGGCGGCTTTATTTTTTTCCAATTTAATTTTATACCATTTTAATTACATGAGAGTATTTAGGTCCGTTCTAGATTGAGGAACTAGCAATACAATAAATGCAAATAGTCAAGGAACAAGCAAGGCAATAAGCAAAGTCCCATGATCACTCCCGAGATCACTGTTTCTAAGGGCTTATCAAGATGACCAAAATATCTGAGCCTACTTCACTGTCCTAGCCCAAAGTATTCATGCCTGAGGCCTACCTCTCTTTTCCTGCTTAAGATTTAGATTCCTGATTGAAATTACTTCCCTGTTTTATCCTAAAGCTAGATCCCTGCCTGAACTTACTTTCTTGTCATGGCCCAATGTCAAATTTCTGCCTAAAGCCCATTTCCTTGTCCTTGGCCAAAGTCAAATTCCTGCCAAGTGGCCCCAAAAGCTCTCCACAGACCTGGCTTCTACAATTAGCTCTTCCTTCTCTCCCATCTGGATCACAATGCAAGCTCACTTTAATAGAGCTCACCGTTTAACACCTTCCCTGTTGCCCTTTCTGCCTCTCTAGTTCCTATGTCCCTACTTTCTATTCCTTCAAAACAAACTCAGAGGCTAGAGAGTTTGTTCAGCAGTTAACAGCTCTTGCTTTTCTTCCAGAGGACCTGAGTTCAGTTGTCAGAATCAGAGGGATCTGATGTTTTCTTCTAGCCTCTGTAGGCATCTCTCTCTCTCTCTCTCTCTCTCTCTCTCTCTCTCTCTTTCTCTCTGTCTCTCTCTCTCTCTCTCTCTCTCTCTCACACACACACACACACACACACACACACACGGCACACATGCAAGCAAGACAATAAGAGTTTGCTAAGGCAAACCAGGAAACAAACAAACAACAACAAAAAACTCCCAATGTTCTCCCATATACCAATCAATATTGGAACCTTTGCCAGAATTTGCAAAGTTGTTAATGTTAAAACTGATGATAAAGAGCCGGGCAGTGGTGGCGCACGCTTTTAATCCCAGCACTTGGGAGACAGAGGCAGGCAGATTTCTGAGTTTGAGGCCAGCCTGGTCTACAGAGTAAGTTCCAGGACAGCCAGGGCTATACAGAGAAACCCTGTCTTGAAAAAAAAAAAAAAGCAAACAAAACAAAACTAAGCCTGATATCATTCTTTCTGGTTGATTTCCTTTCCGACACTCATTCCAAGCCATTACTGACTCCACCGTCCCTTCCCGTCAATTTATTCTTGAAGGTACACGTGATATCAGCTTTATTTGTCAACTCGACCCAACCAGGAATCACCTGGGAAGAGTCTCAGTGATGCATTGTCTACTTTGGGGTTGGCTTATGGATGTGTCTTTGAGGAATTGTCTTAATCAAGTTCATTAATATGAGAAGACTTAGCCTACTGTGGGCAGCACCATTCCCTATGCAGGAGGTCCGGAACCGTCCAAGAGTGGGGAAATCAAGTGGAGTGTAAGTGATCAAGTGAACAATCAACTTCTCTCTGCTCTTGACTGTAGATATGATAGGACCAATCCTCTCAAACGTCTATGGCTGTGACTTCTGTGCAGTGATGGTCTATAATCTGGAATTTTTAGATAAAATGAGCTTTTTTCCCTTAAGTTGCCTTTTGTTGGGGTGGGTGTTCCATCATAGCAACAGAAATGAAATTAAGACCCCATTCTCTTTCCTCCATCCTGGACCATGCTAATTTCCCCCTGAGCACCTGAAACCTCTCAGCTGACTCCCTTGCTTCTCCTCTCACCATTTGCTTTTCATAGCTGCGTGACTACCAAAGTTAAAATAATGAACTCTCCTTTTCTTTACTTAACGACACTTTATTTCTTCTCTTTTGGACTTGAGAATGGACCCAGGGCGTTGTGAATGGTAGACATATTCTCTACCACCAAACTACATCCCCCAGCCCTGTTTTTATATTTATCTTCAAAAAGCATCTCACTAAATGACCTAGACTGATCTTTAGCCCTATGCTACCCAGGCAGGCCTTGAACTTATGATCCTGTTGTTTTCGTCCCCCAAATAGTTGAGATTACAGGACTGTGGTAATATGCTCATCTCCAGATCCCTTCCTCACAAGCCCCATGCACACCGATGAAAAAGTTCAGATCTTGACTTTGTCCTGTAAGACACTACAAGGTATGACATCTGTCTGCTGTTCCAAAGCCTTTCACCATATGCCTCACTAAATGTACTCTGGGCCCAGCAGTCTCTCTGCTCTGTGACGAGCTTGTTGAAGCACTGGTGTGAGGCTAGACACGGAAGTCGTTTCCTTGTGATCATCTGTACTCAGCTGGAAGAGCAGTTTCTGTGTAAGCCCTTCCTAGTTATCACCCCATGGGGTGACACTGCTTCCTGTGGGTGTTAAGAACATGTAGGGGGGAATATTTTGAACACAATGATTGGGGTGCTCCTGGCAATTAGTGACAGGGTAGAAGAGAAGGTGGTAAGTGTCTAGATAACAGGCAATCTATGGTCAGACTCTCAGCAAATCCTAGTGGAAGACTGTCCTTGCGTGTTGCCCAGCGTTGAATGTTGTGCTGTGCTGGGCAGCCACACAGGGGGAAAAAAAAACCTGGACCAAGAATCCTGCTGTTGAGCTTCAGACACTTAGTGGCTAGACACTCTTTGCTGAGTTTTAACCTCCATTGACATCTCTGGAGATGATGGAGTGGTCGTGTGAATTGATTAAAAAAAAAAAAGTCATGTATTGAGTTGGCCTGGTGCTGCTTATATTCTAATGCTAAATACGGGCTCCTGAAATCCGGCTGCCCCAGATGAGCAGATCCTGACGTCATACACCAAGCGATGCTGTGTAAACCTTGCTCCCCAATTTAGCTGGTCAATAAAAAGCTAGAGTCTGTGAGTAGGCAGAGGAGGGAGAAAGGTGGGACTTGGGGATTGAGAGAGGGGGTTGCAAGAAGAGAG
Source organism: Grammomys surdaster (assembly GCF_004785775.1). Lineage (NCBI taxonomy): Eukaryota > Metazoa > Chordata > Mammalia > Rodentia > Muridae > Grammomys > Grammomys surdaster. The sequence continues at coordinate 6,170,797 of NW_021604786.1, read as the reverse complement.
AGGAAGAGGTGCAGGGAGGTAGAGGAGACCATGACGGGGATGAACCATGAGCCCGTGGCCAGGAAAAACAGCAAGTAATATGGGAAAATATGACTGGGAAGTAAGTTAGAACAGCTCCAAACCTGCCCAATCTAGGCTTACAGTTTGTAAATAAAATACCTGGATTGTGTGTCTTTTACACAGGCTAGCTGGAAATATAAATAATTACTACAAAGTCATTTTTTTTGTTTTGTTTTGTATGATGCGTTACCCAGAGTTGTTCACTATTGAGGTAGCCCTGTCATGAAAGGCCATGCTTCCCTGCTGGCATCTGAGCTGCTTGTGGCATGCACAGTGGGTGACTGTGGCTGTTACATTCATGGTGATTCCACATATGGAAGAAAACATCAAACGGCTTCATCCTGTCCTCAGGTACAGTCATAGCCGTCATGTGTCTATGGAATGACATCTTCCATGACTATGTCTCCCCGTTTCCCACTTTTACTACAGGTGGAAATACAATGCATACATGTATGTGAATATACTTACGTATCTCTGCACACACACCTTGTGCGTCCTTAAGTTATGGGCATAGGTCAACTGTACCACTCACGTTTTATGTTGGTGTCCTTAAAGTGGCGGTGAGTAAAGGCTGTTGGCTCTGATAGAGCCGAGAAATACCGAGAAAGGAGTAGAAAGATGGTCACAAGGATTGACGTCTGGGGGAAGGGTTAGAGAGGTGCTAGTCAGAAGGCATGGGCTTTCATTTAAACAGAAGAACTGCTTCAAGATACTGCACACATGCTGACCACTGTCTGTAACAAGGTATATTCTTTACTGATATTGAGAATCCCTTTCTTTCTGAGCTCAGTCCCCGCCTCTTATTTAACGATAGTTGGAGACAGTATTTCACTATATACCCCAAGCTAGTTTTGAATTTGAGGTCTTGCCTGTCTCAATCCTTCCAATTCTGGGGTCAGGGGTAACAAACTCTCCCTTCGATCCATGTGCATATAAAGGAACTTCATTCACGATATTCTTCTGTCACCTTCCAGCTGTCACTGGGCCCCAGAGTAGTCAGTCTTGTGATCTTCAGATGAACCAAAGACGCAGGCCCAGATCTGGAACTGAAGGAGAGGCCTTGCCTCCCTTAGCCCATGCTTCAGCTTAGAAGAGAGCTGGGAAAGTTTCCCACCATTACTACTCCAGGCAGTACATTCTTGAAGTTCTCCAGAGGTGTAGGACACAATTCGTGGCTTAACTGGCCTAGCCTGGCAGTGTGGTTTATCAGGGTCTCCAGAATAGACATGGAAATGTAGTTCTTATAGTAACTGAACAAGGTGAACAAGGTGGCGGCTCAAAGGGGGCAGGGTAGTCATGAGCTGAGAGTAATTGACCTCACAATACTCTAAGGCCAGGGCTTTGGGATTGCCTGCTGCCTCTTCCTGTAGGGCTCAAACAGACTAGGGAACTAAGCTCTCTCAGGAGGTTTGCTCAGAGTCAGAGACTCCCACTGACCAAGACTCAGACACCATGACCGATACTTTAAGTCTGATTCGTTGTGTGGCTGGACCCCAAGGAGAGTCTTTAAAGGGGTGGAGCTTGTGGGACGAACGTTCTAGGCAAGCAGAGTAATTCATTACAGCCTGCAATGTCTCTAGGGTGGGTTCTTTATCAGCCCCTCAAAAGGAGGCACGGGCATGGGTAGGACCAGGCTTTCGCTGTCATCCTCAGAATCTTCATATTTGTACTGGGATGGCTTCCCTGAGCAGTGGTGAGATAGGCTCCAGAGGAGAGATAGCCTACACTCTTTCCCCCAACAGGCTGTGTTTCACAGGGCCTCCAGACTCATGATGGTGGAGCTGCCTGAATGGAGTCCAGAGCCAGACTCAGTGAGCAGGGTACCCAGAATCCCAGTAGGGTCAGGAGTAACTTCAGGATCTAAGACACTGACAGGCCATTATATCCTTGAATACTTCTACCAGTGTAGTGGTGCACACCTGTAATCCAAACATTTTGAAGATTGAGGCAGGAGGATCAAGAGTTCAAGACCATGTCGGTCGGTGGTGGCACACACCTTTAATCCCAGCACTTGGGAGGCAGAGGCAGGCGGATTTCTGAGTTCGAGGCCAGCCTGGTCTACAGAGTGAGTTCCAGGACAGCCAGGACTATACAGAGAAACCCTGCCTCGAAAAAACCAAACCAAAACAAAAAACAAAAAAAGGTCAGGAAATAAGAATTCCTATGGAATATGATACAACAGAAAAATTGCTAGGTTTGATAGTATGTCTCTGTAATCCCAGCACTCCTCAGGAGGATGAGGCAGGGGGATTGTTGTGAGTTCAAGGCTGGAAAAACCTCAGAAACCTAGCAAGAACTCCACCATAACAACCACAAAAGGCAACAAAGTTTGCTAAGAGATTTTTAATGTTCTCACCCCAGAGGATAAGCATGGTCAAGTAGCTTTGTTGTAGTCATGTATTTCATTTCGTAATGAAACACACTGAGTAAAGCATTTCATCTTACACCTGTCTGTCACTGAAGGGAGTCAGGACAGGAGCGCAAGGCAGGGGCCATGGAAGAACACCGCTTACTGGCTTGCTCTCTGCTATCATTCTTATTCAGTTCTGGCCCACCAGCCTAAGGATGGTGCCGCCCACAGTGGGCTGGACCCTCCCACATCAATCATCAATCAAGATAATCCCTCACAGGTAGGTACCACTGCAGTCCAATCTGATGGAGGCACTTCTTCAGTCCAGCTTCCCTCTTCCCAGGTGCCTGTGAGTTATCAAGTGGACGATAACAACTCAGCAGGAGAGTCAGTAAGGGGATCAGAGTCTGATATCTGAAACCAGATATGGACATGAGGGTCACACTGGGCAGCTCTGTTTGTTGCAAATGATCTGAAAAGAGATGAGCAAAGGGGAGTCCTCATAAGCTGGTCCTTAGACCGGAGTTACTACATGTTGGATACCACACTTAACACATGTTCATTCAAGGTAAGTCTCAGAACCCTCATACAAAAAAAAATCATTATTATCCTTATTTTAAAGATGGAAACATAAGGCTGGGCATGGTAGAGCATACTTTTAATTCCAGGCAGAGGTGGGGGAATCTCTGTGAGTTCAAGGCCAGCCTGGTCTACAGAGCGAGCTTCAGGTCAGTCAAGGCTACATAGTGAGACTCTATCTTAAAGAACCAGCGTCTCCTTGAAGAAGGATGGGAAATTCAGGCAGAGAAAGTTGCTCTGGGTCCTACAGCTGGTAGGGGGCGATGCTGTGTTTGGGCCTGTTCAGCTCTGATGTCTGTGCAGGCTCTCCTTCGGCATATGCTGGTGTCAAAGTGAGCCTGTGGTCTTGCTATGCCCAGAGACATCATCACAGAGGTCACAGGGTAGATGTCTGGGAGGTGGGGGGATCATGAGTCCATGGACAGCTTGGTCTATGTAATAAAGCTCTTTCTGGAAAAAAATTGTTAAAACAAAAATTAAGCAGGCAAAATTCCTTTGGATTGAAAAGAGAAATAATTGTATCAACATTGATCTTGGATGCTCTAAGTTACCTATTATTATTATTAGTTTACTTTTTTTTTTTTTTGAGACAAGATTTCTCTGTTAGCTGTGGCTATCCTGAAATTTGCTCCATAGACCAGGCTGGCCTTGAACTCAGGGACCCGCCTGCCTCTGTCTCCCAAGTGCTGGGATTAAAAGTGTTACACCATCACCACTGTCTGGCTTCAGCCTTTTGTTTTTACTAACTTAAGTTTTAAAATTTTCATTTATTTAAGACCTGATGAGATTGCTCAGTGGGTAAAGATGGTTTGATTCAATCCCTGGGAGCCAAAGGGTAAAGGAAAGAAAGTAAACCAACCAGCCAACAAACAAATGACATAAGTATAAAAGTTGTTTTAAATTTAACTATTGACTGAGGGTCACGGGCCATAGTTCTTGCCCATCTTTGTCCTGAGGCAGTATCTCTCTTTTTTCTCCTGATGAGCTGCACACGCTAATCCTGTTGCTTCTCAAACTTCTAAGCCTTTGAGGCATTTTCCTGTTCCCACCTCGCTTGCATATTGCCCAAGGAGTGCTGAGGGCACAGATGTGTGCCACTGATCTGGCTACCTGTATGCATTCTGGGAACTGACCTCAGGCGGCGCTATGCATTCTGGGAACTGACTTCAGGCAGCAGGCTTGCCCAGTTAGTCTTTTACCCATTTTTCCTGGCCCGGGCTCAGGTTTGGTTTTTTTTTAGGCTGTGAGTCACAATCCAATATAGAGTCAAATAATTGAATGGGCATGTGAGGGGGGGGGATTTCTGTCATGAAAAATTTGGCAATATTGAAAGGTTTTTAAATGCTCAATGAACAAAAATTGATTAAGAATAAAACCGCTAGTGAATCCAAGGTGTTTCTGGCTATGCTTGCCTGTGTCAAAGACCTGACACATACTTGACTCTTAACACACAGTGTGTCTGTATGTGCTCAGCATGCTGTCACACTGTGGCCAGCCTGACACACCTCAGCTCAGAGTTGAACCTACTATAAATTATTGATTATAGAATTTACACTGCACATAGCATGTTCTCTGCTTTTTTTTTTTTTTTTTTTTTTCTGAGACAGGGTTTCTCTGTGTAGCCCTGGCTGTCCTGGAACTCACTCTGTAGACCAGGCTGGCTCGAACTCAGAAATCCGCCTGCCTCTGCCTCCCAAGTGCTGGGATTAAAGGCGTGCACCACCACTGCCCGACTGCTTTTTTTTTTTTTTAATAGAAACACAATGGTTTAAATACACAAAGGCTTTCTGTATTCCCTTACCATCATTCCCTACCATGGAAACATTGTTTGGCTATTTTATAAGATTGTAGTATGTTAGTATGTTTGATTTTTGAAATTGCCGTTTAAGTCTGAAGAAGTGGCTCATTGGCTAAAGAACTTGCCATGCAACCATGAAAGAGCCCCAGAATCCACATAAATAACTGCTGGGTGGGGGCCCACCCGTAGTTCCAGTATTAGGCAGACAGAAGTAGGGGTGTGGGAACTGATGGAGCAAGCAGGATCTCAAGACTAACCATGTCAGTGAGATCTGGGTTCAATTGAGAGGCCCTGCCTCTAGGAATAAAGTGGAGACACTCCAAGAGAATTCCACACATCAGTCTTGGCCCTACACGGACACACACAGGTACAGACACACATACACACACAAACATGCACACCCCTGTGTACACATGCACACACATTCACACACACATACACGTATACACACACAAAAACACACACATGCACACATGCTCTCATGAACATATCCATACATGCATATACACACAGGCACACGTGCATACATACACACATACACTGGCAAATATACACGCATCTATACATAGGCATGAATGATTACATGCAATGCACACACGTGTGTTGTCTCATGTGTATCACCGCGCAAGCGTGATACCTCCCTAGCATCCATATATAAAGTCAGGCATGGCAGCTTGCACCAGTAACCCTAGCTCTGGCAAAGCAGAGACAGGGAGAGTCTCTGGGGCTTACTGGCCAACCAGTAGACTTCAGGTTTGGTAAAAGACCATGTCTCAAAAAAAAAAAAAAAAATTGAGGGGGGGGCTGCTCTTCCAGAGGATCTCGGTTCAATTCCCTGTACCTATGTGGCAGTTCACAGCTGTTTGTAATTCTAGTCCTAGGGGATCTGACGCCCTCTTCTGGCCCCGGTAGGCACCAGGCTCACATGTTGTGCACAGACACACATGTAGGCAAAGCACTCATGCCATAAAAATAAATAATAAGATGGAACATGATTGGAAAGGATGCTTTCTGTCTTAATTAGGTTTTCTGTTGCTGTGGTAACACACCATGATGAAAAGCAAACCTGGGAGGAGAGTGTTTTTATTTTAGCTTGTGAGTTTCATGAAAGGAAGTTGGGGCAGAAGCTTGGAGCACAGGACTGAAGCAGAGAGCACAGAGGAGGGCAGCTTCCTGGGTTAGTCCCTCAGGCTTGTTCAACCTGCTTGACCGGCTGTCCAGAGATGGCGTGGAATTCCTCAGCTGTGATTCCCTCTTTTCAGATGACTGTGGCTTGTGCCAAGGCAACCAAAACCCTAAACAACAACGACAACAACAAACACTACCACCACAGTAAAACCAGGACACCTTCTTCAGATGAAGGAACACAGATAACTCACATGTATACACATGCTAGCTACAAAACAATATTTAAAACTTGGAAACCATTTTAAAAGTTGCTGTTTCAGTTGCTAACTAGAGTGTTATAAAAATTCCCTTAGTAGCGACTGGGGAGTCAGCTCAGTGGCGAGTACCAGAGTTCAGCTCCCAACCCCCTCACAGTGCAAAAACTGCAACAGAACATTTCTTTTGAGTTAGACATTTGTTTCTTTTACCTTTATGCACCTTCTATTCCCCCCCTTTCCCTTCTCCCTCTTGCTCCAGCCCCACTCACTCCAACTCTGCTCTTTGGGGGGGGGGGTGCTCACTCCTGTCCAAAGTACACTGTAGCTTCAGACACCCCATAAGAGAGCATCAGATCTCATTACAGATGGGATGGTTGTGAGCCATCCCATGTGGTTGCTGGGATTTGAACTCATGACTTCCTGAAGAACAGTCGGTGTTCTTAACCGCTGAGTCATCTCACCAGCCCCTTTATGTACCTTCTGATCCAGTTTTTCTATTAAATATTGCAGGAATGGTCACTTGGTTTCACTTTAATCGAAAAACTTCTTTTACCATCATCTGCGTTTGGCTAGCCGTCTCAAATCATTTGATTACCACTCTTTAACACATGCTGAAATGAAATATGCCACCATCCGAGACTCAGACTGAGTCGTGCGAGGGAAATCACACTTGTTCCCCTTACTCCTTTCTGTCCACGCCGTGGAGGCGTTCAGTAGTGAGGCTTCTGTCCCGATCTGGATTGGACGTTCATTCTGATCTGGAGAAACAAGTCCGTTCATTGTCTTCCTCCTTGAAAGAGAAATTAAAAACTACTAAACACACATCCCCCCTCCCAGTTCCAAGTCTGCTTTTCCACCACATCCTGTCTGGACATAAAAATGCAACCTCAGATTCGAGTTTGTTATTGGTAAGGACTTCCAGACACTGGGAAGCGATTCCTTCCTGCCACAATCCCCACCCCTCCAGGGTGAGGGGAAGAGGGGGAGAGGGAGAGGGG
>NW_021604786.1:6105229-6163227 GCF_004785775.1 Grammomys surdaster | reverse complement strand
GGAGAGGGAGAGGGAGAGGGAGAGGGAGAAGAAAGAAGAATTAGGCCCCAAATTTCAAATGGTTCTTACAAAAAATGATCCAGCTACCTTTATTGATAAAATGGGACCCCTCTCTAGCAAAGGAAATGGAAAATTTCCCATACAATTATAACACTTCTACAGGAAGGCTCTGGTTACATTCCAGAGTAAAAGATGGCTAGACATAGCTGTCAGTTTTGCGGCAATAAGAATTACTTAAGAGAGTAAAGCTTTTCTCTGGACTGTGGAATTGTGGGTTGTAGCTAGCCATTTATGCTATAGTCTTCTGTGGTTTTTTTTGGTTTTTGTTTTTGTTTTTGTTTTTGTTTTGTTTTGTTTTGTTTTGTTTTTGAGACAAGGTTTCCTCTGTGTAGCCCTGGCTGTCCTGGAACTCACTCTGTAGACCAGGCTGGCCTCGAACTCAAAAATCCACCTGCCTCTGCTTCCCAAGTGCTGAGATTAAAGGCGTATGCCACCACTGCCCGGCAGTCTTCTGTGTGTTATAACCCATTGGTATTCTCGGTATTCTCGCTGTAATTTCAGGCTGCTACCCTGCCTCCCCCGCCCCCCCCCCAAAAAAAAACCTGTGAGAATCAAGGTTCTACAGCAAGAATGTCTCCACCAGTTTGCTGTTAATTGGCAAACATAATGAGTCGTTGATAGGGCAAAGGGACAAGAAGGCAATCTTTACTGCCTAACAAAGGCTATCGGCAGTCAAAAGGGGACTTTTCTGTGTCTTTGAATTAACATTAAAGAGTCAGAGGACTAGGACAGCTGCTATGGCATAGTGTCTTCTATGCCACAGCGGGGATGTGCACCCATCCAGTCCAGCAATCCATTTACCTAAACAAGGCTTGCATCATGACCATGCAGTTCAGACGCCAATGTGCATGGAGAAATCCACAGAGCCTCACTATCAGAGTTCACGTGACACAAACCTAGACATAGCCTGGAATAGGGCAGAGGAATTACCTCTATCAGACTGGCCTGCGGGCCTGTCTGTGGGCATTTTAAATTGGTAATTGACGTAGGAGGATCCAGCCCACTGTGGCTGTTTAAGAACTTGAAATAAGCCAGCAACAAAAATAATAATAGTCATAGTAATAATAATAGTAATAATTGTAATAGTAATATTAATAGAAATATAATAATAACAACAACAACAACAACAACAATAAAATAGTAATAAGCATTGCTCCTCTAATGGCCTTTGCTTCAAATTTGTACTTGATTACACCTCAGCTATCCTCAATGATAGTAAGCAGCGAGATGAAATAAACCCTTTCCTTCCCAAGTTGCTTTTGATTATAATGTTTTATTACAGCAAGAGGAAAGCAAACTAAACCACCCATGCCTTCATGGGACGCTTCAGGCAATTAGTGGCGGGTGAGGAAGAGAGAAACCACTTATTCCCTGGAATGAGCCCCCTGCCTGATACGTTATCCATTCCCAAGTCGTCAGTCCTAAATATGTGTACATAGGCACAACACTAACTGAACTTGTGTGTGTGTCTTCCAGACATGGTGGGATGTACACCGGTCAAGTCTAACAAGTTTACCTGAACAATGTTTGCACAAGGACCACAGCAGTTCAAACACACACACACTCACATGCACACACACACACACACACACCAGTAAGTATAGAAGAAGTTATTAGTTCTAGAGTGAGTGGGAAGCATTGAAATTATGTAAAAAATGTTCATATACGAAAATTTCAAAAAGCACTTGAGAACAGAAACAAAAATAAGCCCCACTTAATTTCTAGGTGCCAGGAGTACGAGACAGTAAGAAAACCAGCAATACAGCACCGGAAGTAGCTTCACACTGAACAAGGGAGGTTTCTTTTTTTTCCCTTGGCCACTTTGATTAACCTCAGGCCCAGTGCCGATTTTCCAGGATGCCTTCCATTAGCCTTCTATGATAACAGGACCACCACAAAGTGTGCTTTCACGGGGTTAATGTAGTTTATAAACAATCGTGTGCTGACTACGTAGTTTCCTAGTTTGGGGGAGCTAACGGCCTGATGCTGTAGTTTGCCTCCTCTCCCACCAGATGGTCTGAACCTACACACTTTATATCCTGAAACACAATAGGAATCGTAGAAGTCCCGTTCCCAAGCAGTACCTCAACATGTCCTCTAGGTGTCGCCAGTGACCACCATTCGTGGAGTGCTCTGGCCTGTTGGCAGGGTAAACATCCGGGCTCTAAGAAACACTCTACGCATTCTTTTAATCTTGAGATGATCTGTTAAACATATGATACTATGTATGTATCATGTGTTAAATATATAAAAACATTCATCTTAGGTCAGACTCTGATTACCACCGCCCCCCACTTCCTTCTCTTCTTCACTCCTCTTTCCTTTGCTCTCTCCTGGGTCTCTGATGTCCCAAGATAACCTTGAATTTGCTATGTGGTTGAGGGTGACTTTGAACTCTTGATTTTCCTGGATCCACCTCTGAATTGCTGAACTGACACGTGTACACCACCGCCTCTGGTTTTGTGCGATGCTGGGAATCAAATCAAAGGACTTCATTCACGCTAGGCAAGCGCTGACAGCGGAGTCACATTCACAGCTCCTGGAAACTCTTTTAGTGTTGCAAGTGGTTGAGGTTAAATGAAAAAGAAACAAACCGAAAAACCAAACCAACCAAACAACCACACAAAGAAACCACAAGACCATTATTAGAAGCCAATGAAGAGAAACCGTGATATTATTAAAACTATGACTCTGGTTTTATTATGACCATTACACTGGACATGAAGGAGAGCACCTATAATTGACACCGTGGTGGATGTGGACAGAGGGAGTGTCCATCAAGCTAGGGGAGTCTTGGCTTTTGACCCTTCTACCAAGCTCTACATACGCTGTATAAGATCCCAGTGACCCAGAAGAAGTTTTCACATTGAAAAAAACGTCACTTTGAAATAGCTTGAGACTTAGGTTCAAGTAAGTCACCGAAACGAATCGTCTTCAGCCACAATTGAAGGGTAAAGCACGGAATGAATTGTTTCCTAGAACTGTGAGATGTTCCTCTTGTCCCCCGTCCCCATTCCGTTTCTTTGAATGAGGGTCTCGCTATGCATACTAAGCTGGTCTCAAAGTTGCAGCGATCCTTCTGCCTCTGTGCTTCATTCTTGCTTTTTTTTTTCTTTTCTTTTTTTTGTTTTTTGTTTTTCTTCGAGACAGGGTTTCTCTGTGTAGCCCTGGCTGTCCTGGAACTCACTCTGTAGACCAGGCTGGCTTCGAACTCAGAAATCTGCCTGCCTCTGCCTCCCAAGTGCTGGGATTAAAGGCGTGCACCACCACCGCCCTGCTCGTTCTTGCGTTTTAAAACAGGATCTTGGGCTAGCCTGGAACTCATGTTCCTCTAGAGCAGTGGTTCTCAACTTTCCTAATGCTGAACCCTTTAACACAGTCCCTCGTGTTGTGGTGACCCCCCCCAACCATAAAGTTATGCCATTGCTACTTCATAACTGGAATGTTATTGCTATAAGTCCTAATGTGAATATCTGATATGCAAGGTATCTGATATGTGACCCCTTTGAAAGGGTTGCTCCACCCACAAGGGGGTCAAGACCCATAGGTTGAGAACCCCTGGTCTAGACTCAGTCTTCCAAGTTATAAGCACACATTATCATCAAGTTCAAAGTCTTTCTTTTTGAAGCTTCTTCTTAGGAAGTAGTTTCATACTGAACAAAACACTGCCGTTTGCCCCTTGGCCTTCAACTCTGGGCAAAACTTCCGGTCTGCGACTTCTGGTCTGCGGCCTGCGTTTTCTTCAGCGTTTATCTAGTTTCGTATTTCGTTTTGTTTTGAGACAGAGTTTTATTTTGCAGCCCAGCTTGGTCTGGAACTCACTGTGGAGCTCAGGATCGCTTCAAACTAACAGAAAGCCACCTGTTCACCACACCGTGCTTCCTGCGTTTATGATTCATGCTTGGTGTGGGACTTGTGCTATTTACTTGCTTTTGCCAAGAACGGCCTGGTTGAGTTGGCTCTCTGTCTTCTTTGCTGTCTTCACCATGCTTCTCACTTTCAGGTACATTCAGGTCCACACCTATCCTACCCCTTCTGTGGAGAGTCCACGATCTCAAGATCTGAGTGTTACTGTTTTTGTTGCTGCTGGTGTGTTTGTTTGTTTGTTTCTTTGTTTGTTTTTGCCTTATTTAGCCCTTTTACTGTACAAAGCTTAGAGATAAGTGTACACATGTTTATGCATAAACATATATGTCACGTGCACACAGATGCGCATGCGTACTTATGAGATACACCCATGCATAGATATGCACATATATGTAACATACATGTTTAGAGATCCCATTTTCCACCTCCAAGCCCAGCACACACTTCTTTCTCGCTTATTTCATTTCTGATTCATTTGTGATTGGATCATCTTCTGTGACGGTACCATGGCTTTCAGAAATATGAGCAAAGGTACCCATCCTCACAGGACTTTGTATTTGGTCTCACAGACAGGAGACAGTTTTGGGGTTTGTTTGATGTATGAAGTCTTTATTATTGTTGTTGTTGTTATTTAGATACACTCTTTCTGTATAACCCGGGCTAGCCTCTAACTCATGACCCTCCTACCTCAGTCTCCCTCATGTTAGTATTACAGGTGTGAGCCAGCAAACCTGACTCAGACGGCTCCACCCAGAGCCTGCTTTGCATCCTAGACCAAATAGTACAGACGGCATCTTCCACCCACTTCACGAAACTGCCAAATATTGACCATTTCCAGGACAATGTTCTTTCTGCATGAAGGACTTTATATCTGAAGCAGTTCTCATATGATTTTGAAAAAAAAAAAAAAACCAACAACTGGATATGGGCTCAGTGGGACAAACTTTAAATATAATGGCAGGTCATGCATTTCCAGGTCTCTGGCACACGGGGGAGAGAGCCTTAGTTTCTGTCTCCTGGGTATCAGTCACCTTCAGTGTTTCAGCAGGAAACAGATCAGGAGGAAGGGGGAGGGGCCAGCGCTTAGGTTCAGGTGCTTGTGCAGCAGGCCCTTTAAGGCTAAGGCACTCTCTAGTCTGTCACTGGGTTTTGAGACTCCCCTCCCCCTTCCAACTCATGCTTCCCCCTTCTAAGTCGAGCCATCCTCAGAGCCCTCATTTTCCAGTGTCTTCACTGGCGAGGCCTCCCGTGATCCGACTTCTTTCCGCCTCTAACTACTTGGCCAGCTCTTGAAGGCTGGTGCGCCATGGTGTGTTTGCTCTGGTGTGCAGCCACCGTTGGACTAAGAGGCATCTAACAGAGGATGCCCAAACTGCTGTAGGTTTTGGGGAAGAGCAATTTTATGGCCAGCAGGGCCTTGTTATACACCTCCAATTATGCCCACGTAGGTGTTTGCTGGTCTTCCTACACAGAAGTCTGGCACTGGGCTGAGTTCACCAGCCCGCAAAGGGCTTCATCCAGCACTCAGCCCCTGCCAGAGATTTCTCTTCCATTTACTCTCTGGCTGGTGGTAGACCGACACCCCCAAACCACAGTTAGTTTTATGACATCGTAGTCCCAGGCTACAAGACTTTGTCTCTTTTTGCAGGGAACCCAGCTCTCTGTTGTGTCATAGGCTTACACTAAGGTGCCTCTCGAGGAAATGGGAGAAGGACTATTTTACCTTACCACAGACAGAAGTAACTAGAAAAAAAAAGTCTGCTAGGCAAAGTCACATTTTTCCACAGGTCACAATACAGGAAGGACGAAGGCGCTGGTGGCTGATACCAATACCCACTGTTGCAGAGATAGTGTCCACAGTGGCTGGGGTGGGTGAGGCACTTCCCAAAGCCGAGGCAGGTTTTATTTCATGGAAGCGTTATTTGCACTCTATGTTTAATTAGACTATGCCTTCATTTTTTGCATATATACATACACACGTGTACAGGTGTGTGCAGATGTGTTGACCCAAGCAAGGACACCTGGAGATCCAGAAGTGGGGACCCTGGTGTCTTCCTCCCTCCCTCAATACCTAATATGCTTAGTCATTCTTTTAAAAGTTTATTTATGTGCGTGCATATGTGCATGTTTGTTTGTGTGCTCAGCCTTTGTGTCCAGTGTGCACAGAGGCCAGAAGAGGGCATCGGATCCCCTGGAGTTGGAGACAGTTGTGAGCTGCCCCATGTTGGGAATCAATCCCCCGCTGGTCCTCTACGAGAGCAGCAAGTGTTCTAGACCACTGAGCCATCTCTATAGCCCCTGCTTTTTCTTCTTTTCTTTTTTTTTTTTTTTAGATATTTTTATTACTTTTTTATTTATCTCTGTGTGTGGGTGAGTGGGTGCGTCAGGGCGGCAGGTGCATGCATGCACACATGCATCTCTGGAAGACAAAGGACAACTTTGGGGACTCAGTTCTTATCTCGTACCACATGCTGGCTGGGGATTGAATGCTGGTCATCAGGCTTGGTGGCAGGCACCAAGCCACTGAGCCGTCTTGGTGGCCTTAACTTTTGAGAGCAGCCGGCCTCTTACTGGACCTGGAGGTCAGCATTACGGTTAGACCACCCAGTCAATCTCCCGGGACCCAACTGTCTCGGCTTTCTACCAAGTCCAGTACCTAGGGTTACAGATGCATGCCTTCATGCAGCGTCTTTGTGGGAATACTGGGGCTCCAAACTCAGGTCCTCTTGCTTGCACAGCAAGCACGGTATGTGTGGAGTCATCGGTTCAGCCCCTGAGGTGTGTTTTAAAGATAAGTTACAAGGTAAAACATACAAACCTTACTCTGTCCATCCGTTGTTCAATCTCTGGTCAGGCTTTCCCCAGTTTCCTCCGAATCCCACAGGTTTTTAGATTGTTCAATACAAACTGTTGAATTTGACATTCCTTGACTTAAGGTCGTTGGCAGATTCACACGCTCTGTTCAGGCAAGGGATTTTAGGTGGTTCCACTCTTTGTCCTCAAGAGAACACTTCAGTTGTACGGAAGACATGCCTTTCTTGTCAAGCTTAGGGGAGCTGACTGTGCAGGTGGTGGTGGTGGTGGGGGGCGGGGGGCTTGGCTTCAGCGAGGTTTAGCTTATAACAAATATGTAGTCACCGCTGTTGATCTGCTGCGATAACTGACGTGTCACAGAAAACAAAAAGGACGGCATAAATGTCAGTGCAGGGAGGGAGAGAAGTGACAGGTTTTCCTGTGTCTGTTGCTGCATCCGCTCTGGGCTGGGGCCTGACAGAGTTAAGAGGCCTGCGAGTTTCCTTGACAGGAGGGAGACTGTCAATGGAGCTACTGGTGTGGTTTAGGCTCTGGCAATACCAGAGCTTCCAGTGTGGAATCTGAGTGGGAGGGAAGCCTCCTCTCATCACTATTTACCTGCAGAACCCGGCCTTTGACACCCAGGATGAGCCAGCGCTTTTGACTGTCGCCTCCGAGGAGGCGACATTCCTCAGCCCACACTCTGCTCTGTGCTGGCTTCCCTGAGCTTTGTATCTGTATCTTTTTTTAAAATCCAGACTCTGCATTTTGAGGGAAGCACCGATCCAAGGCTTGCTTTTTTTTTTTTTTTGTCATTGCAGGGAGACCCACAGAGCCACCCACACAGGGATGTCCTCAAAGGGAGTCAGAGATGCTGAATCCTTTGAAGAAGCTGTGAAGAGACAAAAGGGATTCCCCTATGTGCCTGTGTGCCTGCACATTCTTGCTTTCCCACCACTTTCTACAGAACTCACAGACAAATGTCTACTTGTAGGTCCCAGGCACTGGCAAATCAATAAAGGAGTGAGACCCTGCATCTCTGGCCTCTGGTTTCAAGGCATGGCAGAGTTTGGTCGGGTTGCAAAGATGCAATGATACATCCGGAAGAGCACTGAGTGTGGTTCACAACCAGCGTAGGCCGGGCTTGCAACTCTGGCCATGTCTCTTCCATTTCATCAGCAGAAGTTCATTCAGATAACCCATGGCTCAGAACGCCTGGTTTCTGAAACATAGTCAAGAAATCAGTGCAGGTGCCAGCTTCACACATACATAGCAGATATGTGTCAGTCAGGCAACCTCCATCACTGACAGGTGCTGCTGCTGCTGTCTTCGGACTGAAGGGGAGACGTGAACTGGCGAATCTCTGTCAGAGTAAGCCTGCTTTTGGAGGACTTAAGGGGGAAAGCCCATGGTAGGTCTGTCAGGCCCTCTGTGGCCTGGGTTAGATTTATGGTTCCTACTAAGACAATCTGTCAGGTGGCCTGTGACCCCTGGGCTATGTAGGAACCAGTTCTCCTGGGAGGTGAGATTCTAAGGCGAAGCTGTGGCTCTTGTGGTATTCTGGCAAGCCAGTCCATGTCCTCCTGGCTCCCCTCTCTTAAAAGCCTCTGCCACACAGGCTGAGACAATGGGAGGCTCAACCCACATGGCCAGAAGCTCCCAACAACTTCTCAAGGTGCTGGGAGAATTCCCCCAGGGCCCTGTTGAAAATTTCTGCTGCCCTGGCAGGCCCCATCGCTAGCTTGGGAGAGGTTAGGCCAGTCCCAGGGGTTCTCCATCACTAGGCAAAACTCTCTCCACTTGTTAACTCTTTTATTCTTCTGTATTCATCCCCCTACCATCCCAACCCCATGCTTTGCCAACATGTTCTCCACATTTGTGTCCAACTTGCTTGAAAATTCAAAATTTCAGGGCGGTGGTGGCGCATGCCTTTAATCCCAGCACTTGGGAGGCAGAGGCAGGCGAATTTCTGAGTTTGAGGCCAGCCTGGTCTACAGAGTGAGTTCCAGGACAGCCAGGGCTACACAGGGAAACCCTGTCTCAAAAAACAAAACAAAACAAAACAAAACAAAAAAAAGAAAATTCAAAATTACCTTGCTTACAGAGCTCTGTATATAAGGACTCTGGGCTCCCAAATCGGAAGGGTTTTTCCATTCTTAGAGGAATCCTTTAAAAGAACTTTTCTAGCTTCTACTGTTTCTCCCCACCTTCCTCCCCTTCCTCCTCCACACCCTCCTCCCCTTCCTCCTCCTTTCCATCTACTGTCTTCCCTTTCCCCTCCTCCCCTTTCCCCTCTCCCTTTCCCTCTGCCTCCTTTTCTTCCTGGTAGACTCTTGGGTTCATAGATATTCTCTCTGAGTCATGACAGCCAGTGGTCACCACTCCTACTGAGCATCTTCCTCTCCTCCTCCCCCGCCCCTCATCCTTCCCTGGGATACCCAGGTGATTGGACCTGACTCAGTCTTCCATGCTATGGCCTATGGAAAGCAGTGCCACATTCTCAGAATTTCGTTCTTCTCCAGCTTTGTCGTCGTCGTTGTCGCTGACCGCTGGCAAAAGAGAATGAAGAACTCTGGAATTGGTGTTAGCAACAGGGAGAAAGAACTGAGCCTTAGCCAGTGCCAGGGGATGAACTGCGTGTTAAGGGAAGAGGCCATACAGACGGTGAGGGAGCTGCACCTCCTTCTTACAGAAGACAATCACTGGCATGCATTATGACATCTCACGGGTCCAACTAAGGCAGAGGTTGGGGGGGCGGTGATGAGCTGAGCGAGATGAGGCCTTTACCTAAACATAGCTGAGCACGGAGGCAGTGATATCGACGGCTTTGGAAGTCTGACCAGGAAAGGTCGCTCACACACTTCGGTTTGCGCTAAGCACCTAAATGCGTGGGAGGAGAGCAATCTACCTATCTCTGCATTTTTACCATGTCTCACCAGAGAACCCAGGTGTTCAGACTGTACCCGAAACCCTGGCAGGGGGCCAGGCTAAACATCACAGCAGTGTCTGGGCAGGAGAGGCTCAGCCCTTGCCCAGGGGGTCTGGGCCTCCACCTCTTCCTCCTGAGAGCCAAGAGAAGGTTCCCTTATGGGATCAACCAAACAGCCAGGCCACCTCACGGTGGTGTGATCTGGGGAATCTAAGAAGAAAAGAGAGAGATTGAGGTGGATCATTAGATCCGGTTCCATCTGGTAACCTCTGGAGTCTCCCTGGTAGCTGCTTGGTGCCTTGAGGAAGCCCTGAGCAGATATATAGTGTGCCTACCTGGCTTCGTGGTCTGGATAAACACGGGCCTGAAGACCTGCCCCAGGGCTGCAGGGAGGGAGGACCCGACTTTGCAAAATCGGTATGAGCTGTGTAGAGAATTCCTGTCCTAATCGAAGACCTCCATGTGCTAAGCCTTTTCTTATTCTCTGCCCCCAATACCTGCTATACCCACCCATAGGCAGGATATTTGCTGGTTTCCAATAAAATGTGTATTTTATTTTTAAAGATTTTATTTACCTAGTATACAGTATTCTACATGCATGTAGGCCCGAACACCAGAAGAGGGCACCAGGTTTTGTTATAGATGGTTGTGAACCACCATGTAGTTGCTGGGAATTGAACTCGGGACCTCTGGAAGAGCAGCCAGTGCCCTTAACCTCTGAGCCATCTCTCCAGCCCTCAAAATGTCTATTTTATAACGTCAATGTTTCCTTTAGCATTGCTTGAAGGATCATGATCCTGATATGTTTTCTAATAAATATTAACCTTCTTTGGAGAAAAATCACAGAATGCCTAAGACTTAAAGTCTTGTGTTTGAGGAGATCTGCAGTAAAGGGCTGGGGAGATGGCTCAGTGGCCAGAGTGCTCACTGTGTAAACAAGAGGGCCAGAGCTCAGAATCCAGGTACAGGCTCCCCTGTGATTCTGGCCTGTAATTCCATAAGCTCTGTGTTTGATTGAGAGACCCTGCCTCAAAGACTAAAGTTAGAAGAGCAGTAGAGGAAAGTTCATAATATCAACCTCAGGCCTACACACACACACACACACGCACACACACACACACACTCACACTCACATACACACACATACATACACATATCACAAACACACACATACACACACACATACACATAGTCACATACACACATATATACATATCACAAACACACATACACACACACATACATGTGCGTGCACACATACACATATACACATCACACACACATACAGATGCACATACACACACATACACACATATACACAATACATACACATACACACATATACACACACATACACACACAAACACACATGTACACACTCATATACAGGCACAGACATACACACATACACATACATACACATACATACACACACACACATACTCACATACAGACACATACACAGACACATACATACAGACACACATACACACACATACACACACACATGCACACACATACATACACACATACACCCCCCCACACACACATGCATACACACACAAAGAATAGGGGCAGGAAGGAAAAAGAAAGGGTCTGCTATAGAGCATCATGGCCTTGGAGGGTGAGCATGCGCTTAGTTGAGAACATTACCCTGTGCCACTGTACGGAGAGTAAGAACGAACTGGTTACTACAGTTTTTTTCTACCATAATCCTAGATAAAGTCTGGCGGGTCGGCAGCTCAAGCTCGTTCATGGATATGTAGTGGGTTTGAAGCCAGTATGGGAGGTTGGAGAGAGAGCGAGAGAGAGAGAGAGCGAGAGAGAGACAGAGAGAGACAGAGAGAGAGACAGAGAGAGACAGAGAGAGAGAGAGACAGAGACAGAGATTATTTTATAGGCCAGTGTTGCTGCAGCACCATTACTTGAATCCCTGCCAACCACCAGTCAGTGGCTATTAGGCAAGCCAGGTGGGCAATCGCGGAGTGACAGAAACCCAGCGAGTCCCCTGGCTTATCACACAATAGCTGACTTCTCCCCTGCACAAAGCCACAAAGCCTGCGGTGGGTTGAGCAGCCTCTAGAAGACATCTCCCTCCCAAGAGTGATTCACAGAGCCCGACCTCGTGACCTTACTGCCTCCCCGTGAGCTTGCCAGAGATCTCCCACCAGGAAGAAGGGCTTCTCATTGGCGGAGACCTGGATGTGTCTGTGTGCGTCACGTAGTCCTGCTTGAGAGCAAGGTGATATGTAGGCCTGTTTGGTAGCAAGACTTCCTCTGGGAAGTCTAGGAAATTGAAGATGAGGAGGCGTAGGAAGATAGAGATGTCTTTACCACGAGTAAGAGGAGCACAGCTTTTGGAAGTCACCAGCACGTTTTCCATCCACCGGATAATGTGTCTCTTCCTGTGCAACACCAGCTCCGAGTAAGGATGCCTGCTGGTGTTTGTTACGAGGCTAAGTGAGCATCCTCCTGCCTCCTGCCTCCTGCCTTACTGTGCCCATCGGATGTGATGGACAGCTCAAGGTTGCTTCACGGTTTTGTAAACTCAGCTAGGATACCATCCCACCTCCAAGGCTGAGAACCTGCTGTTTTAAACCTGTGTTCTACATCACAGGGTGTCTGCTGCTTGCGCGTGCCCATTACTTGACAAACGATAGCTCATTTCTTTCTTTCCTCGGTAAGAAGGAAAGAACCGGTATTTGGTGCTAAGTCCTATTTAAAATACAAAAGCTGTTTTGGAAAAGAAACGTTGAACTGTGTATAACATAGGATTTATTATTATAACTTCAATTTATTTATTATGCACACAACAGCATTTATTATTATAAACTTATTTATTTACTTATTTATTTTAGTATGGGGGGGTGAGGGGCTTGCTACAGCATTCGTGTGAAGTCCAGAGGACAACCTGCAAGAATGGGTCCACTTCTTTTACTATGTGGGACCTGGGGGCTAATCTCAGATTGTCACACTTGATGGCTAGTTTTTTTTTTTTTTTCCGAGACAGGGTTTCTTTGTATAACCCTGGCTGTCCTGGAACTCACTCTGCAGACCAGGCTGGCCTCGAACTCAGAAATCCACCTGCCTCTGCCTCCCAAGTGCTGGAATTAAAGGCGTGTGCCACCACTGCCCAGCGATGGCTAGTATTTTATCAGATGAGCCATCTTGTTGACAACACCTTTCCCCAGACCCCCTTTTATTTGGAGACAAATTGTTACTAGGTAGCCCAGGATGGCTTCAAACTTGGGACCTTCTTCTTGCCTTAGCCTCCAAAGTGCTGGGATACTAGGGGTGTGTGTGTGTGTGTGTGTGTGTGTGCACTCCCTTTCTGGATATTGTAGTCATCTTTATGTGTACAATCCAGCAGTGTGCCCCCTCCATTGTGAAACAGATCCCGAGAGCGTTTCCATTCCCCTTGTGCTTTGGAAACTCTGCCTGTAAATCAACTTCCCACTTCCCCGGTAGCCACCGTTGTACCTTGCTTCTACGACTTGTACTGTAGCAGCTTCACACAAGTGGAATAATTCCAGGAACTTGTAGCTGAGAAGCAAGACAAGAGGCAACCTCGCAGATGAACAACGGACTCTTGCCTCTCGCCGGCTTTTGAGATGGGAGGGCTCCGCTTGATAGATCTCTGCTCCTGGTGGCTGAGAAGCAATTAAGAAAACCACAGCCGTGGAAGTTGAGATACTTAGATTTCCTCATAAAATTCACTTCTTGGCCTCCATCTGTTACTCTCCATCCCGAAGTTTCAGCGCCATCAACATGACAGGCGGGCAATATTGCCTCATCTGTCATGATTTACTTAATGTTTTCTGAATTTAGTAGTATTTGATTAAAACTTAATGCGAACATATCATACTATGCCATATATATTATTACAGCCATTAATCAGGTAACGATCATAATGAAAGACCGGAAGGTTGGATGAAAAAGGAGCTGGAATCTTGATGTATGTTTGACATAATTCTTCGAGTGATTAACTAAAAATAAGAGTCAGTCCTACAAAAACTCATTAATACATATTACTCTATGTATCATCAGATATTTTTAACCTTGGTTAAGTTTGATTTTTTAATTTACCAAAAGACAATAAATATTAATAACCATGAAAGATATATATTATATTATTGAAACACAAGGTGACAGAGTGATTCATAGTATGTTCTAATTTTTTTTCCATATAATGATGTGTGTTAAAACATTAGCTAAGTTATTTAATCAGTCAGTCATGGGGGAAACGGCATACAGTTAACATAAGGCTGAGTACGATACTAATTTAAATAGCACATCATGTTTGTATCATCTTCAACTACCATGTCATTGGGCATCACAGATAATCAGCATGCCAATGTATAATTGATGTTCAACACAGGCTTTCGTGTTTAAGAATCCCCCTCTGTGCTGTTAAAACAGGGCATTGGTCATCTTGTTCTTCTTTCTATTGCTGTTTTAATCAGCTAACTCAAGAGGGACCAATTGGTGTGCAGCCACCTATTGGTTTCCGGTTGTCAGAAGACTTGAGGAGGGGTGTGCATTTGGAGAAGCGATTGAGCAGAATAATAAATTCAACACGAGACAGTTTAATTGTGGCTTGATGGGGGGGGACATTGATTGTGTAAGTACAATTATCGCTCGTCTCTGAGACTGTGTGGAGATGTTCATTATTCACGAATCTAAACGTTGTTTTGTCTTGAATTAACCTCGTCTCGTGACAGGTGCGTGTTCTGGGGTTCTGGGGTACAGGATGCAGTCACATATTCCTGGTCCCCACACGCCAAAAGCTACGAATGGACAGAAGTACAGACACGTGTTAGCAGGAGTGAGCTCTCCAGAAAGGAGCCTGAAAAAGTGGTGTGGGGTACAGAGAAGGATTTCCAAGCCCGGGAGTGTCTGAGAAGAACTCTCAGGAGCTGATTTCTTGAATAAAGAACCTCGGGTGTGAAAATGGCTCTAGGTTAGACACTCACTGTGGAAGTATTTAGAGACCAGGAATAGCATGTGCAAGCTCCAAAGCTTGGTAGAGAATGTTCTAGAAGAGGAGAGAGAAATCCACTCCTGTGTCTAATGACTATGCACTGAAAAGAGGTGATACAAATGTCAAGCTTCCCCCGGCCCCTCCCCGGGTGCTGCTTGCTGAGAGGATTTCACCTGAAGCCCAGGACCAAAGTAGCTGCCTTCAGTGTGCTTGGGTTTTGTTTTTGATGCTGAGACAGTCTCCCTAGGTAGACTCACTCTATAGCCAAGGCTGGTCTTGAACTTGTAACCTTGCTGTTCCCACCTCTGAATGGCTGGTGTTATAAGCATGTCTTCAAACGACTTAGAAGGGTTTGGTAACAGAGAAGAGGAAGATATGTGGGTAGTTGGGTAAGGATGACATATAAATGCCCATTCTGTGACCGCTGTAGGGACATTGCCCCCCCCCCCCTCCGGTAGAAGTGTCATTCATAAAGCGTTCCCTAGAATGAACTTAAAAAATTTCAAATGTTCAAGCAGAGACATCATAGGCAGAGGCAGCGAGCTGAGTCTGCGAATGCAGTTTACAGCTAAGCCCTCTGTTAATGGGGGGATCCTTCCCACAAGGGGTTAAGGATGATTTTGAAAGCTGGGAGTGATCAGATGCTGTAAGCCCTGCATTTAGGAAGCTGAGGCAGGAGCATTGCTGCGTGTTATAAAGCAGCTAGTGTTAGGTATCAAGACCCTGTCTTAAAAACAAACTAAACCACAAGACTCACCTTGCCTTTCTTTGGAAAGTTTTATTTAAACGGAAGTGTGAGCTGAAGGGGGTGGGAGTGATGGTTGAAAAAGCTCTGCTATCAGGATTTGAGGTAGCTTACCCAGAAAATAGTCAATAAAAACCAACAATTTGGCTCTTAGGGTATTGGGAAAGGAATCTTCTCGACGGCGAGATTGTTTTAGAAGTAGGGGGTACCAAACCTAGGAAGAAAGGAAAGTGATATCCATATCCGGAAGGGAGGAAGAACTGGACCTGGCATATGCCGCTGATGACTTTGACTCTGTCCTCAGGGTGAGAAGTGGATCCCAGTTGGACATTGGTGCTGTTTGCTGGTGGCTGGGTCCAGCCTGTGGATGGGTCTAGCCTGTAGAGGGGTTCAGCCTGTAGATGAGTCCAGCCTGTGGAGGGGTCCAGCCTGTGGATGAGTCCGGCCTGTAGAGGGGTCCAGCCTGTAGAGGGGTCCAGCCTGTGGAGGGGTCTAGCCTGTGGAGGGGTCCAACATCATTTCAGTGGCTTGTTGAACCATCCCTGATCCATGTTGATTGATTGTTCCGTCATTGTGTTATGTAAATAGGCGGCATCTTTTTTGTATGTGTCTTGGGGTTTAATTGGGTTTGGGGCTGGAAGGAGGAGGTGGGAGGTTCCAGGGCTAATACTGTTAGCTTCTTCCTCAGTTGCAAACACTTCTCATGATGGATGAAACAGGGGCTATAATCGCAGCAGCCAAACTGTTAATGGGATTCCGTACGGGGAGGACGAGTGTGATTATTCTGGCAATCTTTATGACAGTAACGGAGAAGGATCTGTAAACTAAGGAAAGTCACTTATAAATGTGACCATGAATCAAAAACTGTAACGAGGTATGCTAATTTGCTGGCTTTTCAGCTACTCAAATTTTATTATCTTATGGAGGAGTAAACTCTGTGTCTCTCTGTCTCTCTCTGCTCCCTCTCCCTTCCTTTCTCTCTCTGTCTCTCTCTGTCTCTCTCTGTCTCTCTCTCTCTGTCTCTCTCACTTGCTTGACCTCTTACACACACACACACACACACACACACACACACACGTAAGTAAATAAATACCGTGAACCTTGCGATTCTGTTATTGTCCCTCTGCCTTTCTCTGGTCTCTGGGATGGACTGAGTCCGCAGACCGGAAGCTGCTAAAATCATCTTTATTTCAACTTTCCTGAGGCAGAAGTTTGAAGTGCTATGGAAGTGCTAAGCCATCAAGTCTGAGAACAGACACTGCACCCACCGCCTAGCTAACAGGAGGCGCTCAATAACTGTTAATGAGTCTACCCTCCCGTCATTTTGTCTAAGTCAGGGACTTCTGTCTCTATCATGCCCCAATACGTATAGCAGTCCCTAAAACAAATGTTTGCAACCGAGGGTGGGAGGAAGGTTAATTTTCTCTTAAGAATGAATTGGAGAGTTGTTTTAAAAAATAACGGCCCCAACTTTGAGAGAAATACGGTGTGTACACAAGCATGGTGTCTATTATCATCGCTAGGAAATTGCTTACAGCTTATTGCATGTTTGACTTTGCATGCTATAAAGTCCTCCCTCCCCCAGTCTCTGACACCCAGGGAAGAATGCTGTAGTTATCTCTTCGCTGGGGTGCCTACCTCACTCTTGGCAAGCGTACCCCTCTACACGCTAATGCTTAACAAAAGGTGTTCACGAATGGGCTGGAAATCTCAGTTAGTGCTGAGATGACAAATCTTCGGGCTGAACAACAGTCCCCAGTTAGGGATGCCAAACAGGAAGGGCACATCTGTGCAAAACAAGCCCTAAGCTGGAAGGATGAATAATGGCGCTGTGTGGGCGGGGCTCTCTGTAAGGCGAACTCCGGCCAGGCCTCTCCGTGAGCCGCTGTCTGATAACAATGGAGGAGGCTCTGCGTTCCCACTGCCTCCCACGCATCTTTGTACCCAAGCTCCGCAGGGGAAGGGAGGTCGGTGGTAAAGATTCCTCTGTCATTAGAACTTAGGTATCGATTCGGAATCTTAGTCTCTTTCGATGAGAGATTTCTTTTTTTTTTTTCCCCAAAGCTTGTAGTTTTCAGAATGGGGTTAAACCGTAGGAAGGAGAGTTCTCTTCAGGGATGGGAGAGTGGACTTTGCTTTGACTTTCAAATACCCAATAGAAACCATTAGGCGATAAGTTAGATACTTAAAGACTGGCTTGGCTTGGGTTTAATTAAAGTTTTTTTTTTTTTTTAACGAGTTCATTTTGGTTATACAAACCATACCTGTGAATTTTAACACTTTTAGAAATGTGAAGGTTTGTCTCTGGTTCTAGTGGACTGTGTGTGTGTGTGTGTGTGTGTGTGTGTGTGTGTATAGATGCCAGAGCTCAACTTTGTTGGTGTATCTACTTTGTTTACTGTATTTTTTTTGGACTGTGGAATGTGTGTGTGTGTGCATATGTGTGTTTATGTGAGTATATGTGTATGTGTGTGACATGGGTGTGTATGTGTGTGTATATATGTGAGCATATGTGTATATGTGTGTGTTTATATGTATGTGTGTGTATATGTGTGTATATGTGTATGCGTGTATATATATGAGTATATGTATATGTGTGTATATGTGTGTGTATGTGTGTGTATGTATGTGTATGTATATGTGTGTATGCATGTGTATGTGTGTGTATGTATGCAGTATATATGTGTGTATGTATGTATATATGTATGTATGTGTATATGTGTGTATTTGTGTATATGTGTATATATGTGTGTATATGTGTATGTGTATATATATGTGTGTATGTGTGTGCATATGTGTGTATGTGTGTGTGTGTGTGTGTGTGCATGGAGGTCAGAGAACAACTTTGGGGAATCGATCCTCTTTCCATCTTGTTAGGGCGAGCCTCAGGAATCCTTCTGTCTCCACCTCCCAAGTACTGGCCTTGTGCCTGTGCACTACTATGCCCAGCCTTTTTACATGGGTGCTGAGGTTTGAACTCGGGTCCTTGTGCTTATGAAGCAATGTCTCTACAGACTGGGCCATCTCTCAGTACCAGGAGCATGTCACAGCCTGATCTCTCGGTCCTCATTGGGCCTGTTGGTTGTTATCAGACAAGGCGCGATCATTCTAGTGAAGAATACACACACTGTTTTCTGTGTGCTTCTTGGCTTCCACGGGACTTTGCCTGTCACTCACGGCTTCCATGTATCTCACCAATGTCAAGAAAACAAAGGCACTCACTTCCTCTTTCCTCCCCACTTCTTCCTTCCTTCTTTCTTGAAAACAAATTACTTATTCATGTGTGTGTATTTGTCTGTATGTGTCTCTGTGTGTGTATGCACGTGTGTGTGTGTGCGTGCCACAGCATACCTGTGGGGGTCAGAGGATAACTTCCACAAATTTACCGAGGGTCCCTGATTGAACTCAGGTTGTCAGGTTTGGCAGCAATCACCGTTACCCACTGAGCACTGTCACAGGCCCATTCACTCTTTTTTCTAACAGTGTTTTAAAGACAGGATCTAACAAACAAATGGAGTGAAGTTCTGAATGAGTCAACCCTGATGCCTCTCATCTCCATGACCTCTGGCAAGTCACTTTCTTCATCTTGGGGAGGGGATGGTAAGGGGGAGGATGAAGGGGAGGGGAGAGGAGGAACAGAGTAATTAGTGCATGGAATATGATTGCAAAAGTCAGGTATGGTGGTCCAGGCTTGTTAGCTGATATGCAGGAGGCTGAACTGGGAGGATCTTGGGTTTGAAGTCATCCTGGGCTACCTGTAAGGATCTTGGGTTTGAGGCCAGCCTGAGCTATGCGGGGTGGAGGTAGGATCTTGAGTTTTAGGCAATCCTGGGCTACATGGGAGGATCTTGGGTTTGAAGTCATTCCAGGCTCCCTGCAAGGATCTCAGATTTGAGGCCAACCTGGGCTACATGAATGAGTCCCTGTCTCAGAACAAATGAACAACCACAGAGCTGCAGAGCGAGGAACAACCTGTCAGGTGAAAATTGTTCAGTTTAATCGAAAGGCTTAATTTCCCCCACTTAATTAGCATACAACTTCCTGCCAAATTCTGAGACCAAATTAATTATTGGCTAATGCCTAACTTCCACCGGAGAATGTAGTTATCATTGTTGAAATGTAAATATATCCGAATTAGGTATTAGTCACTTACACCTTAGTGTGATTAAAATGGGATTGCTTTAAGAGCAGGAGTTAAAGAAAATGTCAGAGCCAAAGGGACACCCAGTAGTGACAGCGGGAATTAGAATTCCTACAGAGGATTGGGCTTCCTTCTGAGCAGCTCACCTGTAACCCCGGCTCTGGGGTGGACTGGCACCTCTGTCCTCTCCAGGCAGTCTACACTCATGTGCACACACGAGGACATATACACATAATTAAAAGTAATAAAAGCAAATCTTGAAGAAAAAAAAATGTGTGAGCGTTGTCTGTTTGAAGAACATCCCCAGCAGGAGATTGAGATGTTGGAAAAGATGCTCTCTCTCTCTCTCTCTCTCTCTCTCTCTCTCTCTCTCTCTCTCTCTCTCTGTATGTGTGTGTGTATGTGTGTTAAACTCAAGTGTCATCTCTCAGGAGCTGTTCATTTTTTAATTTTTTTTTTTCTGTCTTGTGACAGAGTCTCTCCCAATTACCTGGGGCTAGAGATCCACCCATCTTTACTGTCCTAGCCCTGGAATTGCAGCTATGAGCCGCCACGCCCAACTTTTTTGACTTGGGTTCTTGGGATCTCAGACTCAGATCCTCATGCTCGCATGGCAAGCATATTACCTCCTAAACTGTCTCCAGAGCCCACAAGATTTCTTTTGTAGTGTAGTTCGTAACAAAATCTGACTTGCCCTGAACTCACGTGGCTGCAGAACTTGCCCTCGATGGACAGGAGCCCATTTAGATCCCTCACAGAACCGTAGTGTGGCCATATTTATATATGCCTGGCCACTGAATGGTAATAGCATTTAGGACACAGAACTTCTCTCCAGGCCTTTCTGGGGATGCATCGTGGTGTACAGCAGGGTACTGAGAAAGGACACTGCCTGCCCAGTGACTCTGATCAATGCTCGCTCACACGCTCGCTCTGCCGATGCTTCCTGTGCCCTTGGTGGCTTCTGGATTATTTTCATCTGATCCATCACCACAGGAAGTCACTGAAGGCTAGTGGTTCCAGCTTCAGAGCTCGCATGTGATTGCCATCACCAAGGTCCCCATTACAGCCGTCACAGCCAGGATGGCGGAGCAGGAGGGCAGACTTCCTGCCATGGAAAGGAAGTTTTTACATATTCGAAATTGTCAGTTGAAAGTAAAGTAAACCTGTTTAGTCTTATAGTTTGACGTGAAGATTTGTTTCATGCCCCTTGCCTCTGAGTTAGGAAGCAAACAAGCCTTTAAGAGTTCCTCTCTTCTCCCTGTCTATTTCGTTTTAAGTAGAAACTGGAATCTCCCTTTCTGTGTTTGGACAGGGATTCAACTTTGCATGGACAGACTGGGAGATCAATGATAACACCACACACACACACACACACACACACACACACGAGATCAGACCTCAGCATCTAAAGGAGATTGGCTTTACAATTCCTCTCCTGAGCAGATCCGAATCTGAGAATTCAAAAGTCCATTGGATGACACGGTGTGCTATCTGTATGCAACCCACACATCCTTATGTTCAAATCCTCTCTAAATTACTTAAAATTCTTAACACTTTTATTTCTCAAAAGGAATAATTCAAATAATAATCGTTTTTAGAAAGTTGATCATTTCTCTGCGTTATGAGGCAATTGTAGAATATTCATCCCCAAACTCTCCTTCCTCAGCTAACTGGTTTCAAAGTTTCAAATCTCTAGTTTGCTCTCCAGTCTTATTTCAAATCGGGACAGTCAGTAGCAACTCTGGTAACAAGTGAGGCCAACAGACTTTATAAGCAAACTGGCAAAGAAAGGGTCTTAAAAAAAACTAAACAACAACCAAACACACACTAGTATATTACTATGTAGCCCAGGCTAGCCTGGAACTCATGAACCTGTCATCACACTGTCTCAATTTATCCTTCCTCAGAGATTAACAGAAGTCTCAAAGTGGCCATGCTATCAAACAAAATGTGAAGAGTGGACACAAGCCTATAGGAAATTTAGGGGAAGGGAGAGAAGCCATCTGGATGTTGGATAGTAAGCATGGATTTCTTTCAGATAAACTAGCTATGGAAAAAAGAAATTAGCCCTGTATGGACGGTTTGCCTCATAGTTTTTGCCATACCCATTCCCACGATGGCTGGTGGGACAGTCCAGAAAAGACCTGTTGGTGGATCGCTTTACCTCAGGATTTCCAAGCGGGCAAATGCATCGTGTGCGTGACTGCCTTCCCAGCAGCAGACACGGGATGTCACGGAGACGCGGTCTTCCGTGGTCAGATGCTCTCTCCCGAACTCTGCTGCTTGAGGACCCAGAGGCCCTCTGCAGGACAGCTCCAGTTTGGCCTTCAGAGATGGGGGCCTGCCTCTTTCCAAAGGGACCGAGATGAAAAGAAAGGAAGGCGGGCGTGGGAGGACCCTAAAGACCCACAGTAGGAGGCCAGGGGCCGCAGACCCGCCACAACTTCAATGGGGCAGCTATGGAAACGAGACTTTTCACGGCCCCTCCCAGAAGTCGAAGACCTCCGATACACATATTACATGTATCGCATACATCAATACGACAGCTTTGCTCATCGGAAAAGCAAGTGAAGTGGGTTACCATAGCAGGGGTCAAGAAGTCAGGAAACCTTACTTCCGACTTGACATCCCCCATTGTGTGTGACTTAAACTCCCCCTTCCATTTTTTGCTGCTATCACATCGTTTTTCTCGCTGGTGAGAAGGATTACGAAGTCTGGAAGGTCTTTAAGTTCGTTCATGGCTAGAAGTCCAAGCTACTATAAAGTCATATGAAAATCCGGAAAATGACGGGGGGGGGGGGAGCCGGATCCCCCCCTACCCCCTCCCTCAAGCGGCTGCTTCCCATTTATCTGGGAATTCTTAACCCAATGATTTCTGTGCAAATGTTTTTTTCATCATCATCACCGGAAACGGCATTATTCATAGAGAAAGAAATCATTAACTTGTCACTGGGGTGGATCCTAAAATACACTTGTTTTTGTATGACACGGGGAAAAATTAATTTACCCACTTATGCGATAAAACCACTTAAAAGATTTCCTCTTTAAGCATTTTAAATAATAATAATAATAATAATAATAATAATGATAATAATAATAAAAAACAGATTTGGGAAACCAAAAATTTGTATGTCCATGAAACACTAGAAATAGTGCAGTGGAAGTCTACACTGTTTGGCTTGAATATTATAATAAAACATGTTCACTCAAATTTGGAGTCTGCGATGTAGCATAGTCTTACAGTTATGTCAGGAACAATTGAACATTCAGAGGGGTAGTCTAAAACGTCTCTCTGCAAAAGCCTGTGTGGGTCAGGCTGTGTGGGAAACCTTACAAGACAGCCGCTCTCTTCAGATTTTGGAGGAGGAGTCAAGAGCAGAAGGGCCCTTGGGCAATCTTTGGGTGAGACTGGTCACCAGCTTTTCAAAAACAGGACTGGTTTTGAACTACAAACTTGTTAACCTCTTTTATACTTCAGCGTGGCCTCCCCCAACCCCTGTTCCCCAAATAAATACCGAGATCAAAAGATGTTTAAGGCAAATGGCAAGAGAGGCTTGACTCAAGGAAGATACCCCGCAGAAGAACTTCCTGCTGGAAGATTCTTTAGGAAATCTCAAGGACTCTTATAGGAAGAGAAAACTGCCCGTCCCCCAAATGCAGGCTTTGTTTGCTTACTCCATGGAGCTTACTGATAAAGAAGGTCTCAGAACGGTAGCACGTGGAGAAGAGGCCATAGGTCCTACTGGACCAAACACAAGGCAGATCGCATTGTCCTCGGGCCACTTGGCATTGGGCCTGGTGGTACAGGTGTTAAGCAATTGTCAACATCTGAAAACATTGTAAGGTCCTTTGGAAGCCCAGGACTTCAGGTTGCCTGTGCCACAGTGTGGCTTGGGAGACAGGAAGAGCTCGTATAGGATTCCTCTGACAAGGCCAGCCCTCCTCTGTACACTCACAGTGAAGGTAGTGGCTGTCAATGGGGCCTTTGCAGCCTTCACAAGCCAGACTGGCTTGCATAAGGAGGTACCAGAGCCAGTGTGGCTTACCTAGTAGGTATTGATTTCTACAGTTTTGGAGGCCAGAAGCCCAAGACCAAATTCATTTCCTGGTGACGATTCTTCTTCACAGATTATCGTCTTTTCCTTCCTTCCTTCTTTTTTCTCTCACTCTTTTCTTTCTCTCTGTGCCTTGCCCTCTCTCTCTTTCTACAAGAGCTGGTGTATCCCAAGGCCTGGTCTCAGATCTGCTGTGTAGCTGAGGCTGAACCTTGAATGTGTGATCCTCCTGTTCCTACCTCCCAAACGCTTGAATTACAGATGTGCACCACTGCATCCAATTTGTAGAGTTCTGGGGATTGAACTCAGGACCTTATGCATACTAGGCAAACATTCTATCAATGGAGCTACCTTTGTCCCACTTCCTTCATCCTCTTAAAAGGATATCAGGCTCATTATGGGACTCCAGCCTTATGACTTCATCTAAATTTCATTGATTCCTAAAGGCCCAACCTGTAACACCAAATGTTAGGATTTTTTGGGGTGGAGTGGGCGGGGACAGAGTCTCACCATGGCTGGCTTTAAATTTAGAATCTTCTCACCCTTCTCTTTCGATTGTAACGTTTGCAGTCCCCAGTGAGCACCTGTATTGGTGATGTGTCTCCCTGAGGAATTAAGGGTTTATTTTGGCTCGCAGACCGAGGACATAAATCATCATGGTGGCAGGAGATGGAACAGATTACCAGGGTGTGTCTGCAGACAGAATGCTGGTGCTTGGCTCGATTTTCATTCAGTCCTGGACCTCAGCTCATGGATCCGTGTTTTCCACAGTTAGAGTGGGGTTCCCTCCATTTCAGATAATATAGTCTAGAATACCTTTCACAGACATACCCCAACTCGTCTCTCTTAGAGGATTCCAGATGCCATCAAGTTGACAGTATCTTCTGTCCTGACAGTCATGGGTACCAGCATTCACACAGGCCTCGTCTGCTTCCCCCTTCCTACTTAGTGAGGAAGTTGGTATCTGCTATCTGATGCTGAAGTCAAAACTCACTGTTTATTTCAGAGACCCAGGTCATATAAAGACAACCTTGGCCTGGAAAGAAATCATGTTTGAAAGGTGACTGTGCGGGGTTAGAGAGATGGTTCAGTGGTTAAAAGTATTGACAGTTCTTGAAAAGTATCCGGGTTCAGTTCCTCGAACCCACAGGATGGCTCATAACCATCTGTAACTCTGAGCAAATGGAATCTCCTTCTGGACTCTTGGGGGGCTTCTTCACCCATATGGCGCTCATAAACTCATGCAAGTGCACACATGTACACTTAAAACCCAACCAACCAAACACATAAAGTCAAACATGGTAGAAACGTTATCATTTCACCAAAATTATTGAAAATTTAGAATTATCTTTCATTGCGATTACAATTATTCATCAAAGGGTCAGGCTGAGAATTTAGTAAGCGTTAAGCAAAATTTTGAAAATGGCTAGCTCAGTTTTTTTTTTAACTACAAGTATCAGAAACAGTTCTACCTAGAGCTATCCTATGATTTTTTTTTTTCCTGCCTCTACCTCCAGAGTACTGGGATTGAAGGCATACATGACTACACTTGAAAGTCTATAATTTTGTTTTAAAAAGACAGATATGGGACGCTTGAAAATTTCAACAAGATGTAGAAAAGGAATCTTGGAGATTTTTATTCCACACCCGCCAACCAGCCTTGTGGGTGTTGTCTTTGGAGACACTGTGGCTCTTTTTGACCATGAGGACTAAAGTCATATCTCGATGAGGCAAGAAGTAAGGACAATCTCAGAGACCTGAGTGCCACTAGGAATACTGCAGAATTGGATGACTACATCTGGATGTCTTGTTATTTGATAAAATAAATAAAGTGATATTTGGTGCTGTCTATGTAGTTGGGGGTAACTGGTATCGTCTAAAGGTATGGTGCATGTTATTTATTTTATTTTATTTTATTTTATTTTATTTTATTTTATTTTATTTTATTTTATTTTATTTTGGTTTGGTTTTTTGAGACAGGGTTTCTCTGTATAGCCCTGGCTGTCCTGGAACTCACTCTGTAGACCAGGCTGGCCTCGAACTCAGAAATCCGCCTGCCTCTGCCTCCCAAGTGCTGGGATTAAAGGCGTGCGCCACCACCGCCCGGCTCATGTTATTTTTCTATTGCTGTGAAATGACGTCATGACCAAGGCAACCTACAGAAGGGTTTATTTTGGCTCACGGTTCCTGAGGGCTACGAGTCTATGCCCATCACAGCACAGAACCGGGGCAGCAGGCAGGCGTGGTAGCTGGAGCGCCGAGCTCACTGAAACCACAACTTGGGAGGCAGAATATGAGGTTCTCTGAATATCCTTTGAAGCCTGGAAGCCTGGAAGATTACTCCCAGTGACACTCTCCCTCCAGAAAGCCCTTAGTACCTAAAAACCTGCCCAAGCAGGATCAGGCACAGAGGATTCAAATGCCTGAGACTGGGAGGGGAGAGGGGAATCTGTCATTTAAACCAGCACATATGGTCATATTCAAACTGCGTTGCTAAGGGACCATCCACACCCTGCTGTGACCCAGGATCTCTCCCTCTTCCTCCCTCCCCTCCCCGTTTTGTAGGAGGTTCCTCAGGAGCAAACTTTGTCATCCTTGCATCCCTGGTGTCCCAAACAGCTCTGGACAAAGTCCGGACTGTGTAAACCCTGACATCAGGAACGTGCAGACGATCGCCTTGTCTCAGATACACTCCGAAGTACAACACCACCGCTGACGTGCTTGAGTCCTGTTTAAGAGATGAAATGGCAGACTGGTGGTGACTCACTAGATGTAGGAGGAAGAGAAAAGAGAAAGGGGCCCCTGGATGAGTCCCTGGAGTCTGGACCCAACAGTTAGGAAGGAATTGAATGACATTCGCCAGCTAGGAAATATTAAGCGAGTAGCGCATTAGCAAAGACAATAGGCCTCATTGTTCTCCTGGAGATTAAGGAAAATAAGACTGAGAGAAACAAAACCTTGCGTAACATCAATTCACCCAGTGGAAGAGCAAGGGTTTAAACTCGGGCGGTTTGGTAACTGCCTTGACAAGTATTGGTATCTATCGATGATCAGCAGAGGTTTCACGCCCAGGGACAGTAACCATCTGTCTATCCCTTCTTTTCTTTTTTTGTTTGTTTCCTCTCTCCTTCTCCCCTTGCCTCCTTTCTCTCTTCCCTCCCTCTCTCCACCCCCTCCCTCCCTCTCTTCCTTGCTGTGCTGGGAATCAAACTTAGGGTGTTGCTCATGCTAATTCTCTACCACCATTCTCTACCACCGAGTTCCAGACACACACACACACACACACACACACACACACACACACACACACTATGAGCCTCAGCATCATCTGTGGTCACACTGTGAGTTTCAGCCAGACATGTAAACTTCTGAGGAAATCTAGGCAATCGGTATCATTATGGGTTAGATCTTTCAAAGAAGATTTAAAGTGGGGGCTTGTTTCTATTTATGCCGATGTGTGAGTATCTGCCATGTATGTGTGGGTCCCCAAAGGAGCTGAAAGAAGATCTCGTTACATCCCTTGGAGCCGGAGTGACTTGATGTTATAAGCTACCTGATTTGGGAGCTGGAAACCAAACTCCTGTCCTCTAAGAAGACCAGCAGGTGCTCTTAATGGCGGAGTCGTCTCTCCAGCCCCGTTGAAGATGTTAAAGAAATCGTTATTATTGTACGTGTAGAAGTATGGCGCACATGCCGTGATGTGCACATGACGGGCTGAGGACAACTTTGAGGAATCAGTTCTTTTCTTCCACTGTGAGATCCAGAGAGCAAACTCAGGTTATCAGGCTTGGCAGCAGTCGCTTGCTCTTACTCTCAGAATCATCTCGCCAGCCCGCACCCCTCAAAATCTTTTAAAACATCCAGTTTGTTTGTTGACTTTAAGGAAAAAGTCTTTAGAAATTTAGAAATAGCCAAGTAAAGGAAGCTATATTCTCAGTCTGAAATATAGCACACACACATAAATATACTTATGGGTGTGCTCGTGCACGGTTTGTAATTTTGCCCACCAGAGAATTTTCTTTCTTTCCTTTTTCTTTTTTTTTTTAAAGAATCATTACTATGTTTATTTTTATTATTATGTATGTGTGTGAGAGAGTAGGTTTGTACAATTATCACAACCAGCGCATGTGTCGAGGTCAGAGGACAGCTTTTGGGAGTCAGTCCAAACCTTGATGAAGAGGCCGCTCATTTCTACCCCACTGCGTACTCCAGGCAAGCTGGCCTGTGAGCTTCTGGATGATTCTGTCTCCCATCTCATCACATTTTAGAATCTGTACTTGCAAGTGGTTCAACGGTTTCTCAAACTCAAGGCAACTCAAAGAACTGTCACATCATTATCCACCCACCTGCCAACTGTCCGTCTGTCCATCCATCCATCCATCCATCCATATCCATCCATCCATCCACCCATCCATCCACCTATTTACCCATTAATCAATCAGTCCATCCATCTATTCATCCATCACCCATCTATCCATCCATCCATCCATCCATCCATCCATCCATCTATCCATCAATCTGTCAATCCATCCATATACCATCCATCCCTATTTTGTTGTCATCTGTAAAGGAGGAAGATTGCTTAACATTCCTTAATCAAAAATATTAAATGAGGGCTGGAGAGATGGCTCAGTGGTTAAGAGCACTGACTGCACTTCCAGAGGTCCTGAGTTCAAATCCCAGCAACCACATGGTGGCTCACAACCATCTGCAATGAGATCTGATGCCCTCTTCTGGTGTGTCTGAAGACAGCTACAGTGTATTCATATATAATAAATAAATAAATCTTAAAAAAATATTAAATGAGTCAATATATTCCAAGCATGTAGAGCGGTCTGGGACACAGTAGAGTATTATAAATATGACTTACTATCATTTAAATAACTTTTTATTTTATGTGTATGGGAATTTTGGGTGCAGACATGTTTGTGCATCACATGTTTGCAACAGTCAGAAGACAAGGTCACATTCCTGGGAACTGGAATTACAGATGGTTGTTAGCTGCCATGTGGATCCTGGGAATTGAAGCCAGGTCCTCTAGAAGAGCAACCAGTGTTCTTAACCACTGGGCCATCTCTCCAGCCCCTTCAATGCTTTAATTGATGATGATTTGGGACCTACCTCTCAAGGACCCTTTAATGAATAACTATCCCCAAATCTGCCATGTTTATAAACAGAGTTAAAATATGCCACCCTTTTGTGTAGTTTAGGAGAAGATTTTTTAAATTACTAGCATTAGGATGACAAGAAAAATTGCTTCCCTCTAAGCCATATCTAAGTTCAAATTTCCTGTCAAGCATAGCCAATCCAATCCTACACTGTAACTGAATAAAAATTGCCTTAGATCTATATGTAACAGTACACTTTAACAGGCTGGGAAATACATATTTGCTTAAACAATAGAAAACTTTACAAAAATCTTGTATTTAAGATATTACTTTTTAATATCCTTGCATTAAAATGAAAATGATTACTTTTTAATATTGCTGGAAACAACCCTATCCCCAACTGTAAAGATATATTTCTTGTGTGATTTTATTATACGCTTAATAATAGTACCTGTGAGCTCAGATTTCCTTTGAATAAAATTGATTGGAAACTATATCCACCCTAAAGCATCTTTAATGTCATTACGGGCGGGTTGGAGTAAATTAAGCGGTATTTAGGCACCAAAGTCTTTAATTCCATCGAGTTTGAGTAGGAGGTAGCCATGATGAGGTCCAATTAAAAAAGTCGCTAATGTTTTTACATCTGAGTAGGAGTAAATTAAACAAAATCACTCCTGAGCTGCTAATATCATTTTAATTGAATGTCATTCGGTTTCTAAGTAGTTACCACACCACAGATAATGAAGCAGCTTTGCGGTGGCTGAGATGGGTGGGGGTGGGCACTGAGAATCAGACCAGGGGCTAGGCCGTGATGCGGGCTGACCCGTGTGGAAAGAAGTCAGCTATGGCTATGCATATTTAAATGCACTAGAGCGTGGGGCTGGAGAGATGGATAGAAAACTCAGTGGTTCTTTTGCAGAGGACCTGAGTTCGGTGCCACTCGTGCCAGGTGGCTTACTGGTAACTCTAGGTTTAGGAGATCCATGCTTTCTTTTAGCTTCTACAGGTCCCTGCAATCAGGTGCACCCACAAACCCACAGGCTCACGTTCACATAACTACAAATAAAAGAAATCTTTAAAAACTGTTGGGTCTTGGGCTCCAGAGATGGCTCAGCGGTTAAGAGCACTGCCTGCTCTTCCAGAGGTCCGGAGTTCAATTCCCAGCAACCACAGGGTGGCTCACAACCATCTGTAATGGCATCCAATGCCCTCTTTTAGTGTGTTTGAAGACACCTAAAATAAATAAATATATCTTAAAAACAAAACAAAACTGTTGGGTCCTGATGGGCTCACTTAGGGAGGGGCCAGAGGGCCACAAAATAAGAACGCATGAATGGGGGAGCAGAACTTGTGGGGCTGTCTGGAGTGGGAGGGAAACAGGAAAGAGGGCAGGGTGCGAATAAACAGAATCCATCGTAGACATGAACGGACTTGTGGAAGAACATACTGGAGGTGGGGGTTGCAACAGTGGGATCACAGACTGGGTACTCCCGTGGGGTACTCCTTTGAGGCAGGCTGTGCCTCTATTCCTGGGGGATTGGTGTGGGGAGTCTGCCTTGTTCCTGAGGAGGATGTGGGGAGACTCACCTATTTCACTATGATGAGTTATTCATGGAATTGGGTTCACTGGAAAACTTGATGTTGAGGTAAGACTCGAGAGAAGAATGGGGACTCAGACATTCAAAGGCGTACAGACATTGAATACTTCTGTTGGACATCCCCTCGTATGAGCCGTACATGATCTTAGTGAGTGGAGGAAGAAAATCTAGAAAGCCGATGTCCGGGACTGGAACTTAAGCATGGAGGAGTCATTGCTGTTTCTTTTGTTGTTTACAAAGAGTTTACAAAAATTTGACTAGGGAAACAGTGTAATGAGTGAACACTGCCCTTCTGATTTTTGTTTTGTTGTTTGAAACAGCGCCTTGATAATTAGTCCAGGTTGACTTTGAACTCACGATCCTCCTGCTTCTTCTCTGAGTGCTATGATGACAAGCGTGTCCATGTGTCACTTTTAAAATTATTATTATTATTTATTATTATTAGAGATAGGGTTTCTCTGTGTAGCCCTGGCTGCCCTGGAACTTACTCTGTAGACCAGGCTGGCTCAGACTCACAGAGATCAACCTACCTCTGCCTCCCGAGTGCTGGGATTAAAGATATGAGCCTCCACTGCCTGCCTGAATTTTTTTCTTTAACAGACACATAATTCATATAACAGAAAATTCATTGTTTGAATATGCCCAAGTGCTCTTTAGTATCTTATCAAGACTGTGGGACCAGCAACTGTAACTACAGACAATTTCCATTTTCCCCAAAGGAAATCCTGTGCCTGGGAACATCACTCTAAATTTTGTTTTCCTCTTCCCTAGGAGAATCCTGGGTCCCTCTGTGTTGTCATGGTAACATGCCCATTCCAAACATTTAATTTAAGTAGAGACATGTGGTACTTGTCTTTTTGCCTCTGGTCCTGCCAATCACTTTTCAAGGTTCAGTTATGTTTAGCATGTTCTTCATTTCCTTAAAAAACTTTACTATTATTATAGTTGTTTCTCTTTTTTTGTTTTTATTTTTTTGTTTTTTGTTTGTTTGTTTGTTTGTTTGTTTGTTTGTTTTTCGAGACAGGGTTTCTCTGTGTAGCTCTGTCTGTCCTGGAACTCACTGTATAGACCAGGCTGGCTTTGAACTCAGAAATCTAGTTGTTTCTATATATGGACACACACTGTCTCAGTGCATGTGTAGAGGTCAGAGGACCACTCTGCGGAGCTGGTTTTTTCTTTCTACCTTTTGTGGGTTTAGCGATTGACCTCAGGTTTGTCAGGCTTGCAGGAGCAAGCACTTTTACCCACTGAACTATTTTTCCAGGCCCAGTCCCCCCATTTCTTTTTCATAGCCAAATAATATTCCATTGTATGGGCATACCACATTTGCTTCTCCAGTCATCCACTCCAGTGGACCTTTGGAGTCTTTCTGCCTCTTAGCTACTGACAGTAATGTTGCCATTAACACTGGGCATCTATTTCAGTTGAGGCAAAAATTGCTGGGTCAGACAGCAATTGCATACTATGTTTCATTCCCTCTGCAATGGACAAGAATCTCAGCTTCTCCATTTAGAACCAATATTAGCTTCCCTGTGCTGTGTTTGGAATTACAGCCTTCCTGGTGGGTGTGGAGTAGCATCTCGCTGTGGTTTCCAGTTGTGTTTCCCTAATGAGTAATGCCTTTGAGCACCTCCCCATGTGCCCCGTGGCCATTTGTATCTCTTCCTTGGAGGAATGCCTCCAGTCTCCTGAGGTTTGAACAGTCTTACCAGAACTTGTGATAAAATTTGATCCCCATTGGGAAGGAAGAGAGAACCCTTTTTGAGGAGATTAGGTCATAAGGACTCAGAAATGGATGGATTTATCCATGGATTAATGATCTAACAGGTTATCTCTAGAACAGTGCTGATAGGAAAGCCAGTTGGGCTCCATGTCTTGCATGCACCCTTCTTGTGCGTGGTGATGTCATACCCTCACTATCTGTAGAGTTCTTACTGTAAGGGGGCCTTCGCCACGTGCAGCTCTGTCACCCGCCCCAGAACCACAAACTACATAAAACTTTATTCTTCATAAATTAATCACCCAGTCTATGTTTTCCACTTATGTCAGCAGAAAACGGTCTCAGAAAGTCTGCTCTTCGGATTTAATTTAATCTTTCTTTTGTTATTGAATTCTCAGAGTTGTTTATATGTTTTGTGTCTATAGGGTCTGAGCTCACTTCCGGGTTTGAAAACCTACCAAACACTACCGATCATTTGAGCACAAAATCTAACCAATCCGTGGGCACGAAATCCCACCAATCCTCACCCTGGAATACTCTTCCCACAAGAAACCCTGTATAAGCCCGTCTCTCACTCAGCCCTCTGCTGCTTCAAGTCCAAGCATAGGCAGTCACCCTCTTGTGTCTTTCCCAATAAAGCTCTTGTGTGGATTTGTTGTGCAGTGTGGCGTTGTGCTATCCCCTTGGCTTCCAACGGTTGGGATATGTCTCCCCGTGGAGGAGCAACACTTACACGGTATACCAGTCCCTTGTCACATAGGTGACTTACAAGTGCTCCTGTAAATTGTCTCTTTTACTTTCTTGGGGATGTCTTTTTGACACATGATTTAAAAATATGACAAAATTAGGAATCTCTCTGTTTCTCTGTCTCTGTCTCTCTGTATCTCTCTATGTCTCTCTGTCTTTCTCTGTTCCTGCCTGTCTGTCTCTGTCTCCCTCCCCCCTCCTTCCCCCCTCTCTTTGTCCATACAATGTTTAAGATATCGATCTTAATCTACACAGATTTATACTGTGATTTGTTCCCCCGTGTTCTGGCCCTTGCATTTGAGTCTATAACACACTGTAAGTTAATTTTGTATATGGTAAGGTAAGGTATGAGTGCAACATCAATTATTGAACGCCTCTCCTACCTTAGGATAGTCTGCCTGGCTGTTAGGTGAGGACAGGTATATATCTATTCTTTCCTGGAGTCTCAGTTACACAACAGTGATCTAAATGCCCGTCTTAGGATGGTCTGTGATGCTGTTTTCCCCTCCTGCACATCTGCAGCGTGCGTTGACACTGGGAGTGTGTAACTGCCGATTGTGTTATCCTTTATCCAAGGTCTCCACTTGAGATCCTTGCATCTTTTTTTTCTTGGTTTTTAGAGACAGGGTTTCTCTGTGTAGCCCTGGCTGTCCTGGAACTCACTCTGTAGACCAGGCTGGCCTCGAACTCAGAAACCGGCCTGCCTCTGCCTCCCAAGTGCTGGGATTAAAGGTGTGTGCCACCACTGCCCGGCCTAAGCACAGGTTTTACTGTATCCTATAAGTTTGGGTATAGCTGCAAGGTAGTGCTACTGGGAATGATCGCTTTAATTTTATCAGGATGCACTTCATTGATAAACTCCGTCTGTGAGTCAAGGAGTCACTGTCACAGGCTTTATCAAACACCCCTGCATCTGTCTGTCCATCTCCCGTTTGACTATAGAGTAGTCTTACTTCGTTAAAGTCTGAGAATGTACTAATTTCTCCTCCTCATTGTGAGGACAGTTGTGCCACATGCGGAACAATTGTGCGATGGCTTTAATTCCTAGCTGGGAAAACAGAAGCAAGCTTTTTGAGTGAGTTTTCTGCCAGCCACCAGGTAGATGATACACAGGAGGTTCTTTGTCATGTCTGTCAGCAGGAGGGTGGGCTGGTACTTATCAAAGCTACTGCTTAGCTGGGGAATGAGGAGGAGTCGAGGGCAAGTTCAGTACCACAAAGTTCACTGTTCTTATTAAGATTTACTTATTTTTCTTGAACCTCTGAAAGTCAGTGTTTTCCCCATTCCTAGCAGCATTTACAGATAGAATTTGTAACACTATAGGTTAAATTTATGTTGCTAAAACTGCTATAAGTAGAATCATAGATTGCACATGTTCTATAAAAATGGAGGCTTTTATTTTCAGATAGTTTAATACTCATTGGCAGTTGCATGCCTTCCTAGCTTTTTCCAGTATACTTTCTTGTAGGATACAGCAAAGATACTGATTTGGACCCAGCAAGCTCGGAGCATTTTAAGCGGTAGGAATCCCTCACTCTGGTGTTTAAAGTCAAAGCCATCTCCTTCCCTCTCCTTTCCCTCTTTGACTTTCTGGCAACTACAGTCCTTTCTCCATCGAAAGAATTTGTCATCTTGGGCATGTTATAGAAATTGGAGTCGTCCATGGTGGTATCTTTCAGAGCTGGCTGCTGCCACTCAGTGTAGTTCTTTGGAAGTCCGTGTGTGTGTGTGTGTGTGTGTGTGTGTGTGTGTGTGTGTGTACCCTTCCAGTTGTTAAGAAGCATCCCATAGCATGGCGTCGGCACCGTTCGTTGTATTGTTGCCTGTCTGAATACGTCAATTACAAACACCCTCACAAAGCTTTTGTGTGAGCACGGTTGTCATTTCTCTCGAGGGTACACAAGATGGCAGCTGACAATGGAGCTGTCTGTGTCTGGACATTCATCCACTCCTCTCCTCTTCCCTCCTCCCTCCTCCCTCCCTTTGCCCCTCCCCCCCTCTGTCTTCAGTACTAGGTATTGAATCCAAGGCCCTATGCATGATGAACAAATGCTTTATCGCTCACTTGCATCCTCAGCCTATGAGATGGATGTCTTCTTCTACATTTGATAACATCAATATGATGTTAATTAATATGATATGATGAACTTATATCAACCTGGAGTTTCACTCCAGGGGAAGACTTTTTTTTAAAATCTTTTAATTTTAAATTTATTTATTCATTCACGATTGTATACAAATATGTAAAATATACTTTGAAAATATTCTCCCCTCCATGAACCTCTCTTAACCTTCTTCTCCCTGGCACCAAATTCCTCCTTCTCAACACATGGCAAGATGTTTTCAGTGACAGATTCACTTTAAAAGTAAATCTCGCCGGGCGGTGGTGGCGCACACCTTTAATCCCAGCACTTGGGAGGCAGAGGCAGGCGGATTTCTGAGTTTGAGGCCAGCCTGGTCTACAGAGTGAGTTCCAGGACAGCCAGGACTACAAGAGAAACCCTGTCTCGAAAAACCAAAAACAAAAAACCCAAAAAAAAAAAAAAAAAAAAAAAAAGTAAATCTCGCTCATCCGCAATTTCACACATAAACACTGTATATTCTGTTAAGCCTTTACCTCAATCGGTTCCTTTGTTAAGGCTCTGTTTTTTATTTTGCTTCCTTAAATTTCGTCTAGAAAGTCACAACGCTTAAAGATTTCATTTCCTTTCGAACATCTCAAATGGATCGGAAGAACGTTCTCCGAGAGATCTCCGTTTCTCAGTGAAGTCGGGTTAGGATACAGGGCAACTCCTTTCCGCTTCTTCTTGGTAAACCTTCCTGGGTTTAGCAATGCTGTTAGCTTTTGACAACCGAGAACAGACCTGCGCAGGACTGGGCTCAGCAGCCGTCAGCAGAGCAGCATCCCTCGGCCCCTGTAGCAGGATGCATCCCAAGACCCTGTTCCAGTGGCTGCTCCACTCTGCCCTGCAGCCATGGCTCTTGGACTCTCATCTCCTGTCTTTTCTCACCTCTCTTGGGGGAAGCACTATCCCCTCCATCCTTTCCATTACTGGGAAGAGAGTATGCAGTACACCAGTGGCTTTCTGCATGAGTCCCCCCATATCTCTTATGCCTGGCCGGGTGAGTCCCGCTTCCGAGGTCTTGTGTTCAATTTGATACGGCACGTTGGCCATCGAGTCTCATTGGACCCTGAGGTAGGCACTGGCTCATCTCCACGTCCTGTTTCATTGAGTGCAATACTGCAAAGGAAAATTGCTGATGTCATTCAAGAACATATTGCATCAGTTCATTTCAGCGAGCGTAAACTCTTCACTCAAGAGTATAACTTTGCTTTAGGAAAATGGTTCTTTTCATTCAACCGGACGAGGATGAAACAAAGGGCGCGTTTATTTATTGTGTTCAATAGGTAAGGGGGATTCTTGGGTTTCCCAGGAGATGGGGGCCTGAGGGGACCAGGCGGAGCTCGGTGGGGGAGCTGTGGAGTGCTCTGGGGAGAGAGAGAGGGTCTATTGGAAGGTCAGGGCCCAGAGAGAAAGGATGATTAATGACACGGACCGCTAAGGCAATTTTGAAACAGGGATGCCTAACATGGACTGTGTTTACTCCCAACCCTTTTAGGAACGTCGCAGACAGTGCCCTTGTGTTAGTGGTGGCTTTGGGGTGGCAATTAACACCAGAAAGGAAAAACAAAGCAACTGGAGTGAAGGGTGGGGTGGAAACGCGGCAGTGCTTGAGATGATAGTACACACAGAAGGCAAGGCTCACCAAGGAGACCTAGAGCCCACTGGGAGCCAGAAGTGAGAATCTTCCCGTAGTAGGTGTTCACTGAAGGGTCTACTACTTAAACTTTGTCACTATAGGAACTTTGAGAAACAAAGCAAAAAACTATCCCAAGGTCTTGGTTACCTACCATCGCTCAGTTTCCTGTGGGCTTTAGAAATATTTTATTATGTATTACCACAGACGACATTAATCGTATATGATAATGGTCTCCGTTTAGCCATTTCCATGTATGTATATGGTGTGTTTCAATGGTATTCACCCCTCAACAGTCTCTCTCTTGCCCCTCTCCTATTTCCTTGACCTTAATCAAGCAGACTATGTAAAAAACAGAGAGATAGAATTTTTGAGGCAACTCGGAGTTAAGAGCAGTGGAAGACTTATCCAGCTTCCAATAGCAAGAAGGGTGACAAAGCAGCTTGGATAAAGACTTTAGGGTTGGTGTAAGCCCCCTCACCTCAGGGACTTTTCTAGAAGGTGGCCCTTCATCCCTAGGACAACATCATGTATCTTTTTCCACAAAGAAAGCATTCAGCGTCCCTTTGGTTTCCGGGTACTCACGGATTACTTGAGAGGCATGTGCTCATGATTAGTTTGTGACTTTATGTGAGTTGGAAGGGCGTCCGCGTACTTGCTAAGGCATCGATAAAGTACAAGATGGTCTTGGAAACTCACTCAGTTTTGTCTAGGAAACCCAGGGGAAACACAGTTCACTATCTAGACTTCTGCAGTGGTTTTGTGGGGTGGATTATATGGTTCGGTGATGCTATTTAAAAACCTAGGCTCCTTCTTTCCTGTTGCTGTGCTGGGCCAACATTCTGGCATATTCCTAGCTTGACTCTGATGTTGACAAGATGGTTGTCGCAGATCCAGGGCTTGCATCTCACGTTCCAGCATCCATAGGGAGAGAGTGATCTCTCTCTCTCTCTCTCTCTCTCTCTCTCTCTCATCTCACTAGAGAAGGTACCATTTGCAGACCTCCCCAGCGTATTGCCCAG
The DNA here is from genome assembly GCF_004785775.1 of Grammomys surdaster. Taxonomy (NCBI): domain Eukaryota; kingdom Metazoa; phylum Chordata; class Mammalia; order Rodentia; family Muridae; genus Grammomys; species Grammomys surdaster. The sequence goes on along the minus strand of NW_021604786.1, from coordinate 6,125,702 downwards.
CAGATTCTACTGGTGGCGGAGTCACATTTTCTGTCTCTAACTGCAAAAGTTGGTTATACTGTTTTTGAAAACTTCTTTAACTTGAAACGGTAGATTTTTCCCATTAGATATAATTTTATATTATGTAAAATAAATATTAAATATCTCATTGCATGAGAAACACATTTAATCTTTGCTTTTTAAGAAAGCAACTTTTGGGGGGGGGATGGGGTAAAAGGATTTCACAGCGCAGCTTGCGACAGATCACAGCAGACTAGAAGGTTCCACGAGGGAGAGTTTATTAAGAGAGTGGGAGAGTGGGAGGAGGGAGAGAAGAGTAGAGAGGATAGAGAAGTGGAGGAGTGGAGCCGGCCATGACCACGTGGAGAGAGGGGGAAGGGAAGGGGGGGAGGGGAGACGGCAACCTGCAGGTGCGGGGTAGCGGGACCAAGAGAGAGAATGGAGGGGCCAAGCAGCTCCTTTTATAGTGGGCAGGGCTACCTGCCTGTTGCCAGGTAACTGTGGGGAGGAGCGTACCTGGCCGCTTCCAAGTAACTGTGGAGGTGGAGTTTAACAGACTACTAACATGGGGGAGACAAGATTTCTCTGTGTAATCCTGACTGTCCTGGGACTCACTCTGTAGACCAGGTTGGGCTTGAACTCAGAGATCCAGCTGCCTCTGCCTCCTGTGTGCTGGGATTAAAGGTGAGCACCACCACCACCTGGTTAGGAAGGAAATTTTGATCATAGAGTTGGACCTTATGGACTCAAGTCAATTGCATGTCTAGGCCCAGGACCGTTTGGGTGTGACACAAAAACCATCTATCATTGGACTTTACTCAAGCCCCTTTTTAATTTTTATGTAGTTCAAGCTGGGAATAAGGAAACAGGAGGAAAGAGAGACAGAGGGGAGGACAGTTGGTAACATTGTCTTTACCTATACAAATTGAGTTTATCTCAATAGTTTCTTCCTAACTCTTTGAGAAAGGGATATAAGATGTCACCAACCTTTAGAATGTCGTAATTGGTTATTTAAAGCTAAAGTCATCTGATTGTCATGTTTAATTACACAAATGTCCCTAATTTTAACCCTCCAAAATATTTATGAAAAGGAATTCCACACCTTCCCTTGGTTTATAAATTTCTTTTCCTTCACAGTAGAAGACAGCTTACACTCATCAAAATCACTTTGATTTTTACACCTACAGTTGGTATCCTAACATCTCCATTTTCGAGACTTATAAATGCTTTAATAGATACATGGACAGTAATTTAGTTTGACTTAAATGTAATAATCAGACCCATTTATCTAGGCTGACAAGATTTCATTTCCTAATGATCTTTTATTGTAAATTTATTTGATTTCCTCTAATATATTGTCTCATTTCTCAACGCCTTTTCTTTTGAAAAAATATGAATAATTTTTGTATGGAATTATGAAGGCTTGGCTTAGAGCTGACAGCTCTGAGCAACAGTGGCTATCCCCACCCCTTTAAACAGATTACATAGTTCGATAACAAAGTCCCAAGAAGAAAAAGAGTATTAGTTTATCAAGAAGTTATTCTAGAAGACCCTAAGAATTATAATTCTAGGAGTTCTTGTTTCTTTTGGATGACCATAACTAAAGTAGCTCTAGGTTCTATATTTTCAGTGTCCCACCTTCATACTCAGTCAATCCAGTGGGCAATGGGTTATAAAACCAAACCATATGTGTTGGTTAGGCTCTTTTTTTTTTAATTGATGAGAATTTGTTTAATGTGTATGGGTATTTGCATGCATGCCTGTACAGTATCCACATAGGCCAGAAGAAAGCCATAGATACCCTGGAATTGGAGTTATAGATAGGTGTGAGCTACGATGTTGGTGTCTGGAATGGAATTTGGGTTCTCTGGAAGAGCAGAGATCGCTCTTAACCCCTAAGCCATCTCACCAGATGCTCCTGATGTTGGTTAGTTTTAACAGTCAACTTGATGCTCCCTAGAATCACCTGGGAAGACTGTTTCAATGAGCAATGACTATAGTGGGTTGGCCTGTGGGCACATCTGTGGGGCGATGTCTTGATTGTTAATTGACCCATTCCACTGTGAGCGGTACCATTCCCTAGGCAGACTCTGAAGTGTATAAGAGTGAGGAAAGCTGTCTAAGCATGCTGTTGAATGTGGATGGGATGTGGTAGCTTCTTGAGCTCCTGCCTGATGTCCCTGAAATGATGTCATCATTGTCTTTAAACCTCTGGCCTGTCTTCTCCTCTGTTGCTTATCGTCCCATGGTATTTGACACAGTAACAGAAATAAAACTAAAACACCTTCATTTCTCCAGATTGGCTTCTTCTTCTGACATTTTTTAAATTTTCATTATTTATTTCATTGACCTCTTGGTCAAACTGAAAAATTGCAAGATGTTTTGGAGACTGCCAGTGTGGTACAACGCCTTGACTCTTGTTGCTACCCCTAAGTCCCCAGCCCCAGTCTCATCCTTTGGCATGCCTGTGGAGGTTAGAGGAGTGCTTCCAGAAACCCATTCTCTCCTTTCACCTTTACATAGGTTCCAGGACCAAAGTCAGGTCATTAGACTTATGTGGTAAGCACTTTGACTACTGAGACATCTCCCCAGCCACGATTTATATTTTTATATCTAAGCATTTATTTGCAAAGAATGAAGTCTTTTCAATATAAACTGTTTTACACAAGAAGACCATTTTAGGATTCATATCAAAGACAGCAATCATGTGATGTGTTCAGTTCTGTAGCATAATTTAAAGCTAGCAAAAGAGCGTCCTTCAGTCTCATGGTTGTGCTCATAACTGATATGAATAAACTTATTGAAAGATGGCTTGGGAACTATAGGTTGGAGGCAGTCTTAAACCAGAGGCCTGGATCCCATAACCCACGTGTCTACCTCTCAGGAGTGAGAGGCTCTGCCTTCTATCCTTCCATGTACCTGCTTTTGGAGCATTCTATGTGTCTTAGAAAAACATCTTTGAGAAAGCTGCCATTGTTACAGGGTGTAAAGACAATCTCTGGTATTACCCTCAAATCTTCTCAGCTAGCATGTTCTTCAGAGTTTGGGATAATGGGAAACATTAGGCAGAAAAGAACAACAAATACCTATGTATGACTAGAAATGTGCCCCCTGCTTCTCTACTGCATGTGGCTAGCCTCTTCTCTGGCCTGTTTGAGTAGACTTGTCCTCGGAGTCCTTTCCCGGGAGTCCCTGTGTATGCTAGACAGGCCGAAACCAGAAACATTTTCGAAACTCTTACCTGGAGGGGTGGGAGGAAAAAAGGGTAGTGGTGCCTTGCATGGGAGCCCCACCTCCCAGCTGCAAATCACTCCTTTCAAACCCTGCATTAGGCGGATGCCTGCTTGCCGAAGGCACTCCTGAGTTTTTATTCTCCTGCATGTATATGTTCTTTATGTCCATAAAGTCAGGTTTTGTTTTGTGATGGTAAATTGGAGCCAGGGGAGTTTCTTTTTTCTCTCTCCGGCTGCCACCATGGCGAGGCTTTCTCCACAACCCGGTACTTTCTGCCCTTCGGTGTGTGTGGGCAGAGAGTGTGGGGGAGAGGGCTGCGCTTGATGGAGCTGTTCACCTGGTCTGAACAAGAGCTCTGGGTTTTGTCCTCAGCTTTAATCGTGACGGGGTGTGAGTTAAAAGCAGGATTCGTAGAGGGGCTATTTTCCTTTTAACTCTGTTTGGAGTTAGAGAATGCCTGCCCTTTTTTTTTTTTAACACTTAGGTTATCGCTGAAACAGTCTTGCAGACTTCTGGAATATGGTAGAATGTACTGGATGGCTTTCTGTTCTCTTTGAATGCATCTCTCCACATTGGTTAATTACGGAAGTCAACTAAATTTTTTTTTTCACCAAACCAGGGGTGAATTAGAAAGAACTTTCTGGTTTACGTATTCATTTAACCAACATTCTTGAACGATCTCTTTTAAAATTCTCTCTCTCTCTCTCTCTCTCTCTCTCTCTCTCTCTCTCTCTCTCTCCTGTCTCATGTGTGTTTACCATACCACAACATGCAAGTGGTCATATTTAGGTATCAGCTCTCTCCCACCATGAGGGTCATGGAACCAAATTCAGACTGTCTGGCTTGCTGCTTGGTGCCTTTACAATGGCTGTGGGTACAGACTCACCTTATTGTTCATGTGATTTACATTTTTGGTGCTTCTACTATATGCTTGTGCTCTGAGGGAAGGCTCCAAAGAAAGATGACATTAGCTTCTCGCTCTCAAGTGTCCCAAGGTTATAGTAAGGAGACAAAGTATACAGAGATAACCTACGTAAGAGGTGACCCTGGGCTGCATCTTGGTGGAAAGGAGTCAACAAGATGAAGAAGATGGGATGGGATGGGATGGGATGGGATGTGTGTGTGTGTGTGTGTGTGTGTGTGTGTGTGAAAGAGAGAGGGGGGGCATTGTGCATGTTTGCATAGAGAGGTCAGAGGTCAAACTCACCTGTCGTTTCTCAATTGAAGTCCACCTTGTTTTTTGAGCCAGGGTCTCTCTCTGGCTTGGAGCTCACCAATTATGCTAGGGATCCTTCTGTCTCAGTCCCCGCTCTGCCTGTCCCCCATCCCACCCTGTGTAGGGAACACAGTCACACATCACCACAATTAGATGTCTTTGCATGGGTTCTAGAGATGAAATTCAAGCCTTCATGTTTTCCAGGCAAGCATCTTGCCGACCAAGCCATCTGCGCAATAGTCCTTAGTAAACTTGGGTTTAGAGGAAGTTTTAGGTTCATGGTAATATTGGGTAAAGGGATTTCCCATATATCCTCTGTCTGGCCCACACCCTCCCCGTTACCCACGCTCCCCATCAGAGTGATAATATTTATTGTCATTGATGAGTCCACACAGACACTAGCTGGTATCTCTACCTAAGGTTCATGCTTGTTCTTGTATGTTCAGAGGATTAGACCAGTGTTCAGAGCCACTAGTCCAACACTGGGATATCACACAGAATGGTTCAACTACCCTGGAAGCTTCTCTATGGGATATCTTTTCTTCCCCCTGACCACTGATAGTCCTCTTTCTGTCCCTGTGGCTCTGCCTGATCTAGCATGTTATGTAGCTGGGTCCATATGCCTTGTAGGCTTTTTTAGATTGGTTTCTTTCACTTAATGGTGCATTTAGGGCCCTCCATATCTTTTCATTATTTGGTAGTTCTTGTTTTGGAGGATAGTGGTGGTGAGGCAGGGTCCCAGTCTGGTCTCAAACTCATGTTCTGCCTGACTCAGTCCCCCAGATGTGTGCTGTCAATCCAGCCTGATAACTCTTCTTCTTTTTTTTTTTTTTTCAAAACATGCAGTAACACTCTAGTGCAGAAGGGCTCTAGCTAATTATCCATTCATCCACTGGAGAACATCGCAGATCCTTCCGAGTTTTGATGAACATAGGTTCTTTAAGCAGGTAAGGAGGGCACAGAGAGATGGGATCAAGGCGTTGTTTGAAGATTGATATTTAATGTGTAGGATGTGTGCGTGGAGAGAGGCTGTAATAGAGAAGGCTAATTTTGTTTAGGGAATCATTCCAAAACCACAGTGTGGATCCCACATCAGTGGCGCTTTTACTGTTACTATTGTGCCTGGAAACAGACACAAGGAAAAGCTGATTTATACAGTCGTGCATGCACGTGCACTCACGCGCGCGCGCGCGCGCGCGCACACACACACACACACACACACTGAGCTGACGAGATGGCTCAGTGGGAGCTTATTGCTAAGCCCGGTGACCTGAGTTTGATCCCTAGGACCCACATGGTGGAAGGAAATGACGACCCCGACCTCTACATGCATATTGTGGTACCCACTTGAGTGTGCCCACATGTATGGCCCCACACATGCCATAAATGTAAACACAAGAAGTTCTGTTGGGATGAGCTTAAGTCATGAAGGATGCTCTGAGAGTCTGGTGGAGAGAACCCATGCTGCAGGCTCGAGTGTTGTCTTCTCCTCGTGACTCAGAAAGAACGGTGCGGTTTGTGCTTCCAGAGGAGCTTCACTGAATGTTTTGGAAGGAAGCCTAACGTCGGAGGTGGTGTTAATGGTGGTGATGTGGCAAACTGTCCAATTTGTCTGAACATGGGGAGCCACCCTCAATTTCTAAATAAACTCAGAGTGAGTCACGCCAAGGACGGAGTCCACAGCCTCATTACAGGAGAACAATTACTGCCCCTGTTCAATGTTTGATGAACTCACCAGGCTTTGCAGATGTAACGATACCATTGGTGTGTCTGGGACCGGTCAGGGCAATATGTCACATAAAGATTCTAATGGCATTCCCATCTCCCCACCCCCCTCCACCTTTGACAGAATTTATTTCTTCTGTTAAGGTAACACACTCTGGTGCTGGAGAGACAGATCAGCGAATAAAGTCTGTGTTGTACAAGTGAGAATTGGAGTTTGGGTCCCCAGAACCCACATAGATGCCAGGTGGATGTGGTGCCCTGCTTGCCATAGCAGTACTCACAAGATGGAGAGAGGGCATCTCAGGTCTAGAGCAAGCTGACTGGCTAGGATAACCATATGGGTGAGCTCTGGGAGAGCCTGACTCAAGGAGCAGGGTGGAGGGTGCGTGAGATCCAGGAAGGCTTTCAACATTAGCCTTAGGGATCTGCCCACCTCTCTCTCTGTTTCTGTCTCTGCCTCTCTGCCTCTCTGTCTCTGTCTCTGTCTCTCTCCCCCTCCCTTTCTTCTCTCTCTTTCATGAACACAAACACACACATAGCAGCAGTATATACGCTCACACATGTGCCTGCCCACCCACTCACATGCAAGATGCATATGCACACATGCACACACACCATACACACATACATGTTTTAAGAAAGTAACACATTGGTAGACCCCGTGAAATTGTCCCTTGAATGTGCTGAAGTTGTTGATACCTCTGCCAAGACCGGTGCCCCTGAGGGTGTCATGGGTTGACAGCCTGAAGAGTTCTTATCTCACCGATTTTAATTCTCCCCTTCCTCTCTAGTCCCTTACTTAATACTGAACCTCTGTGGTTTTGCAGATTGTAGCATGCCTACCCTAAGGCTTAATGCCTAAAATCCACATGTAAAAGAAAACATACAATATTTGTTGACTCTTTGGGTCTGGGTTACCTCAGTTAGGATGATTTTTTTTTTCCTAGCTCCATCCATTTACCCATAAACGTCATAATTTTTTAACAGCCAAATCATGTTTCATTTTCCATTTTTTATTATCCATTCACTTGCCTAACCAGTCGATGGACATCTAGGCTGTTCCCAATGTCTAGCTGTTGTGCACAGAGCAGCCAATGAGCAGGGATGAGCAAGTGTCTTTGTATGGGATGAAGCATCCTTTGGGTAGATGCCCAAGAGTGGTCTAGCTGGATCTTGAGGTTGACCTAGTCCCATCCTCCCAAAGAACCGGAGCACATCAATTTCCATAGTGGCTATACAAGTTTGCATTCCCACATCCTCGACAGTACGAGCTGTCATTTGTTTTATTGATCTTGGCCACTGTGACTGGTGTAAGATGGAATCTCAAAGTAGGTTTTTTTTTTTTTTTAATTTTGATTTGCAGTTTGCAAAAGCATGTCGAAATTATAAGGGAGTCCTTGGGGGTAGCTATTGTTAATCTGGGGCCAGCCCCACTTTTTTACAGGCTGAACAGCTAAACAGTGTGGGGATCTCTTTTACAACAGTGAACTGTTGAGAATTCTTACTACAGACACGTCTTTGGAAAACAAATAACTCATATATCCGGGGAGGAATCCTAAATTAAGTCATTCTGCAGAGGTAAAGGGCCCGTGGATTGCAGTGCTACTTACAACAGAGAGAACAACGCGCCATTCAGCTCGTTAGTAAACAAAGTAGAAATAAATATTTAACGTTAGAAAACTGTTTAATAACCAAATGTTCGAGGAAGCAATGCCGGTGATTAGCTTTCTAATTACGGAAGCTGACTGAGGAAGATAGGCAGGTACCTACGACAGATCGTGTACAAAAGGAGCCATCAACCATTCATGTACACAGCTATGTGAAATGTGTTCGCCTATGCAAATGGGCAGCGATGTTAGAATTTGAGGTAAAGGCTAGGAAAATAGAATTCATTCATTGGTCGAAACCCTTCTTAATATTGATGTGACAGTTTGTCGGTTACTTTATATTAAATATGTTATTTAATATTCATACATGCATATAGTGTATTTGGATCCAGTTCACCCCCATCCTCTCCTCTTCAAGTGCTCTCTCTCAACCTCATCTCTTGTTTCTTTGAGATAGGGTCTCACTATGTGAGAACTCTTCTCTCTCTCTCTCTCTCTCTCTCTCTCTCTCTCTCTCTCTCTCTCTAATTTAATATTTAGAGTCCATTTAGTGTGTACGGCTGTGGGACTATCACAGTGGCTCTCAACCTTCCTAATTCTGTGACCCTTTAATATTGTTTCTCATGTTGTGGTGACCCCCCCAACCATAAAATTGTTTTTATTGCTACTTTGTAACTGTCATTTTGCTACAGTTATGAATCATATGTAAATATCTGATATGTGACCTCTCCCCCTGTGAAAGTGTCATTTGACAACCCAACAGGGTCACAACCCAGAGGTTGAGAACCATTATATAAGAACATGGCTGGTTAACAGGAGGAAAAAAAAAAGAAAAAAAAGAAAAGAAAAGAACATGGTTAGCTTCTCAGGGCTCATGTCTCTGAAGAAAATGCATTCTTGTCTCCCAGGAACCATCAACTGTCAATGGCTCCTCAGCTGGGTGTGGGGCTTCATGGTACCTCCACCGCCCATGCTGCTTCTATGTTCTACAAGTTGTATGCATTCAGTCAAAGCCACGGTGAGTTCATGTGTACAGAGGTTGCACCATCTCCGACCAATACTGCTTTACTACAGATGTCCCTCCTGGTTCGAGCAATTCTTTGGCCTCCTCTTCCACAATGGTCCCTGAGTCTTAAGGTGGTGGTGGTGACTTCCCATTTAGAGCCGAGCTTTCCAGTCTACTATTCTCTGCATGTTGACCAGTTGTTGGCCCCTGTTTTAATTATTACCCATTGCATAAAGAAGAAGAGCTTCATCTCTTGTTTCTTTGAGATAGGGTCTCACTATGTAGCTCTTCTCTCTCTCTGCCGAGGCCTGAGAGATTCGATAATCTACCAGTGGAAAGATAACAACTTGAGGGCAGTTTATTACTGTCCATTTAGCAGATAACAGTACCAGGTTTTCCCCTGAGGCCTGTGACTTAGTCACGACTTGAATTACTTTTAAATTAGGGTCTCACGGTATTCTTATGCGAAGAATGCCCATAAAAGTGTGTATCTTGCATCAAGCTTGAAAATAAATTCTTCCCTTGATGTGGATTCTGAAAATGCTCTGAGGTCATGAAAAAGAAGAGGAAAAAAAGAGAAAGAGAAACATTTTCCTTAGTGTTATCAAAAGCACCGTGAGGGGCTGGCAAGGTAGCTCTGTGCTTGCTGGGCACACATGGGGACCTGAGTTCAAATCCACAGCACCCAAGTACAAAAGGCACCACGCAAAGACTCCAGAATTACGGGAAGAGAAAGACGAATCACTTAGGTATGATGGCTCTCAGTGTGACTCTGTGTTCAGTGAGAGACCCTGAGAGGGATAGAAAAGGAGACTGGATCTCTTCCTCTGGCCTCCACACCCACACATACAGTATATGAAGTATATGAGCTTTCTCTCTCTCTCTCTCTCTCTCTCACACACACACACACACAAACACATACACTCCATGACATTCAAAGCATATTTCTTAGATGTCCTTGGTTTATGGTTGAATATTAATACTTGCCCTCTAGTGGCTTACAGTTGTAAACCGACTTTTTTTTTTTTTTTTTTTTTTTTTGGTGGCTTCCTCTAAAGTATTGGAGATAATGGTTCCATTAAATAAAAGCACATGTGGGGTGTGTCTGGAAAGCATCAACGATAAATCCCTTCTTTCTTAAATTGGCCCTTGGCATTTCCCCACCGTGTTTTCAAAGCAGAGCCAGAAGGAGGCTAGGCTGTGAAGTGGAAATAATTGGATTTCATAATCGGTTACTCTGTCAACTACTGGTGAGGTAACCCTGGGCACCTGTTGCCCTTGCTTGCCTGGCTGCTTTCTGGGACCACAGTGAATAATAGGACCTCACCGAGTTCTTCAGAGGCAAAATGATCCGGCAGCTGGGGGTTGTGCAACGGAATGTTACTATCGTTACTCTTTCTAGTATGGTTTGAAGGGGGGACATGGGGGGTGTAAAAGTATCTTCTCTGTGCTAGGGTAAACAAAGAAATAAGCTGTTTGGATGATTCGTTGTTTTTTTTTTCTTTTGTTCTTTCGAGACAGGGTTTCTCCGTGTAGCCCTGGCTGTCCTGGAACTCACTCTGTAGACCAGGCTGGCCTCGAACTCAGAAATCCTCCTGCCTCTGCCTCCCAAGTGCTGGGATTAAAGGCGTGCGCCACCACTGCCCGGCTAAGGATGATTCGTTTTAATTATCAACTTGATACAATATAGAATCCCCTGGCAGAGTCTTAAGCGGCTGCGTCTGGTTGTCTGTGCGCATGTCTGCAGGGATTGCCTTCACTGCTTTAATGGCTGTGAGAAGACCCAGCTTGAAAGAGAGCGGCACCATTCCCTGGCTTGAGGAACAGACTGCATAAAAGTAGAGGAAGCCAGCCGAGTTCCACGCGTGCACGCGTCCATTTCTCTCTACTCTACTGTGGATGTACTGCGTGTGACCATTCCTCTCAGGCTCCTGCAGCTGAGCCTTCCCCGCTGGGATGGATTGTAGCTAGGAATTGTAAGTTAAAATAAACACAATCTCCCCCACAAGTTGCTTTCGGTCAGGGTATTTCATCACAGGGACAGAAAGAAAACCAGGACAGATGTCTCTGTTCTTTTTGAGGCTTTCCAGCCATGTGAGGAGATCTGTGTGTATGCAGAGACAGTGAAAGTTAGTAGCTTGTGAACGTTAACGTACGCATCGACAAAATAGGACGTTACTGTTTTGAAGATAGTGGGATTTGTGGTTGTGGCTGTGTTTTTCAGGCAGTTCTCATGACTGACAACAACTTACTATGTGACAGCTTAGTTGAAAGCATCTTTTCATCTGTGTGGTATGTAAATGAATGGCCTGTCACGAATGGATAGCATCCCAGACTCAATGAAATAATGAAATGAGGCTGTACCCATCATATGTTATTTGATCAAAAAAAAACCCCCAAAATAAAAGTCCATATTTATCAAGATCCAGGTAAAAGGTAGTATATATTATAAGCATTTTAAGGCACTTTTTTTTTTTTAAAGAACTTCAGTGAATTTGAGGGATGGAAAAATCAACTGAAAAGCCAGCGAGCGAATGACCTTCTAAGATGTGGCTACAAGGATTCTCAAGGTCAGATCTGAGCAAGATTGAGACCCAAGGAGGGCGGATTTGGATATTAGAAAGTGTTGGGGGCCGTCCTGGAAGAAAAAGGCTGTCATGTGATTTTGGCCTGGAGAAACTATCCTGTAGTGGCCGCCACACTCTGACTGCTCGTTTCTCATCAGAACCTCTAGTTTCATTGTGGTCCAGAATGAGGGCTCGGCCCAGGGTTTCCTGCATTCATTTCTGTCTATTGCTTGTAATTATAGTTGCTTTAAGCTGTCTTTCTCTGCATCAGCATGATTGACACTTGGGGTTGGATGGTTCTTTGGAGCAGGGCTTTGCTCTGCATTGGGGAATATTTAGCTTTATTCGTTAGATGGTCCTAGCACCTCACGGATGGGACAACTAAGATTTGTAGATAGTGTCAGATGTCCCTTGGAAATGTGTGTGTGTGTGTATCAAACATCCACAAACCCTAGAAGTTATTTTTGATAATTCTCTAATCTTGCCATTTTTGCAACGGGCTGCTATACTCCATTGTAAATGTACCAAGGAACTACTCTGTAGTTTAACCATTGGTTTAATTTTTTAAAGTTTAATTCAATTAGCTTTGTGATCCGGTCTTACTGTGCAGCTCTAGGTGGCAGTGAACCTGAGATCCTCCTGCACCAGTGTCACAGATACTGGGACCAAGTACACATATCACATCTGGAAGCCACTAATGCCTAAGTGTGGTTGACGTGGAGGGGACTGATTCCTGGAAGGGTTTTTTTTTTTTTTGTAATTTTTATTTTGAAATAGCTTTTGATTTTTAGAATGGTCGTAAAGATGAGATGGCGCATTCCAACATCCCTACCCCACCCTACCGCAATGATTGCATCTTATGTAGCTACGACACAGTAATCAAAACTGAGATCTTAACATTGACTCTCATAATGCCATCAACTAACCTGCCATATTAATTGGATTCTCTTGCTTTCTCACAACAATTCTCTCTCTTTTTCTCTCTCTTTCACTCTTTCTCTCTTTCTTTCTCTCTTTCTTTCTTTCTTTCTTTCTTTCTTTCTTTCTTTCTTTCTTTCTTTCTTTCTTTCTTATCATCCAGGGTTCTTCATTGCATTTGCAGAAGGAACATACATATTCTTGAAGTTGTGGGAGGAATCTAGCATATATTCTTGGAATCTTGGCAGGCTCTCAGAAGAAAAGAAAAAAGCTAACAAGCTTGATCTAGCACAAAGAATTCAGCAGCATTGAAGTTGGTGGGAAAAAATGGCGGTGAGTGGAAAATTTTCTCTTTATTCCTTAAATTTTTTCTTCCTGTCTATGAGTAGGTATGTGCATGTTCGCACTGAGGCCAGAAGAGATTGATGGACAGTTGTGAGCCTCCTGGTGTGGGTGCTGGCAACTGAACTTGAGTTGTCTACAAGAGGAACAGGTGCTCTTAACTGCTGTACCACCTCACTTTCCCTGGAAACCAGGGAGTGGAGTGGGCTTGTCTAAGTGGTCTTCTGCCATGAGCACCCAACGATGTTTATGAGATTCTCATATCTGCTAACAACGGAAAGCCTCTCCTGAAGTTGATGGGAATCACAGAGAGCTTGCATAGTACCGTTTCCCAGATCTGGGAACCCACAGGATCTCCTGTCTCACTCTCAGCAATCTGTCCTTGGTCACCGTTTCCTCTAAGTGATAGATACTAATTGGATGAACTCAAGGTTGTGAGTCCCCAATTACTGTTTCAGGTTTAAGATGAACGAAACGGCCTCTTTCCAATATTAGCTGACAGACACACAAATATGGAGTCATTTGGAAGAGCTGAATTCCAGTGCACGTGAGCTGTAAAGAATGGCAGGTTCTTGGTATCATTTGTGGCCCAGCCGGTTCTCATCAAAGTCAGTCTGATTCAGGAGCCGATCAATGCCAGGGAAACCTCTTTGTCTTCTTTTGGGGCATAGAATTTCAAAGATACTTAAGTCAATATTCCTTTTACTAATGTGTCTTACGGAAATGCCTGGGTCCCCCCTTCTTCTCATATAATGAATTGACCTGCCTGCCACCCACGAGGTATAGTCGTTGTGGCCTATAATTCTCCCTCTGTTCTAATTGCCATTCTGGTTTCAGTTCTATTTGTCTTTAGATGGCTCTCCTCTCCTCCAGTAGGATGGGGCGTGCGTTGTACTTAGTTTCGTCTTTCTGCGCGTTTGCTTCTAAGTGTCAGCATAATTTTTCTACCTTATAATATCGGAGATGTTATAAGCATCCATCAGCCCGAAAGAAGAGCACAAGGGATTAGATATCATTTATCTGTATTGGTTGTTCCTTGTAATGACCCACTGGACAATAGGAGCGGATAATCTGTTGCTTTGATGGAAACTAATTATTCTTGAGCATGACAGCCTCGAAATAGCTTTTGTGACATTGTTCTTAAAAATGACGGCTACCTAGTCGTTATTACTGCAAGCAACAGCTCAGCCATGTTCTCTCATGATTTTCCTACGTAAGTACCACAACAGCTTGGATTTGTTTTTATTGTTGCATTATTTTCTTTTGAGAAAAAAAATGTAATTAGAATTTAAGGGCTTTAAATTTTCAATTGTCAAGTGTAAGGCCTGATAAATGTGTATTTGCTGTTTGATATTTCTTGCATATATATATGTGTGCATGCGTGCTTGCATGTGTGTGTGTGTGTGTAGGTCAAAGGATACTTTCTTTTCTTTTTTTTTTTTTTTTTTGGTTTTTCGAGACAGGGTTTCTCTGTGTAGCCCTGGCTGTCCTGGAACTCACTCTGTAGACCAGGCTGACCTCGAACTCAGAAATCCGCCTGCCTCTGCCTCCCAAGTGCTGGGACTAAAGGCGTGCTCGACCACTGCCCAGCTCAAAGGATACTTTCAAGAAGTCTATGATCTCCTCCCGCCATAAAGTTTCCTAGAATTGAGCTTAGGCTGTTAGAGTTGCTGGGATGAGCTTTCACTCCCTGAGCCATCTTACTGGCTCTACATTTTCTTCTTTCTTTTAAGACAATGTCTTATGTAGCCCAAGCTACTCATGTAGCTAGAGATAACTCTTGATCCTCCTCCTCTGGGGTGTTGCAATTACAGGCTTGTATCACAGCACTCAGCGAAGAAAAGTTTCTTAATGGAAAATAATTACCATTTGCTAGGAAACAGTGAAAGTACAGTTAGAACACAATGTTGCTAGGAGATATCTGCATCCATCCTTCTTCCTCCCATTGGCACTCATACATGGTTTGGAGAATAATTGTTGTCAATCATTAAGGTGATGGAATTAAAAGCATGTATTTCTTTTAGTTTTATTTTGTTAATGAGTGTTAGCCTGCATGGCTGTAGGTGCACCATGTACATACTTAGTGTTCACAAAGGCAAGAAGAAGGCATTAGATGCCCTGGAACTGGAGTTACAGAAGGCTATGAGCTGTCATGTGGGTGTTTGGGAACCAGACTTGGGCCCTCTGTAAGAACCTGTGCTTAAAGAACAGAATTCTATAACTACTTTTAAACATAGAATTGATCTGTAAGAACCTGTGCTCTTAAAGAACAGAATTCTATAACTACTTTTAAACATAGAATTGATCTACTGCCAAAATGAGTTTTTAGTTTATGCATGCTGATATATAAATTTCAAGATAACTCTTATGTGATATATTTCTATTTTTGTATCTTGTGTGAATGTTTTAGAAATGTAGTCAATATTCTACAATAGTATATGGACTTTGGACATGGTTGATGATAAAGATTTGTACATTGTTATTGAGACATAACAAAGCAACTGAAGCATACCTTGGTTTGAATTTGGTAACTTTACATGCCCAATGTTTCTTTGTTGTTTAATCTTTGTTTGGAGAGGAGTCCTCTTGCTCTGCTCAGGCTAGTCCCAAACTCCTGGGCTCCACAGTTTCCCATACAACAACCTCCCCGGTGTTAGGCCTAGGCAGGCATGTTAAGACACCAGGCTGTCTTTTGGCTTCAACAAATTTTGCAAAAAGGAGATACCTAAGGTGACAAAGGACCATGTCTAATAAACTGAAGCAGACAAAGGCTTATGTTTATGTTAAGCCTTCCATTTTAGCATCACCGTCACGCAGTACTTGCTAGGCCAGAGAGATGGTGCCCAGAATAAGGGTCCCTAAAGGTGTGCTGTGTAACCCTGGAAGCCACATCAAGGTGGAAACAGAGGGCTGACTCTACAGAGTTGTCCTCTGACTTCCTTAAGGCTTGTATACTCCATAACACCTCATGGGATATACATACACACACTAGTAAATAACATTAAAAATTACTAAGAAAAATTTTTTTCTGTAAAAAATTCAAACACTACCACAGTTAATGGTAGTGAAATGAAAATTTACAGTGTTTTTGACATCTGCTGGCTCTGGGCTTCTCTATCCAGTTCCATTTTTATTTTATTTTATTTTATTTTATTTTATTTTATTTTATTTTATTTTATTTTTTGGTTTTTCGAGACAGGGTTTCTCTGTGTAGCCCCTGGCTGTCCAGGAACTCACTCTGTAGATCAGGCTGGCCTTGAACTCAGAAATCCGCCTGCCTCTGCCTCTCTGAGGTGTGCTGGGACTAAAGGTGTGCGCGACCACTGCCCAGCCCAGTTCCATTTTTAAAGATTATTTATAGCATTTCTGTTGGTTGGGAAACATAATCCTAGAATTTTACTTCATGTACCATGCATACACACACACACACACACACACACACACACACACGCATGCATGCATGCATGCACATACACACATGTATGCACATACTCTATAATTAAGTCTGTCCCTTTTCTCACATAAAATTTCATTCCTCCCCCAACAAGGTGTATACACACACACACACACACACACACACCACACATACACACACACACACCATTCTTTATAACACCCTCACGTTTATTATTTAAATTGTTAAATAATTCTATGGAATGAGCCTTGTTCCTTATTCCCCTCTAGTTTAGAAAACTTTCACCAGCCACAGGCCAACTAGAGGAGGACATTTAACCAGAGCCCTGACAAGATCTGTGGGTGGTCTGGGCTGAGCACTTAGGATACTCAGCCTCTAGAATTAGCTTTGGAGTAAGTAGCACAACATCTAGGCGAGAAAAGGCGTGTGCCTTGGATGCAGGGGACCTGCCTAACATCTGCTTCCAGCTCAGACCTGTGTTGGAAGTTCCTCCCATGAAGCAGGAGTGCAGACGGATCGGGAAGGTGTTTAATTTCATCTCCATGTAAATTCTAACAGTCAAGATTCTCCTCCCTCAGTCTCCCAAGAGCTAGTTATCACAGGCATGCTCTCTTGTACCTGTGAAATTTAACTGGTTTAACATCTATAGATGTTATAAATAATCTATCTATCTATCTATCTATCTATCTATCTATCTATCTATCTATCTACATGTACATACATACATGTGTGTGCATGTATGTGAAACAGGTATGTACATGTCATAAATCTTCATTTTGACAGGCGATGATGATAACGCCTTCCGGGGTTAATTATAATTGCATCTTGTTGACACAATGCTTATTCTACTGGTCGTGGAGATACAACTTTTCCTTTGGAAGTACTGCTTGGGACAGCTTTTGTCACCAACGAAGCACGGTGATGTTTACTGATGGGGTAAGAAAAGACGCTGGCAAATCTTGGACCCAGCTAGCAAGACTGTATTGAAGCACCCTTGCTACTAGAACCTTCTATGGCCGATGTACTGTTTCTGAACCCATGGGTAACCCCTGCATGGATGCAGCTTGTGAGCAGGCATTCTTGTATCACGGTGGCTATGAGGATGATAGATTCAAAGGCCATGATATAATCATTGTCATTAATATTAGTTGTAGCGAACACAGACGGCCGGGACTATATTCTGGATACTCTGTGAGTCACTCAGTCGCAACATTTTACAAACAAAGACACCAACGCAACCAAACTCAGTAAGTTTGCCAGAGACACAGAGTTAATGATGTGACTAGTTCCAGCAAGGAATTGGTTGAGTAGAGAGAAATGAAGCCCGCAACCGGTTGTTGCATGGCCACAGATCTGGTCCCAGGCAGAAGGTAAATGCTGGTGCTCTCCCTCTTAGGAGGACGCACACAAGGAGTCTTAACTTAAAGATAGTTCCCCATTCTCGAGCGTGGCCAGCGTGCACAGAGATACATGTCAACAAAGCCATTCCTTGTATTCTTCCCAGCAGCCAGAGTTCTCTGGTGCTGACGTCTGCAAAGCTCCGGCGCTGGCAGATGAGCCCCGGCTCTGGAATCTGCAAAGTTGATGATTAGTCTCAGAAGTCTGGCCTGCATCTACAGGACATCTTGTAGCACAATCAAGCCCCACTTCATCATGCTTGGTGACAAGACTTTTCCCGAGGAAGTCTCCGTCAGACGTAGGGAGCCAGGGGAACAGCTCAGTAGCTAATTAGACAAGGGGACTTACGGCAAGTACAGACCTACTTCAATAGGCTGGAAGGGCGGGCTTGTCAAGCCCTTGTTGTCGGCTCTGTGCTTTATACCCGTCACTGTACTGGTTGAACATTAACACACAGAAATCTGCTGATTTTCTCCCATCTCTCAGCCCATGCAGAGAAGGAGCGGCACCTAATCTGTGGGTCTTTAAGATGGCTCCAGGCTTCATTATCCCCCCCAAAGCATCAATCTTCAACTCATTGTTTCAGAAGCCCCACAAGATGTGGAAACGTAGGGAGATGGGCAGAGGTGCCGCGTGTGGACTTTCTAGTGTCTGCTATAATTTCCTCCTTTTCCTAGGATGGTTGCTTTGACTCAGGGGAAAAGGCAAAAGACTTTAAGAAGTATAAAGGGTTTCCCTGTGGAGACAAAAGCTAAGGAACTGCAAACGTTTCCTTCCCGTTTGCTATTGTCATTTAATAGGGAGTGGAAAACAACTTTCGATGTATGTGTTTACCAGGTTGTTAAGATGGAGAGGTAGATAGTGAAAGAACTTTACAAAAAAATCCAGAAATATATTTTATATTTTAAAACAAAAAACAATATAAACATAACATATCAATTACAGTGACAACAAAAGGTAATCGGCTTATAGCAGGATAGGATGTATTTATGACTGTTTACCCAATTAAGTCAATAGGATATGAAAACCTTTAAAGATGCCATGTGTGTGTGTGTTTGTGTGTTGTAACTGTATGTGTGAGTGTGTATGCATGTAAGTGTGTCTGTGTGTTGTAAGTGAATGTGTGTGTATGTGTATATGTGTATGCATATGCATGTATGTGTGAGTGTATGTCTGTGTTGTAAGTACATGTGTGTGCTTGTGTGTGTGTGTTAGTACATGTGTGTATGTGTGTGTGTGAATGTGTATGTGTGTGCATATGTGTGAATGTGTGTGAGTGTGTGTGAATGTGTGTGTGTTGTGAACCAGTGGCTGTAAACCACAAGTAAGCCTTCCTTGTAAGAATTTGTCAATGGATGTTATTTAATTGTGTCTTCCTGAGAGTGAGATACTGTCATCTTCTGATTGAATTTCAGGGAAAGCGTGTACTTGGTCCTGAGTCATGCCGTATGGATGCTGATTTGTCTAAGCCACGCTTATGGATGCTGGTTTGTATGTCACGGCAGACTGTCACTCACAGAGACATAGTGGGGTCCCTTTCCCTTCTAATTGAAGAGGAGCAATAGTTGTAACAGCAGGGACTATGGTGACATGCCATCCAAGAGGAGATTCTGTGTGGCTCACACAGTTTGGCTGTTTCAGTTTGCTCCGGGTCATACAGATAATGTCGTTAGAGTGGCGAATGAATTCACATGGAAATGAGAGGCTTGGGTATAAGACCCAATTTTTGTCTGGTGAGAGATTTCTGACTGCCTTAAAACACTGAATCTTTTTGGGTCTCTGTATCTTCAGATACACAAAGAATATATACGTCTAAGATGAATCTATGTCTAAGGAGATTTATTTTTCTTTTCCTTTCCTTAAAAAAAGATATTTGTTTGTTTGTTGTTTTGTGTGGGTTTGGGGGAAGGCATGCACATGGCTGATGTCTGTAGAGTAGAAGAACCCTTGCAGGAACTGACTCTCTCCATCCTTCATGTGTTCTGAGGATCACACTCAGGTCATACTCAGGGTTTGACAGGAAGCACCTTTACCTGCTGAGCTGTCTGGTTGGCTCAAGGTGTCTACTGAGTCTAGGTTTAGCCAATAATTGGGCTGGGCTGGAAAGCAGGGGTGGTGGGGAATGAAGGCTGAGTTAGGAGTTGCATGGAGGGAGGAGGCAAACAAACAAACAAACCCCAAAACTTCAAAGCCTGAAGGCAGAGCTTGCACACAACATTTTTTTAAGTGCTCAGTATTGTGTATCTTTAAAAATTTTTATCTATCTATCTATCTATCTATCTATCTATCCATCCAACACAGGGTCTCCCTCTGTAGCCTGGCTGTCCTGAAACTCCCTGCATAGACCAAGCTGGGCTGGAATTCCCAGAGATCTGCCTGCTTCTGTCTCTTGAGTGCTCTATTTTTTTTTAATGTACATTGGTGTTTTGCCTGCATATATGAGGGTGTCAGAGCCTTAAAACTAGAGTCACACACAGGTATGAGCTGACATGTGGGTGCTGAGAATTGAACCCATGTCTTCTAAGAAGAGCAACCAGTGCTCTTAGCCACTGAGCAATCTCTCCAGCCCCGAGTGCTCTAAAAATGTCCAAGAGTCCAGGCTTTCCTCTTGCTTAAGCCCTGTCCTTGACTTAAGAAGGACAGTTGAGCTAAAGTAAAGACGTGTCTCAGTCCTCTCTCTACCTCTGTCACATCTGTGTCACTGCTGCGACAGAAGACTCAACAAAAAGCAACTTAAACAGGGAAGGGTCTATTTTGGATCATGGTCTGTGGGGAAGGCCCACAGAGAGAGCATTTTGTGGATGCCCTCACTGCATCCACGGTCAGGAAGCAGAACTGCTGTCCCTTTTGTTCAGTCTGGGATTCCAACCCATGGGATGGAGCTGTCTGTATTTAGGGTTGCTCTTCCTATCTCAGTTAGCCTAATCTTAAACAAGCAAGCAAGCAAGCAAGCAAGCAAGCAAGCAAGCAAGCAAGCAAGCAAACAACAAAAACCTCTCACAGACATGTCCCAGAGACCTGTTTCCATGGTGATTATAAATCCTG
>NW_021604786.1:6086989-6105129 GCF_004785775.1 Grammomys surdaster | reverse complement strand
GAGAGAGAGAGAGAGAGAGAGAGAGAGAGAGAGAGAGAGCGCCACATCTGTGTAAGTACCTTTGAAGGCCTGAAGAGGGCGTCAGATCTCCTGGAGTCGGGGTTAGAGGCATTGTTGACCACCTGACATAGGTGCTGGGAATCAAACTCCAATCCCAGCAGGAAGTGCTGTTAATTGCTGAGCCACCTATCCAGACCTTGACCGTAATTTTAAAAACCAGTTTGAAGAGACCCAGGCTGCAATTCCAACATCCCTCCTCTCCTGTTTTGGAAATGCATGGCAGGGAAGAGACAGGCAGACTACTGAGATTTTTCTTTTACCCTCTGGTGCCCGGCAGGGCAGGCAACTCCCCACGTAAACCCTGGGTTCCCTTGCGGTGAGTTTGACAGAAAGAAGAGCTACTGTCTACGCGTTGGCTTGTCTTGATCACTCATTAGTGGTTTCCAGTTGAACCAGGAAATCTCTCTGGAGATATACTCTGAGGTTTGAGGTTTTTCTCTCTCAAACTCTAGCAAACTTGGGAAGGGTGTTGCAGCAGTCTTTCGATCAGATTCCACAGCAGCCGGTCTGGACCGGCTTTCCACACTGCAGGAATACCTGGAAGGTAGAGCCAATTAAGCACCCCGTTCTCGCCTGACCTTTGTTCCTCTCCCCTGTTGTGTTCCTTGGTCCTTTAATTAATGAGACTATGAAAATTTCAAAGGCGCTGCAACAGATGTGGCGCCATTAAGACGCTAGTGCAGACTTGAAATCGGATGATGAAATTGGGAACAAAGACAGTCTAGTACCTAAATCCCAAGGGTGATTTTTTTTTTTAAAATCTATTTTGTTTTCTTCAGTGTCTCATTTCTTCCACGGGGGAAAAAAAAAGCCAGGAGCTACCAGGGTGATTTGTTCAATGGTACAAATATTGGCTTGTTTTCTGGGACTCTAGTAGAGACATGGAAATACAATGCGTGTGCATATGCGTGTATGTCTGTGTGTGCACACGCACGAGTGCGCATGTGCACGCACAAACCACCATGGACTGGTCAGAAATTAATATTTAAGTAGAAAAAAGTTACCTCAAGACCAAGATGAACACCCTAAGGGGGCCCTTCTCACTCAGGCCTCAGACAGCCCTCTGTGGCCGGGAAACATGAGAAGACCTTTGTTTTTATATTCCAAGTCATTACTGGTGGGCCATTAGCCAACTAGAAAATGCTGTCAGGACAACTTCAGAAATCCAGGCGATCACGATGTCAATTCTTATTTTAGGCGAACGGGTTGGGCCGTTCCTCCTTCAGAGAACTGGAGCGGGTTTCCCCTGATTCCTAATTGAAAGGACTTGCTTCCACTTGAAAGATGGAGTAAACATCTGGCAAAGAGGTGTGTGTTTAGAGCAATGTAGAAATCTTGGAAGAGACCGGGAGCCGCGGGCATAGCTAGCTAGCCAGGGTCATCAGTTTCACGGCTGACTCCTTTATTTTCGCCTAGCCCTGACCTTGAATGTGACTTGGCTGTGTGCTTCCCCTCTGTTGGATGGGAATGACGGGAGAATGAGTCATATTTACGGCCGGGACAAGTCAACGGTGAATAACTGGAAAGCACTTTTTAGACGAGGGCTTCCGCAGGGGCCTCCGTGTGAACGTAGCAGGGGCCTCCGTGTGAACCCAGTTGGGGAATGTGGACACGTACACATTTCAAGGCAGGGACAATACGGGTTTGGATGCATAAGGAAGCATGCTCATAAATTCCAGGACAATTGCAAATTGTTACGAAAGGAAACGCTGCCCTGGAATAAGGAATGCAGTAGGAGAGAGAGAGAGAGAGAGAGAGAGGGAGGGAGGGAGGGAGGGAGGGAGGGAGGGAGGGAGGGAGAGAGAGAGAGAGAGAGAGAGAGAGAGAGAGAGAGAGAGAGAGAGTGAGAGAGGAGAAAGACTGCTGAGGGGTTTTCATTCTGTTACTCTCTCAGCATACATAAAGATGCACCCAGGGGCTCCGCGAGTCCCAGGCTCTGGGTTCAATTGTAGCGACCTGTGCACACTGAGGTGCAAATATTTTTTCCTCTCATGAAGCTCACTGGGGATTCAGACAAAAACACAAACAGCAACAAACCCACAACTCAGAAATTCTAATCTAGCAGTATAGAGAAGTAACTCCTATGTCTCAGTTTTTAAGACCAAAATTATAGTTCTATGCTTACCTCATGGATGAAGGCAGGAGGTCCGCATGAAGAACTTGGTATGTGCTCTAGGGACATTCAGACTATAGGGTAATAGCTGTTAGAATTATGGTTAAAAAAGAAAAAAAGAAAACCGACAAATCTGTATAGTTAATCCTGGAACACACTTGGTAAGCACAAGATTTCCTTAGAGATAGGCTTGGGGGTGGGGGTGGGGGAGAGGAACTAGACATTTCAATGGCTTTACACTGTCAAAGAAACATTATGGTAAGGGTAGAAATTAAAGAGATGGGGTTGAAGTACTGGTCTTATTTTACAGCTTGCCCATGGGGTGTTGGAAAAGTCAAAACTTGAGACATTTTAACCTCTTTACCTGTAAAGCATCCTGGTGGTGGTGCTTGTATTTGGGATACATTCTGGTCCCAAGCATGGTTTTTCTGTAACAGTGAACAGTAATGGTGAGCAAAACCGAGCTGGTAGTGTGTGTCCCTTTCAGGTAGGAAGTAAGACATGAGCCTATGCCAGTAAGTATCTGTATAAGAAGAGAATAATAGTATAATAGTAAAATTCCTGTCTAGACAGAGACTTCTTGACAGAGAGACTAACCTGTGCAGACAGAGATACCCGTCAGTGTCTCAGATTACTACGGTGCTGCTTATGAAAACTTGTGAGCGAACCAGACCATTGATGAAGAACCTGCTGGAGA
The DNA here is from genome assembly GCF_004785775.1 of Grammomys surdaster. Lineage (NCBI taxonomy): Eukaryota > Metazoa > Chordata > Mammalia > Rodentia > Muridae > Grammomys > Grammomys surdaster. Next base: position 6,102,259 of record NW_021604786.1, on the reverse strand, counting down.
CCAGTGGGAGGAGCACTTGGAATCCTTACGTGGCGGAAGTGGCCTTTAGAAAGCAGGCTGGATTCCTCGTGGTCCTCGGGTACAATCCATTAGAGGTCCTCAAGGGTAGTTTTTGGACCGGCATCACCTGGGAACTTGTGGAAAATGCAAATCACTGTGCCACACTCCAGGCACACTGATCAGAGCCTTCCAGGGTGGGACTCCAGCAGCCTCTGAACACGCCTTCCAAGTGTGGATGGTGCTCGGTCAATACAGAGAATCATCAAAATAGACCTCATCCTAACAAGTGATTCTAGAAAAGGGTAACCAAGCAAACAAACACCTAAGCTTAAGTCATTTATATACTTTGCTTGATTTTATAAAACAATACTATAAGATATGCCCAGTGAGACTGCTCAGCAGGTGAAAGGTGTTGGCCAGACCTAAGGACTTGAGTTCCATCTTTGAGGCCCACCTAAGAGGAAGCAGAAAACCGACTCCTGAAAGCTGTCCCCTGACCTCCACACACGTGTGCTGTGCGATACATTGCCCAAACACATACACATAAAACATTAAAATATTGTTATTTGAAAAGATACATCATTGCTGGGCAGGCATGATGGTACGATGATACACACCCTTTAATCCTGGCACTTGAGAGGCAGGTGGATTTCTGAGTTCAAGGCCAACCTGTTCTAGAGAGTGAGTTCCAGGACAGCCAGAGCTGTACAGAGAAAACCTGTATTGACTGCTCCTCCCTCCCCCCCAAAAAACAGAAATTAAAAAAAAAAGGAATAAAAAAAAGATACATTATGAAACAATGCTAGGGTTAAAAGTACTAGACAGGTAGCAGTAAGCAGTGAGGATCAAAAAAAAAAAAAAGTTAAAATCTGAGACATTTCTGCTCTTCTTTATCCAGGATTGGAAGTCCGGACACTTCTGTCTGGGCTTCTGCTGAACCGACACTATGTTTTCTTACCCAGAGGTTAATTAAACATATTAGAATCTTCTGGAAGGTTCTACGAAAGACAAGAAAGCTTCTTCTCCACCTTGTCTTAAGAGAATGTACTGTATCCTCTGGAGGAACTGAGGTAAAGGAAACATAATCAGAAAGCTACAAGTGAGATTAGCCACCCTGGAAGTGACCTTAACTGGGGGCGGGGTCTGACCTCAGGAAAGCAGCTGGGTGAGGAGTTTTGGTAAAGAGCTGTAAAGTTTAGGTGGAGTGACCTAGGGAATGGGGCCATATTTAGATTAAAAATAAGCCCAGGTACATTTCTCAATGGCTAAGAGTGGCTTCTTATCGACCAGGTGCTCTGTCTGGATGGTTAATATTAATGAGACATACCGTATTTCCCTTCCAAGGATCTGATCTCCATTGTCTCTCTCATTTTCTGGGCCTCTCCGTGAGATAGGCGTGGGTGGGTGCTATTTCCCCATCTCCTCATAAACGAGCACACCAGGAAAACCAAGGCCTTTGATTGGTGCAACCTCCATCAGTCAACAAATATTTATGAAATATCTGCCATTCTTTCCTGGCATCGGGTCTTTTTAAAGATCGGCGTAGGGGTGGGCCCTCAATTGATGAAACCGAGCAGAGGAAATTAAGAGAGAACTGGGTTGCACTGCCTGTCTGCTGCTCCCGGGGTAATCCAGATGTGAGGGCAGGTACTTTTTCACTGAGTGTAGTTTGAGCATAACCGATGACTCACTTGTCTCCTTCATGGCGGCTCTCCATGTGACCTACTAGGAACAGGCTGTGACGTTGGACAGTGGGAAGATAAGAACTGGCAAAGTTGGCTAAACTGGAGTTTTCTTGTTAACTAAATTTGTTCCGACCTTGTTTGTTTAGAATCGGTGAAAACCCGAGCTACAACCGCAGTATACGAATAGTGTTCAAACAGGGTCACGGGACCTTACAGTGGTTTTATAACATACATGTCACCAACGCCCTTCTGGCTTCAGTTTTCCCATCTGGACCACAAAAGGCTGGTCTTAAGTGGGTTCTATGATTCCTCTGTGGCTATATGCTTGTTCTCTGATGGCCAGGGGCGTTATCTCGACATTATTTGGACCTATAGCAGTAGTGGAGGGAGTGAAGGAAATAGGGCCTGTAGTCTTCAGAGAGAGCTCAGCACCCAAGAGCACCCACTGCCCTTACACTGGACCTGAGTTTGGCACCCAGCATCTGTATTGAGAAGTATGTAATCATATGTAACTCTAGCTCCAGGGGGACCCCACACATTCACATGCACACACCTACATAGAAACACACACACACACACACACACACACACACACACACAGAGTAAATGATGCTTTTTAAAAAGAAAGCAAAAGGGTTCAATCTTCTCTGGTAACAAGGGAAATTAAGAGTTTGATTTGGGGGTGGGGTGGGATTTTCGTATTGTCTTATTTGTATTTTCAGTGTTTAATTCCAACCTATCTGGCATGGGTTCATTTAGATATATTTGCAAATGAATCTATGTTAAATCTACCTATAAATTGTCACCTCGGAGTAATAAGACAATAGGCGATTTTGATGTTGCCCTTCCTCGCTTGTTTGTTAAAACTGTGTGACGAGCTTCGTAGGTCTTGTCTGATTGGAACACCGAGGAACAGAGGTACTTGAGCTGCGCCTCCGGCTCTCCAAACCCCTTTGAAGACTTGAGATTGTTTCCAGTTTTCTAGCCTAACACACACACACACACACACACACACACACACGTCCCCACCTCCTTACAACACACACATACTACACACATGCATACTACACCACACATACCACATACATACTACACATACCACATATATGCTACACACACAATACAACCCACATGCAAGACACAACACACACATACCACACACACCCCACACACAATACCACACAACACACAATATAACACAACACACACACACCACATACAGACATACCACACACACTACACACACACATACCACACACATCATACACATCACACAAACACATAACAACATACAACCACACACACACACACACACACACACACACACACACACGCCACAAGTGTGCCTGGTACCTGAAGAGGCCTGCCTGAAGTGGATGTCAGATCATTTGGAATTAGAGTTATAGACATTTGTAGCCACCATGCCAGTGTTGGGAATCGAACCTGGTTCCTCTGCAATAGCAACTAGTGCTAGCCAGCTCTCCAACTCCACTTCACTATGGGGCTTCTTCCAGCTAGTACGCTTGTATTATGCATTTTCTTTCTCGCCTTCTCCTTCCCTCTCTCTTTCTTCTGCCCTATTCCTTCTCTTTCTCCTCCATCCCTTCTTTCCAAGGGTTTGCCAGTCGATTGCTCCATAACTGTACCTACACTCCTTTCTTTACTTCCTTTGGGGTTGAGGGTCTAGTTCAGTTGATAGAGTGCTGGCTCAGTGTTGAGAAAATCCCGAGTTTGGTCCCCAGCACTGTGGAAATCAGACGTGGTTGGCTGAAGTTTCCAATCACAGTGCTTGGAAGGTAGAAACAGGAGAATCAGAAGTTCCTTGCTCTATAGGGAGTTGCAGGCTGGCTGGACATCCCCAAGACACTATCTAAAACCGAGCTAAACCAGAACGCAGAGGGTGCACGTGATCGAGCAGCTTCTTGCTCGGACTGTTTTAATCAAGACCTTGAGCCCCCCCGGCTCACCTAGCAGCGGTATCAAACCTTTTGGGGTTGATTGAAATCTAAGCCTTACCAATTAGATTGTTAGACTTCACCTGCACTGCTATATGATGAGTGTGGGCTCCATCCCGGTGCTGGCGCATTTCCGGTCTGCAGTGCCATCAGTCTGGTGTCTGTACCTCTTGTCTGTGCAGTGCACAATTGTAGGCGCGTTCAACACAAAACCTTAGCTGTCCCTGGGTTCATCAGTAATTTGTTCAGAAGGCAAAATAAGAGTACAGTGGAAGGCGGATGCAGAATTGTGAGACGAGAGACCGCTTCCGGTCACTCCACTGACATCACTGGAAGGAAGGATGACCGACAGACCCTAGTGGGAAAGCCCGGCACTGTATTGGTTTTGGTCACTGTCCTCCCCAAAATTCTGATTTCAGTTAAGAAATAGAGATCTCTCTTGTCAGTTTACAGTTAGGTAATATATCCAAACTAATTACATCATAACCCCAACCAGGAGACTCTTCCGGGATAACGAGTGCAAACTGATATGCCACAGCTGCACTTGCAAATGGGTGTGGCAAGCGCTGTCTTTACCATGGAAATTGAATCAGTTGAGGACTTTCGGCTTGCCCTGTGAACAGGTGCTTAAAAAAAATGCCTATTTTTTCTAATCTCCATAAGTAATTTCTACTAATAAATATTTCTTCACCTTCACAATCTACATGGAAAAAGCGCCTCCTACACAAGCTCAACCTTCCAGTCAGGTCCGGGCCTCTCACTCCCAATGTTATCATTATACCTGGGATTCCAGCAGCCTTTGGTTATGAAGGCTTCATGCAAATATGAACATAAAACGCTGCCATTTCTTCCCCTTCCCATTTCCCCCTGAGTGAAATAACAGTTTATTCTGCAGGTTTTCAAATCACTCCTACAAAATTGGCAATCCAATACAATCGATGCTTTCATGCTAATCCACCCAGAAGTAAATACACGGCGGCAGTTCAAAACTGAGACATTTGCAAAGACCCCGGCTCCCCAATTACTGAAGAATTAACTAGGGATAGAATGAGGGAGGGGTAAGTGTAATTCAGCATGGAGAGACCCAGGCTTGCCATTCTGTGTCTAACCCACCAACGGAAACTTTCTATACATTCAAGAACTTAGAAGTCTGGCCAGCTTCCACCCTTGCTTTAAATACCAAGATTCTACCACGTTTTCCTGCGTTCGATCTAAGAATGGATAAAGTGTCCCCGAGAGGTGCTAGCTTGGGGGCCTTTCTGGAATAAGCTAACACTCTGGCAAGCTCAAACAACCCTTGTGGGAGTGTTTGTTGTGACTCTACACTGCATGGAGTTTGAGCTTTGCTGGCTGTTCATAGAAAGCAAAGGGAAGTTAGCTGGATGCTGGAATGAGGCTCGGGAAAGCTGGGTTTGGGTCTCAACTCTGTCCTTAGTAGCAATAATAGTTCTAGGAACAGTCGATCTCTTCAGTGCTACACATATTCCTGGGATTTTTAATATGCATTTTAGCCTTTCAGACACCCTGGGAGGGCCCTCATGTTTCACAGATGGGGAAACCCAAGCTCAGAAAGGTGCTAATTGCCCGTCACTGCTCTGTGTAGCAGCCTCTTCTACCAGATAGCTAACAAGCCCAGGTCTAGGTCCAGAGGAGGTAGGAGCTTCATCTTGTGTACACAGCAAGGCTGATCTAAAAAGGATATAATTAGTCTAGAATTTCCAGCCCATTGCTTAGGTCATTGGACCATGATGTCTTTGAGCACCAGAACTGGCCCAGGAGGCGAACCATCTCACATTTCTTCCCTTTGGCCAGGAAACCACTTCTGGGCCCTGATTGGATCCCAGCAACCATGATCGATGTAGACAGGCAGTCAGGAGAGGAAATGAAATGCTAATCATGTACTTGGCCCTTCCAGAAGGATCTCCCCTCTTACAAATAGACATCTTGCAGAGACTGCTTAGTGGTTATGATAAGGAAAGACTCGCCACCACTTTAATCTCTGAGCCCAGTCCACCCACAGGCCTCAAGAAAATGCCTGATTGATCAGACAGCATCACAGATTTCAGCTCCTTGTCCATTAGGAGGGAAAGAACCTTCCGGAAGTGTGGGCACCTGGGGAGAAGGCTCTCTCTGTTCTTGGATCACACACAGACAGTCTAGAGTCATGGCTTTGCTTTAAGTGAGTTTTGGCCCACCAGACCCCATGGGGGGTGGTGGCGCAGGGACATTCTTTTCTCATTCAACAGACATTTAATATCTGAGTATTAATATCAGAGTAGATTTCATTGAGAATATACTCTGTAGAAACAAGTGAAAATCTCTATAAATCTCTTCAAGGTCCTATGTGCTAAATCTCATTAAAAACTGCAAAGTTTTACTTAAAATGTTTAATTTTAATAAGAGAAGAAATCTAGTCTTTGAAGACAGAGAAGAAAACAAAAGGGTTCTAGCAGGTAGTCACGTCAGATTCGTTAAAGGGGCCACTTCCCAAAGGCACCCAAAATCCCAGTTCACTTGGCTTAAGAGCAAAAAAGCTCGTTTCTTTTGTACTTTGTTTTGCTCATAATACAGGTCCTATCTTGTGAGTTCCTGAATACTGGGATCTAAAGGTAGAAAGAAACTTCCAGAAAGATGCTTGAGACACAGCTCCTTCCAGAACCTTCTTTCAGTGATGCCCTCTTCTGACTTGCTTGATAACTTGATTTGAAAGTATAATTTCTTCGTCTTCTGTAGTTACTAATTAACCGTAACAAGGTTGCTATGAGTAAGACTATGTTTGCTGGCAGAAAGAAAAACCCCAGCAAAACAAGGCCAAAACCCCCATCTCTCTAAACAAGAGCAACAAAACAACACACACACACACACACACACACACACACACACACACACACACACAGAATTCCCAAACTAGCAAACTTTATATAAATTTTCCTATCCAGAATTTAGACTGCCCCTCCAAACTGCCCCAGACTCCTGTCCCTCTTCCTCTAATTCATATTTATATCTTCTCTGTTTAATTATTATTTTTCTCATGGCTTAGAGGTTTCTATGGCATTTTTTCCCACCCAATAAATCAGTTTCTTTCTGGCTCCAAGAACCCATGTTTATGTTTTCTTTAGTTGCCTTCGAAAGTTGTCTGTGGTCTTGGCTTTGTTTTTTCCTGCTGTCTAAGGGTTCAAACCCAGGCCCTCCCACCAAGCTAGACAAGTGCCATACACAGAGCTATGGCCAGCCCCCACCTTGCAGGCTTTAAGCCTCCTGTTTTCCAGAAGTGCTGCATACACGAATGAGCTTAGGCTTCCATTTCTCGAGGAAGATTTGTCCTTTCAACTCAGAAGAACTGTTTTGAGTTCCTTTCTGAGGCAGGGGAAGTAACATGTGTGGGAGGAAGAAAGAAGAAACACTGAAGGTCCACATTCCTGCTCCTGGGTGGGTAGACAGACATTTTTCAAGGAAAAAGAAGATGATGAGAAAAGTTGGCAGTTAAAGACACTCCTCAACAAGCTTGGTGATCTGAGTTCAAGTCCCGGGACCCACTTGGTGGATGGAGGAGAGATCAGACTCCTGCAAATTGTCCTCTGAGTTCAGAGGCACACACCCTGCCCCCTTCACATGGGTAATGAATGAATGGAGGGAGGGAGGGAGGGGAAGAGAGAGAGAGAGAGAGAGAGAGAGAGAGAGAGAGAGAGAGAGAGAGAGAGATTGAGAGAGAGAGAGAACGAGCACAAAGATTGGTGAAACATTTGCTAAATCCCTACTACGTGTCAGGCCCAAGGTTGGAAGTGAAGGAGACGAACTTTGCTCACATCCAGCTCCCAGATAAGAGAAGCAGAAACATGGTCCCCACAGTGCCTAAAAGGTTATTCATGCTCAAAAAAATGGCAATAATGAGAGTAAGGATGCTATCAGTAAGAATGTTATTTTATTATTATGTATGTATGTATTTATTTATCTATTTATTTATGATTTGGTATGGCCCTGGCTGTCCTGGGACTCCCTTTGTAGACATCCGTCTCTGCCTCTTGAGTGCTGGGATTAAAGGCGTGTGCCACCATACCTGCCAAGGAAGAGTGTTACCTGATGCTTGACAGATTTGACTCCCCACGAAGATCTGAGGGGGCATTTTGTGGAGTAGAAACTGAGGCATCAAGAGAACAATTGTCCAGATCCAAAGTTCACTAAGTAAGGAAGTAGTAAACTTAGGAACCAAGTCCAGCTCTACCTGAAGAAAGATGAGAGGCTATGGCTTTTATAAGCTTATTTAAGTTTGTGTGTATGTACATGTGTGTGCATGTATATGTGTGTGTAAACATGTGTGTGCATGTGTGTGCATGTATATGTGTATATGTGTGTGTACACACATGTCATATATACATGCGTGTATATATGCATATGCACACGTGTGTATATGTATGTGTGTGCACATGTATGTATGTACATGTGTGTATGTATATGTTGTGTGCACATGTGCATGTGCATATGTACATGTGTGTACATGTGTATGTCTGTGTGTGTATCTATATGTGCTTGTGTATACGTGTGTGCATGTGTGTATGTGTGTGTTTGTATGTGTGTAGATGTTTGTGTGCACTTGCACATGTGGGTGGAGACCAGAGGATGACATCAGGCATCTTCCTCCATCACTTTTTTTTTAATGTTTTGAGACAGAGTCTCCCACGAAACCTTCACTGATTGGCTAAATTGTCTGGCCATCCAGCTCCAGGGATCAACCTGCTTCTACTCTACCGCCCCCAGCCAACCCTCCCCTCCAGGGCAAATGTTATAGATGCATGCTAGGGCATGCATCCTTTTCTAGAGTATTGAGGGTCCTCCTGTTAGTACAGCAGGTGGTTTACCAGCTAAGCCATTTCCCTAACCCCCAAGATCCCACAGTGTTGCTTTAAGGTTATTTTATATCTATTAGTGCTTTGTCTGCAATATGCTTGTGTACCATGTGTATGTCTGATGCTGTCCTGACTGGTTTTGTGTGTCAACTGGACACAAGCTGGACTTACCACAGAGAAAGGAGCCTCCCTTAAGACTCTCATGCCTCTATGAGATCCAAGCGTAAGACATTTTCTCAATTAGTGATCAAGGGTGGGAGGGCCCATTGTGGGTGGTGCCATCTCTGGTCTGGTAGTCTTGGTTCTAGAAGAAAGCAAGCTGAACAAGCCAGGAGAAGCAAGCCAGTAAGTAATATCCCTCCATGGCCTCTGCATCAGCTCCTGCTTCCTGACCTGCTTGAGTCCCAGTCCTGACTTCCTTTGGTGAAAGTGGAAAGTGTAGGCTGAATAAACCCTTTCCTCCCAAACTTGCTTCTTGGTGATGATATTTTGTGCAGGAATACAAACCCCTGTGCCCAAGATGGCCAGAAGAGGGCACTGGATCCCCTGAAATTTGAGTTTTGGATGATTTTGAGCCACCATGCCTGTGCTGGCAATGAAACCTGGGTCCTCTGCAAGAGCAGTATACATTCTTAACCACTGAGTCACCTCTCTACCCCGGGCCTGTGGTTCTAACCACTAGTTCATCGTCCCAGCACTTTGCCCTGGTCATCTGTGAGCTTTGAGAAGGGTGTGGGTTATTCACCACCTTTCCTAGAATGTGAGGATCTGACTGTCTTCACAGTGGGCCAAAGGATTGCCCATGGCCACGTTTCCGAGTGACTTCCATGTCTCTAAAAGCATTAGTAGGCTTTCCTAGGCGTTTTGGAGATTCATTCGTATTGTCCCCAGTTTCACATATGCCTCCTGCTCAAAATGATCAGCTGACTCCTAAAACAAAGAGGAAAGATTCCAGCAAGGGTGGAGGAGGAAGTTGGAGCGACCCCACTGTCACAGGATGTGAAACGGTACCTCCAACATCTTGACTTTTCCAGGGTCCCCTTCCCGCCCTTGTAAGAAAGCTGTTGGCAGCCTTTCAAATAGCAAAGTGTGGCAACATGGGATCGTGTATGCTATAATAAGTAGAAGGGGAGGGGAGGGGAGGCAGAGGGGGAGGCAGAACTCAGAATTGCGAGGCTGCTGCTATTCAACAGTGTAATAACACGTCTGCGTATGAGCTGGGAACATCGACACAAAACGAGAGCACAAAGGGGTCGCCCTAGTGGATTACAGGCACCCGAGAAACAAACAAACAAACCGACCCAAGACAGTAATTTTCACGATGAATGCCTGAATGTTTATGCAATGAAAACTTAAAAAGCCACCAAACGGTTCCCAGAGAGAAAGGAACAGCCCTCTGTTCTCTTGCCTTAGAGGGTGAAATGTCTTGTCGAGCTGTTGTTTTCCACCCTGGAAACCAACACAGTACACTAAGAGAAGTCCTTGCTCCTCGCGCTCCTTGCGGGGGTGGGGGGCATCCAGAGCTGGATGTATGCACACAAGTGAGGCTTCGGTGAATACTGATTGCCAGGAGATGGGGCAGCTCTTGACGTCCGAGTCACGGCCCAAAGCTAGGCTGGTGAGACCACCAAGCCCTAAGAGATGAAATGTGGGGACAGAGGCAAGGAAGTCATCATGACACTATGTGTTCGATTTAGTTCTATAAACATGGCTTACTGCATATCTATATTGTTCAAGAGGTTGTGCAGAATGCCTATCAGAAAGAAACCTGGTACCCCTCGATCCAGTAATACACTGCAGTCCAAATATCCTAACAACAGTGATAACACTAGCCAAGGACTGCACAGTATTTGGGGCGGGCATCTCTCAGACATTATTTCATTATTTTCTTCCCCCCCATGGTATCCATAGTACAGGTTCACCCCACCCCTACTCCCCCAGATGTGCAAATGGCCCTGGAGATTGAAGTCACTCTTCTAAGGTCATGCTATGATTTTGTGGAATGATGCCAAATCCCCTCTCTCTGAGTTCCAAAAAGGGTGGTCACAGCCTCCTGAGGGAGCTATTGGACGATGCTAAGACCTTATAAAAGAGGACGCTTCAAAGACAAGGGATGAGGTAGAAGAGATCCAGGCTGAGGTACAGGGAAGTGAAGATGGAGATCGATCTGCTGCAGGAAAGGACAGAGTCAGTATAGGAAGGGTTTGGGAAACAAGACAAGGGGCTGGCCTTGATGCTAAGGTGTTTAAATCTAAGGCATGTTCTGAACACGAGATTATTCGTTCTGGCTGTCAGAGAGAAGATGTTTATAGGAAAATGAAAGGCACATGTGTGCTGAGAAAGGACTCATCTCTGACTAGCTGAGGAACATCTCCAGGACCTGATACTTGGAGCTCCTGTCTGTCAAGTTATAGTCATGCCATGAAGTCTGTGAGGTTACAAGGCAGGATGGATAGACATCAAGAATGCCCACACGTGCCAGGCAGTGGTGGCACACGCCATGAATCCCAGCACTTGGGAGGCAGAGGCAGGAGGATTTCTGAGTTCGAGGCCAGCCTGGTCTACAGAGTGAGTTCCAGGATAGCTAGGGCTACACAGAGAAACCCTGTCTCGAAAAACCAAAAAAAAAAGAATGCCCACAGAAGGGGTGGCAACTGGGGTATGCATTAGAGTTAGGAGGACTGTAAGGGACTCAGAATCAGAGATCCCAGGGGGACATTGAGGTGGAGTGTCTTTTTGGAGTAAGTGGAGTGAGAGATTTAGTAGTAGTAGTTTGTTTGTTTGTTTGTTTGTTAAGGTCTCACTTGGTAGCATTGACCAGCTTGGAACTGTTTGCTTGCCTCTCAAGTGCTGGGATTAAAGCCATGAAGCTCCACATCTAGTATTAACAGATCTCTTAATATCACAGAATGACTGACCACGTGTCAGGGCCTCAAAGGAGAATTCAGGTCCACAAATCTAAATCGGGAGTCCCTCTTGAAGATTTCAGAGAGAGACAGGGAGGGCCCGGTTCTATGTAATTGATGGATTCCCAGCACAGGGTAGCCAGACTGCCTCTAAGTCTTAGACGGCAGGGAAAGGAGAAAGGTCCAGGCCTTTGCTTAAAGTATGTCCATCAGACATACTTAGAGCTGATGATTGCTAGTGTAAACTTCCTTTGGGGGAAGAGGGAATTTATGTACTCACAAGCAGACTCTTGGTGGATGCCGGTCAGCCCCTCCCTGCCCCCCAAGGGGTGAAAATCACAGCTACAAGGATGGAGAAAGAGCCTACTGCAGGTGATTGTGGGCTGAGGTAGCCCAAACCTAACAAGGACCACTCATAAAAAAAAAAAAAAAAAGAAAAGAAAAGAAAAAAAAAGAGCATTAAGCTATTCTGTGAATTTAAAGTTTTATGCTGTACTGGAGAGGTAACCGTGAGGGTGGAGGGCGGTGATGAATGCGTAGAAGGTGAAACCAGGCAAGGATGCTGATGCTGTTGGGGAGATAATGAGTCTGACCAGTAACCGCTCTTTCCATTTATTCATAAAAGGTCGGAAAACTGACGGTAACCGGAGGGTATTCAGTGATGTGCACCCGCACGTCATGTCTTATAAATCTCTTCTTGTGCTAATCAACTTCGGTTAGGAGAATTCCTTAGGGCCGAGGGAGTACACAGCCCAGGAAGAAATATTGAAAAATTAGAGAAACATTCTCATCGCTAATGACTTGGTCAACTGAGATGGGGCATTAGACCTCATTTCTGGGTTTTGTTATTAGGCGGAACGGGTTGTATTCCTTGGTGTCGAAAAGATGAGCTTTTGATATTGCTGCCGAGTGTAATTGACTCTTCAGAGCCCTGTCTGATCTCAGTGATTCATCATTTTTCAAATTAGTAGGGACAGCGTTAGGGTAATCTGAAGTGCTAATCAGTGAAACCTTCCCAAAGCCTTCCACCACAGTGGAGGAAGGTGCCATCTGCACCCAGTGGCTCTCATCCCTGTTGCCATCTAGATTCAAGATGCCAATTGTAACCTCTTTGTTTGTTTATTTGTTTGTTTAATTCTTTTGAGGCATTTCTCTCCTTGCTCCTGACAGCCACAGGAAGTGAGTCCATGCGATGCTCGCAGTCTGGGTTTGTTGAGTTGGGTAGAAGTGGCCACCCTTGTCAAAAGACAAGACACTCAAGTGTCAGACATTTGCGAGCCATCCATCTTCTGGGCTTCTCCACCCACGGGACTGGGTCGTTTAAGCACCCACGGTTGAGCCCCTGGTCTCGGCTTTCTCTCTGTCATTATGTGGTTGTCAATGCTGCCATCTATTCAGTGATTAATCATCGTTTGGAAGGTTCTGCCGGGAGCCCACAGAAAAGAGACAGTTCCAGCAGGTGGCTTTCCTCGGATTAGTCAAAAGTGGTAAAGGCTTGTTGCTGGGGCTTTGTCATAGGAGGCAGGGATGCCGCCTGGGTTTCTTTTGTTGGAGAGAAATTGAGTTTTATAAACCTAGGAAATCAACCCAGTCATATAAATTAATTAATTCATTAATAAACAAATCCACTTTTAGAATGAGTTAAAGCCCATGCAGGGTTACAACTTGCTCACACTATGGGCTTAAAGTTTTGCGTTTTGTTTTGCTTTGCTTTGTTTTTAAATTCAGTCTGTTCACGTACCCATTCCTGTCAACATAACTGTCCAAAAATAAGTCTGAGGTGGGTGAGGCACCTCATGTTTTATCAGCAATTGTTCCTTACCAGAAGAAAACATCTGAGATTTTTACCTGCAATAGCCAATGATGATAAATTATTATTATTATTATTATTATTATTATTATTATTATTAATTTAGAAAAAAAGAAGCTGGCAGCCCAGCCTTTGGTTCTGAAACTTAAAGATGATGGCTTCTGTGGAAAAAGGTGGAAGGAGAGCCACCAGCAGATTTTCCCAAAGGGCTCCCTAAGGTAGAAGTTAGGATGACTTAGCGTTGCCAGATGAGGAACTGAGGTGTCTGGGTGGGGAAGGGAGGGGAGCCCAGATAGAGAACTGGGAGGAGCTAGGGAATGCTACCCTGCCCCTGCAGCTGGCCCAGCCTGCTGATTTTCATGTATGTGACTTCTAAGTAAGTCCATGGGATTCCAGAACAGGGCAAGTGAGTCACCTGTGGGCAGTGAAGGAGATTCTGTATGTGAGTGTATGTGGACTCCTCAATTTTTTTTAACTTCTCTCTCGGCGGAGGTGATAATGGGGGATGGTCTCTGATAGAATTGCTCCCTTCAATCCTGTCCCTGCGGATCAAGTCAGAGATGGTTGGGACCCCAAACCAGCTCTGTGTCCTTCTTTACTTTTTATTTTAATCTTAGCCCGACCGTGAGTTTCGGTGAGTCAATGAAAAAATGCATAAAGGGAATTGGCACTTAGTTGGAGAAGCAAACTGAGTCCCAGTCCTGAAATGCCCCCCTTTACCCAGCTTGGCTGGAGACTCGTGCTCCCTGGTATCTTTGCTGTCTTGGCCTGAGCTCGGTCCCTGAAGTCCAGAAGTGATCTTTGAAGGATACCCAGGGTGCAGGAGTGAGGGAATCCGTAGCTACCTGATGTTTCCTGCTGTGCTTGGGCCAGGGTGTGGTTTGTGTGTGTGTGTGTTTGTGTGGTGTGTGTGTGTGTGTTTGTGTGGTGTGTGTGTATGTGTATATGGTGTATGTGTGTCTCTCTCTATATATAGACAGAGAGATAGAGACAGAGAGATAGAGAGGCAAAGAGAGTGAGAGAGACAGAGACACAGAGACACAGAGAGAGACTATTCCAAGTAGGGAAGCCCCTCTCCCAGAACAATGGCCATATGGGCTTGAGGCCTACTGGAAATCTGTAAGGGACAACCACAGTCATTCCTTGATGGACAGTTTGCCTGGGACTAGCAGGGAGTAGCTGCTGCCCCGCAGGAATATGGGTAAGATCAATGTCGAAGAAGCTGGCAGCCTGGGAGGTGGAGGAATGGTTCCTAGAGAGGTTGATCGGGAGGAAGGGAGGCAGGTGGTGGAGGCAGGGGAGGGATGGAGTGGGTGAGCATCCCAAAGTCCTCTTCTAGGAAGACAGAAACCCTGAAATCAGGCCTAGGTCTTCCCACCCCCCAGCGTAAAGCATTTTGGGGAAGTTTACCCACTCATGGGCTTAAGGAGCTGGCTGAAGACCGTCTGTACGTAATCCATCTCAGGTGAGGCACCGCCTCAGAGCCGGCATCTCTACCCCTAGCCATGGATCCTTAAATGTGGTCCCTGGAGCAGTCTTGACATCTCCTGACAACTTATTAAAAATGCTTCTGCTTAGGCTCCCATAGAACTAGCCAAAGTAGGATCTCTGGGGTGTATGTGTCGGGAGTGGGTCCAGCAAACTCTTACCAAGCCCTCTGGGTGAGTCTGTTACAGCTCAAGGATCACAGACCCAAATGAAGAAACTTGGAGAACAGATGTTTAACAGTGTTTTGTTTTGAGACAGAATGTTGCTATGTAGGCTATGATTAGCCAAGGACTTACACTATGTAACTGATGAGGCCCTGGAACTCGTGGTGGTTTTTCTCCATTGATTCCTGCGCTGGCCACCATGCCCACTTCATTTGAAGTAAATGGACTAAGGCAAACAGGGCCTCTCTAGGCCCCGTTCCTCTGACCATGCAGGAAACCCCTGCAGGAGACACTTACTCCACTTGGAACTGAAGTTCACCAGCCATAACCCCTTGCTGAAGGCAAGGATGAAAATGGCCCTTAGGGGGAATTTCAGCTCTGGACATAGACTTTTGGAAAGATGAACAGAGGTAGTGCT
>NW_021604786.1:6074646-6081989 GCF_004785775.1 Grammomys surdaster | reverse complement strand
GGAGAGGAGGGGAAGGGGAGGGGAGAGGAGGGGAAGGGGAGGGGAGAAGGAGGGAAAGGGGGAGGAGAGGAGGGGAAGGGGAGGGGAGAAAGGAAGGGAGGAGGGGGAGGAAGGGAGGGAGGAGGGGAAGGAAGAGAGGTAGGAGGGGGAGGAGGGGAGAGGAGGGGGAGGAGGGGAGGGAGAAGGGGATGGAGGGGAGGGAGGAGGGGGAGAGGAAGAAGTTCTGGCTCTTTTTATTTCCTTCTGTGAGTTAGTGTTCATCCCTGAAGCCAAGCATCAAAGGCTATCAGGAGTAATTCTTTGGTTGTGAACACGTGATAAGCTTGGCCAACTCAAGGTGGGAAAATAAGTCATTAGAAGCACCCTGGGGTTCCTCGCAGGAGGGAAGGACAGATGAATGACGAGGTTAATTGAGAGCAAATATCTCAGCAACAGGAATACACAGCAAGTGCTTCAGGGTCCTTCAGCGGAGGAGGAGGCTGCTCCACGGACTTTTCCAGTGCCGGGAAGAGAGAGTTTCATTGGTCCAGTCTGTGTCACGTGGTCATCTCGGTAGCGATCTGAAGTTCTGTGATTTGTAGCCTCTCAGAGTTGCAAGGAGGAAGGCTGACTTTCCCATGAAAGAAAATTGGACACCAGCTCTCATTTTGTAGACCAAACGGTTTAAATTTGGCTTTATGTTTCAAAGGGAACAGGAGCCTATTGGCTGTCAGGTTCTGTTGTGTTACTTATTAGTTCTTCGTGCTGACAGTGTTGAAGGGGAGACGCCATGTTTTAGCAAGAAAACAGCAGAATAATTGCCCCAGGCACTGAATTACTTTCAATCTGGAAAGGTGCTCATTAATCTTCGATATCTAGTATATCTAATGAACTTGCCTGAGATATTCCGAAATGTTGTCTTCTGGACAAGATGAATTGTCCTTTCCTACCTTGAAGGAATAAAGCACTCGGAATTTCCCACCGGCATTCCATTTGGTCTTTCGTAGCACTTGCCAGAGTTGATAATTACTATTTATTGCTATCGGTAATAATTACTCCTCTGACATATTTATCCCTATCACTGAAACAAAAATATTTACAGGAACGTACAGAGCATAACCAGGCATGGTGGTGCACACCTGTAACCCCAGCATTGGGGAGACGGGAGGCAGACTAGAGGATCAGGAGTTTGAAGATGGTTTTCCGACTACATAGGGAATCTAATCTGGTCTGGATTACTTGAGATGCTGTTTCAAACAATCAAATCCCAAACAAAACAAAAACAACAAACTTATTAAACAAAGTTTTTCTACCCCACCCTGGTTTAATTTCAGATACCTCTTGCTAGGGGAGTGACTGAAAAATTGTCAGTAATGCATTCATCTGCACTGAGGAGCGTTTGGCATCATCTTAGGCGTTAACAGATACCAGTAGGATTCGCCATCATTGTATCCAAAACGTATCTCCAGGGAGATACGTTGGGAGGAGGGGGTGATCCCCATCGGAGAGCCACTGATGCCGAAGAATACAGAAGCGATGGAGCCAGTTAGTTAGAAGACTCATTCAGAAACTCGGCAGGACTGCCAAATCCTTGAATGTTATAGATGAACATCTGCCTGTTCACTTCTGATTCATTTCTTCATTTCTCTGTTTTACCAAACATTCTTCGAGGGTCTGTTATAGGAAGAGGCTGTGGTATTGGTTAATGACCTCGCAAGGTTCAGGGGCTGGGCTGGGCCTTATGGAGTAATCATTGAAAAAAGACAGCAAAACATAAATTACCCCCCAGTTACCATGCTCCAGGGAGGAAGGTGGTTAGAATAGCACTCTGTCTGCAATGGATTCCTGGTCTTCTCCTGCTTTCTGCAATCTTAAGCATCCTTCCCAAGTTCAGCACGTGGGGTCCAGACTTAGACTTCTTTGCCTATAGCCTCATTAAGGCTCCATGTGTTGACCTCTGGTTCTTCTGCTCTGTATGGGAATATTATAGGTTTTGTAAACATGTCTAGACTTCTTACCTATATATTTTGGGGAAGTTTATTAGAATTGAAAGGATTCTTTGATAAAGATACGCTTATAATCTCACTTTTGTCATCCTTATGGCTTCCTGACCCTTAGCTGGTTTCCCAGGTGCCAGGCCGTGCTTTGTCTATGAAGTAGAAATGGTCTAACCTGTTCTCAGCCACCTGCAGGAGGCTACTGACAGGGTTAAAGGAAATGACAGTGTACAATTCACAAGTGTATTTTGTTGAGTTGAAGATATGTAACGCACTGGTGTTGTTTAAAGGATTAAAAATGCAAATCTCTCGAGGCAGAGGGCTACGTTGTATGGTATTGCATCTTGAAGTTCAGCGTATCTCTCTGTGTTAGAGTGGGCTCCGACCAAACAGTGTTGAGGCTCCCGTGGTATCTTGTGAAGTGTGGATCTCATTCATTATAAACTTGTTATCTGATTACACACTAGTCAATAAATAGTTGTAGAGTCAAATTGAATTTCAGATAATCACCCGAGAAGTCTTTATTATTGCTCATGCATATGTATGCTGCCATCTTCTGAAGCCAGGGGTTGTAAATATTCTATGTGAAACATATTTTAAGGACATCACGCTATTTTGTGGATTTTTTTTCATGAAGAACTTTAAAGATAAAGATACTTTGATACAGAAACACATCGCAGAAGGTGTAGATTCTGAAAGATTTCACTCCCAAAGCATATTAAAATGAAAACTGATGATGTATTTCCAGCCTTGGATAGATTTGCTTTCTTGTTTCATTTTATTATATAAGAAAATGACGAATGCTTTAGAGTATAATAAGAGATCAATCTACTTAAAATACTCGTGTTTCCCAGCTATTTCCCGTGTTTAAAATTTATTCTGACCGATGTATAAATTCAGTAGACTGAAATTTGTTATGGGGAAGCTCACAGCTGGTTTAGCCTTTCTGATACAAGTGTATCACGGTGATGCTGAAATCGGACACCATAGTAACAAATTTGTTTCACTGAAAAGGCTGCGATAACACAAATGAAGACATTAAGGAAGCCCGTGCATTAGCTGGCTGACCTTTCTTGAAAAGTAAATACTAAGGAAATATTTTAAGGGAGTTCCTTTTTGTCTTCTTGGTTTAGGGTTCATTTCCAGTCAAATATTGCTTTTGTTTAAAAAGAATTAGGTTAATACCTGTTAAATGTGGTAGTAAACTTTTACTGCATATAATTAGGTTGTAAAAGTAAATGGACTTTATAGGTAAAATTTCCAATACGGGCTTTGTATATTTTAAAGGAAAACAGCCCACCTTGTCCTAGGTACTAAATACCGTACTAGCCATAGAACTTTGAAAATATTTAGTTTCTTTCCCTAAAGTGGGAAATTTAAACCAGGTCTTTGAAGTCTATAAAGAAGATTCCTCAACGTTGCATTTAATAAACATTACTCTGGACTTTTACATTTTATAAATTTGAATTTGGAGGACATTTTGTGACTGTCTTCTATGGGCCAAAGGTGACATTAGACATACTCTCTCCCAACACTGACCTGCTGAGAACTATTGACCTCACTCAGGATGAGCGGACAGATAGGTCTAGAGCCCCTATGCTTCTATAAATGTCTCTGAACTTTACAAAATAACAATTACCCACAGCACTTTTATTTGGGAAGTATTTCTTGGCTGGTACTTTATTTCAAGACAGTAGGCTCCTAATACAATTTGTTTTAGTTCCTTCCTTCCTAAGTTATCATGTAGAGGACACATAAGAAATGCTAAATAGTTGGGCAAAATCCATAACTGCACTTCAGTCAACCTGAATTTCATCCAGTCCGGTGTCCTTGTTTTTAAATGCATGCCTGTCTGTCTGGATCTGTGGAAATAATAAAGAGGTATTTCCATGGAACTGAACAAAACTAAAACCTTGATTCTAGCTTGTGGTCCTCTTTTTGTGCAGAAGCAGACTGCCTCCTCAACTCAGGGAGTTTGAGTTTGGGAACTGTCAGCCCGGCACTTTTATAATGGAGAATACCAGGCAGACGGAAGCGCATTGAAAACATAAAGCACCACCATATAGATGGCTCCAGCTTGACTGACGGACAAACCCAAAGCATCATCCTTCTTTCCCATGGCTGCCAAGACCACAAGATTCCCACCCTTTCCAGGGGCTCCGCCATGGAAGATCGCCTGCTGATTAATTTCTTCTCACAAACACTGCCTTGAGGGATTCACATTTTGATAAAATTCATGTGGGTTATGAAAAGTACAGGGATGAAGATGATGAGACTGTTTCCCTCAGAACCTCCACCTTCCCAGGGATGACCTGTTCAGAATACTACTGCTGACAGAAATGATACCTTCGAAAGCAACCTCATGATGTAACACTTGATTACATAGAATCATATTAATCAGATGTCATGCTATTGTTACTTATTCCATCCGCAAAAGTAGAATTCTACTTGTCGTCATCTCCTTTTTCTTTCTTCTAGACCCCTTCCTCCTCCCCTCATCCCTCATCTCCTCCTCTTCTTCCTCCTCCCTCTCCTTTCCCTCCCTGTCCTCCCCCTCCTCCCCTTCCTCTTCCCCCCTCGTTTCCCTCCTCATCCTCCTCTCCCTCCCCCTCCTTCTTTTCCTCCTCCCTCTCTTCCCCTTCTTCCTCTTCCTCCTCCTGTGACCTTCAACTATCCTACTCTACCTCCCAAATGATAGGCTATAAGCATGTGACACCACACCCAGATGTTTTGTTTTTCAGAAACACAGTCTTAATATTATTTTATGTGTATGATATTTGCCTGATGTATGTCTGTGCACCGTGTGTGTGTGTGTGTGTGTGTGTGTGTGTGTGTGTGTGTGTGTGTGTAGAGCCCACAAAGAGCAAAAGAGGATATCAGATCCCCTGGGATTGGAACTTTGGATGGTTCTAAGCCACCACATGAGTGCCGGCAATAGAACCAGGGTCCCCTGGAAGAGCAGACGGTGCTCTTAACCACTGATCCATCCCTCCAGCCCCCTCAGATACAGTCTTGATGTGTATAGGCTGTGAACTCACGAGGCTTGAGCTGACCTGGAATTGCTCAGCCTTTTGAACGCTGGGATTGTAGGCATTATACAACTACACTTGATATTCTACTATTAGCATGAGTTACATAAATAAATGTAATGACTGTCCTTGGGAGACTCTGCGTTAAATAAAACAGAGCTGGAAAAATGTTGTGGAGTATGGGAGCCTTTGAGCAGAACGCTGCCAAGGTGTGAGTACCTTGGCTAAAGAGTCCCCTATGAAAAGTCCACACAATGAGAAATAATTCTATCTCCAGCCCAGATTTATCTGTTCACATGCTTTACCAGAGGCTGGGGATAGCCCAGGGCAAGAGACAAAAGATAGCCTTGACTCCCAGTAGCTCTGACTGTGCCCCAGGCAGATGGTTTCTGTTTTTGTTATTGTTGTTATTTGTTCATTTTGTTTGTTTCTCCTCCCTCCCCCCCCCAATGCCCCTGTTTTCTATCTTTCCCATCTGCTCTGGGAGCATCTCTTCCCCCTCTCTATGTTCTCTAGGTGACATGATGTAAGTCATGTTGTCCATAGCCTTAGACACGACCTGTTGCAGAACTGTGTTGGGATGCCCCCAAAGGTGGCAATTTCCAGACGTTTGAACAAAAAACCTGTTTCCACATTTCCCTTTCCCAATTCCCCTTTATCCCCCCACCCCCAATCTCTTAGGGTTAGTCTTTTACAGAAACACTGGAATAACACTGGTTTGGTTAAGTCAGGAGATTAACTTGCTGGCACGGAATGCTTCATTTAACTAAGTAAGGTTTTCTCCCCGGTCTCAACAAACCTGTATCCTTCCATGACCATCCTCTAGGCTGGCAATCCAGAGTTAGGGACCACGGTGTATGCTCTTAGAACACCAGAAACCAGATTACATTTTGTTTTTACCCAACGCATTACATCTGCTAATGACTTAGGTCAACTGGGTAAGCACTATGGTCATTCATAATTAATTTTGCAGTTCATTATGGCCAATTATTTTAACCACCGGATCATTTGTACTTTTATATTATCTATGGTCTTCCAGGAACACACGAGAATCTTAATGGGCTGTATAATGTTCAATCCCTGATCCACAATTAACACGCCGTTTAATGAGTACAAATTTTAAGGAAGCTCAAGATTTCAGGTCCCTGGGTTCTTCTACAAAGTCAGACATCGGAATGAAAAATTTGAAACAGTAATGGGTTTTGAATGGAAGGTTCTTTGTGCACAAATGAGATTCTTTGTGCAATCTGGGGGTGGGGGGGCATGTTACTCTTCAATATCAAGTATGAGAAGCTGAGCCTGTGAGGGTTCTATGTTCTGTCTTCCCAGTGTTGGGTCTTTCGGTCTAGTAGGTCCAGGAGAACTGAGATATGAGGTTTCACAACAATCGTGACAAAGGAGTTTATAGTTCACAGTTTCAGCCGAAAAACATTTCTCAGTGTTCTTTGAGTATATAAGAAACGGAGTTGGGCTGGAGAAGTGGCTCAGTGGATGAAGTACTTGATGAAGAAGCTCGAGGACCCGAGTTGAGATCCCTAGTGTCAACATACAAGTTGGCACAATAACATGGCCTTGCAGTTCCAATACTGAGGGTTGAGGTGCAGGTCTGAGATCTGGGATCTCACCGGTCACCTCAGTTAACTAAAGTGGCAAGCATCTCTTTTAGTGAGAGACTCTGCCTGAAAACAAACAAACAAACAAACAAACACACACTTGGAGAGTTCATAGAGGAAAGATATCTACACGTAGATGCACTCCTTTCTCATGGATAATTGTACTGCACATGCGCATACCTGACTCCTGCACACACACACACACACACACACACACACATCACACACACACACATCACATGAATATACCATGCAAACATGAGTTAAGGGGAAAAAAAAAGAATGAAGAGAATTTGAAAATTGTAGAACGTCCCTAACCGCTGAAATTTGCAGAGTTTTCCTTAATTGCAGTCATACAGACCATGTTAGCGGAAGTTTGTCGGGAATCTTGGGTCTGGAATGGTGTAGCAAGACTGAGATCATTACACTTTCCGTTTTTGAAACAGGACCTGGCTGTGTCTCCTCTTGGGCAGACCAAAAAATGCGTGGAGATGTGTTGTGCTGGCTTCTGTCTGCATGGCTGCCATCAGAATTCAAGTAATTTTCTTGTCCTTTGTCTCAGTACGTGGAACATATAGCCCAGTGTGAGAGACTGGGGTGTGGTGTGTGTGTGTGTAGTGTGTATGTATGTGTATGTATATATGTATATGTGCGTATGTGTATGGAAGTTTGTGTGTATGTGTGTATGTGAATGAATGTATGTGTGTATGTGTCTGTTTGTATGT
>NW_021604786.1:6043412-6074636 GCF_004785775.1 Grammomys surdaster | reverse complement strand
GTGTGTAGTGTGTACGTATGTATGTATATATATATGTGTGTGTGTGTATGTGTGTATGTGAATGAATGTATGTGTGTATGTGTGTGTTTGTATGTGTATGGGTGTGTGTGTGTGTGTGTGCTTGGAATACTGTGAGACTGAAGCTGCTTACATCTTTCTCTGGTTCTTGACCCCTTTCCCTGGAGCACTGTGGGAGCACCGACGGTTACTGATAAGCATCACTTACTTTATCTGACAATATCTGAGTATTTACCTTTGATTCTAAGGGCAACCATGAACAGTCACTTAACAGCTGCTGTCTCCCCAGGTGACACATAGCCCACTAAGTGTTTTCCTCTTAGGGGCTGTTGATAGGATTAAATTAGACAAAGCATATAAGCTATTTACTGTGCTTCCTGTCAGTGATGAATCAGAACCAGCTCTTCCCTCTTCCTTCTCTGCAGCCTTGTCTCCAGGCTCCTCTTCTTCTCACGTCCCAACTCCTCCCAATAGACAGGCAAGCTGTGTGATTTATATTTAGGAAGAAGGCTTAGGTCACATGATCAGATTCACAAGAGGAATGAGTTATGCAGCCCAGAACTCATTATATGTGAGCTATGTTGTCCTCTCTCAGCCACATGATTCTTGGGATATATGAGGACGGGGTATTCTGACATCCACAACATCCACTAGCACCATCAGATACAATGCCAAGATGTGCAGAGAGACAAAGATGCTGGGGCTCTTTCTTGCCCCATGGAGTATGGCCTAGGTGGTTTCATTGTCTATCTAACTGTATTGGTTACTTTACCCTCTGTTAAAACACCGAACAGAATAGTTTAAGAGAGAGAGGGTAGGTTTATTTCATCTTGATGTTTCAAAGAGAACAGTCCATCCTGGTGGGAAAGACATGCCAGAGTTCATAATGGCAGAGTGTGGTAATAGAGACTCCATACACATTGGTTGGTATACAAGACACAGAACATGCAGACTAGAGCCTGAAGTAGGGGAGGTCTGCCTCTAGAGACCCACTGATGATAAGTAGGTCACTACCCTAAAGTATCTACACCTTCTCAAAACAGCCCCAGTCTCTCGGAATCATGTGTTCACAGGCATGAGCCTGAGGGACCTATTTTCACATTCAAAACATGGTGTCTGTCCTGCTCTTCATGCACCAATCTAACTGCAAGAGTCCTCTCTGTTTTAACAGACACAACACTGTTCAAAAGTCCAGCATCTCAGTCTTATGTGACCTTCGAAAAGTGTAATTATTTATCTCATTAACAAGTATTGCTCTTCAGTCTGCAACCCACGTTGTCCATAGCTTCAAATGCTTCTGTGCCCTCAAACTGCACAGATGTTCACATCTTCTACTCTGATTTCTTCTCTTCATTCTAACTATAAATCTGACTAAAGGTAGAGATTAGTAAGCAAGCCACAGCCCAACTGTTACATTGTTTTGGAATTTCCACTGCTAAACAAATTAGTTAACTTATTTTGAATTCAGCTTTGATCAGATTTTTTTTTAAGACACAAGAAGACCACAACCTGATTATTTTACAGAATATAACAAAAATAAATTTTAGCCAGTTTCCAATGCTATCGTTTTTATTGTTGTTGTTTTGCCTGAAACCTCATGAGTAGCATTGTTACTGTCCATCTTTCTGTCAGCATTCTGAGCTTAAGAATGCCTAGAAAAATGGCCCATAAAGTTCTCTAGCCTGCAGCTGCAAATCTTCCTAACTGACCCCATGAATCAGTTCTAAAGTCTAAGAGTTACATGGCCAAGTTTATCACAACAAACACCCCACTCCTGGTACCAGTTCTCTCTATTATTTTCTTCTCTTGTCACTGGCACAAAATACCCCACATACTTAAAGGAGTTTATGTCCATCATGTTTTGGAAAATGTAGTAGGGTTTACAGTGACTAGAGTTTGTGGTAAAGGCTTTTTGCATCCTTCTGGATCTGGAAGAAGAGAAGATGGACCGAAGCACAATCAGGCTATAACTCTGAACGGCCTTCCACAGTCATGCCTCCTACTCCAGAGTTTCTACACTCTCCAAAAGCAAACCTGGCAGTTGAGGATACAAGTGTTCAAGCATATGAGTTGGTGGGCAGTCCATAATCAAATCATAATACCATAGAATAAACCAACTACTGTGATTTACATCAGATCAGAGGTGCCCATTGTCTCTGGCAAAGGGGAAGGAGCAATTAATTCTTGGGTGATGAATATCTGTATTCTGAATATATATTCAGACTGGGAAGAAAACATTTGCCTGTCTACTAAAAATAGTGATACAGCCATGTATCCGTTGCATCAGGTGGGTTATTAGGGAGAATATACACAAAGGCAGTACTGTTATATCAAAGCCTACCTACAAGACCAGGAAGAAAGAGAGGCAGAGGGGATCTGAGGAACACATCCCCTCCAGCAGAGTTCTATGTTCACACACAGAGTCTTGTTGAGGGAGTGCTACTCTCAAGAGGAAGTGGGGAAGAGAGATACCAAGGGAGTCAGTGTTTGCCTTTAGTTGTAGGTAATAAATTGTGTGGGAAATGCCAATTTTCAAAATTCCTCCTTTCTATGTGATTCAGTGTGAGTGAGACAGAATCGTTGTCGGTGACTATAAAATCCATCTCAAAGACTCAAAAATCATTAACGTCCAATAATACTGATTTGTTTTGTGTTAAATCTGAGTCCTGTGGGTTCTATAACTCTCTCCTTTGGCAGGAAATTCAATAATTTATTATCACCGAAGGTAAAAGTAGTCTCAGAAATATTTAGCTTAGTTTCAATTCTGTTCACTTTTTAGTCCATAAAACGCTAGTCATGTCCCCATAATTCCTCACTGCAGAGTTAATTAAGTTTCTTCTTTCTGCACTTCACAACTTGACGATGTTTTTGTTAGAGGTCTGGTGGGAATTCTCATTAGTTTTTAGTCTTCACTTTATGGGAGCAATCTATGTTTAAAAATTACAAAATGGAGACTCATATGCCAGTAATGTTATAATACCATAATTTTTTTTCTTTTTACTAACTTACTTGTTTTAATGAAAAAAAAAAAAGACATGCAACTAACGTCAAAACTTGACAGATTCTTATTATTGTTATTTTTTTTTCTAAATCTGTTTCCTGGAAGTTTTCAACTTAAGAAAAAAAATGGCTGGTGCTGATTTTTAGACATCAAGCTTCACATCCAAATGTATTCTTTCTGGGCGAACAGACACTCGGCTGTCCAGCAGTGAGAAATCCCACGATACCAGGATACCCACTGGGGAAGGTTCACGGAACACAGCAGCAGGAAGTTCCTTTGAGATAGTGAGGTGGAAGTTGCGTTTTTAATGGGCTCAGAATTCACAGAGAAAGTAAACTCCTTAGTCTAACAGAATAGTCCATCTTGGACGAACTCTTTGAGTTAGTTAAATGTGGAAGGTTTAACATTGTTTCTTATTTTACTATTTATTTCTCTGCATGAGTGTCTGTGTGTGTGTGTGTGCGCGCACACGCATGTGCGTATGTATGTGTGTGCCAGTGCCTGTGGAGGCCAGAAGACACTGTTGGATCCACTGGAGCTGAAGTGACTGGCTTCAGTAAGCTGTTTGACATGGGTGCTGGGGACTGTCTTCAGCTCGTGCTCCTAATTGCTGTACCATCTACCCAACCCCACGTGTAGATTTAAAAAGAGTAGATACAGGAAGATGTCATGATGTGGCTTCAGACTGACACCGTGTACTCAGCCAAACCCCGGTGGGGTCCAGATTACAGATTTCTCTTTGATAATGAACTTGGAAACTAGGGGGCACTTTCTGTGAGAACGGCATATTGGCAAAGCAGATGTTAAATCGGACAGAGCTAATGGCTCGTTTCAAATGTGCTGTAAATGGTAATAAATATCACTATAGAGACCGGTCCTTGGTCTTCTGTCACCCCTTAGAGTCTTTCTTAAGGTCTCCCCACTTTGTCCCCTACCTTGTTCTGTCCATACTTTAGACCTTCTTATTTCTGATTGGATACCCAATGGAAGGGGAACCCAGCTACAGTTTGGCTGAGTCAGATTGTCTTCCTTAAGATTTAGATCTTATCTCCCCTCCCCTCCTCCCCTCCCCTCTCTTCCCCTCCCCTGCCTCTGTCCTTCCGGTCCTCCTCTCCCTCCCTTCTTTTTTCCTTTCCTGTTTTTTGTTTGTTTTTATGCTTTTGTTTGCTTACTTTTGAGACAGAGTTTTCCTAAATATCCGTAGTAGTCACTGAGCAGCCAGATTGGCCTTGGAACTCATAGTGATCCTCCTGCTTCAATCTGTTTAACGATGTTTACTCCTCTCCCTCCCTTCCTTCTTTCCTTTCTTTTGCCCACCTTGTTGGGAGATGAGACCCAGAGCCTCCAAGAGTCTAAGTAAACACCCCACCACTGACTGATGATGACCTACAGACTCCCCTTGGCATTTCTTTTTTTTTTGGTTTTTCGAGACAGGGTTTTTCTGTATAGCCCTGGCTGTCCTGGAACTCACTCTGTAGACCAGGCTAGCCTCGAACTCAGAAATCCGCCTGCCTCTGGCTCCCAAGTGCTGGGATTAAAGGCGTGCACCACCACCGCCCGCCCGGCTCCCTTGGCATTTCTTAAGCTTTGAGCAGAAGCACTTAATGTAGATTGCTGCCTGTATTGAACTGAGAGGGTTAGGAAGAAGGAGGCCACACGGAAGATAGACATCCCTCAGTGCTTGTGGAGGATATGACACCCCTCAGTGATGGCTATGTTAAAGCAGGGGGCTTAATTGCTGTGACAGAATAAGTGATGTAAATCATATTAAAGAAGGAAGGATTTTTTTCTGACTCACAGCTTCAAAGGTGTCAGGTCCTCACGGCCGGGGCTGGGGGAGGGGAGAGATAAAATGAACCAGGGCAGCTCATTACCCGAGAATGGGGGAGTGGGGGGTTGGGGGTGGGGTAGGAACAAGCATCCATTGACTCAGAGAGACAAGAGAAACAGGGAGGGATGGAGGGGGCGGTGGATGGGACAGAGGGGGAGATGTAGAGGGGGACGAGAGGACTGTGACCAACACGGACGCAGGACAGGACACACACATACATACATGCATGCATGCATGCATACATACATACATACACACACACACACAGAGAGGGCAGAGGAGGGACACGCAGGTACAGACGCAGAGACACATAGAGTCACAGAGACAGAATGACTGAGTGCTTGTGAGCCTGTGCTTGCTCCTGCTGCCTGTCCCCCCTCCACCCACCCCTCTCTTCCACTCAGGCAGATCTTCTGCCTCTTAGTCGATCTTACAGACACACCTAGAGGTGTGCATTTCTAATCCTAGGAGCATCTTAATCAATCAACTGGACAGGCAGGATCACCCATTGGAGCAAGAGCCAGGAAAGCGAGAGGAAGCGGGAAAAGGTAGATGTGGAGAGGAGTCCGGAATGGGACTGACCTTTGACCTGGCTTGAAGACCTGATCCACTTCCTGTGCTCTCTGGATAGATGCTCGCTCGGTCTCTGACTACACTTCCGGTTCCGACAGGGCTTCGTGAGCATTTGTTTGCGGCCCTGATTTTGGCGTGGCCCTCTCTCTTCTCATAAGTATTCATGCTAAATGCTTGCCTGCGATGGCGCTCTTTCTATTACTCACTGCTAACAACAGTCTGGTCAAGACAGAAGTGGACGTTAATACTGTTCCAACTTCCTTTGTAAAATCTTGCTGTTTTAAACAGACCCATGACATTAATAACTGTTATTTGGAGCAGGTGAATATGAGACTATGAGAGTGGAGTTGACAGAAGGAATGATCTTGGAAGAGATTCACTCAATGACCTTTGACCAAAAGGAACCCAGCCTCCTGCTGTTATCCCCAAGGGCTTTGTCTCCAGCTCACTGTCTGTGAGCTGTGGCTCCCGTCAGTGGAGGAAAACTGTAGCCCATGGAATGGCTGGAGAACAATTCAGACAGGGATAATTGCATGCTGCCTCACCCGGTGCTGGCTAGTTGTGCAGTAGATCAGAGGAGGGCGGTCGAACAGACCTGAGCTGTTAGGAATGGGGGAACGCAGCAGAAGGGAGGTGAGTTAGCTACAGGAGCAGAAGGTGGTCCAGGCTCCAGGCTGAGTGTGGAACTAGGGGAGAGGAACGGATCTGCAAGGGTTGGTGAGTGGGGAGGGAGGAGACTCAGGTCTTAATGTTGAAGGCCTCTGTGCAGTGTAGGGAGGAACCCCCACCGCACCCCCACCCCCCATCCACAATTCCCCCACCCACTCCCCACCCCATCCCCTCCCACTCCCCACCCCATCCCCGCTTCCAGGCTCTGATCCACCTGGGCAGACAAGATGCGCAGAAGAGATGAAAGCTACCGGAAGCCAAGACACACACATAAGTAAAGAATATTGTAAAAAGGAGAAAAGAGGCTGGCAAAGGAATAACTGATTGTACCATGTATAATGGAAACAACTCAGTGAGAAGCTGTGGTTAAAGGAGTAATTTGAGGACAAGGTTGGTTCAGGCTTGGGCCAGATGCTAAGCAGGAAGGTGGGATCGCAGTGAGGGAACAGACGTTCAGGCTGGCAGAGGGCAAGAGCTTTCCTCTTGATGATCTTTTTTTATTGGTTTGCCCTCCCCAACCCTCTCTGGAAAGAGCAGCGATAGGAACGACAGAGCAGGTTAGTTCTGGGTGATGTCAACAGAGAGGTGAAGATGTCTATTTCTGCTTCCGTGTCCGCTACACACCGTAGCTGGGAATCTGCTTGAAGAGCCAAGGAGGTAGGAAGCAGGCAGGCGCGAGCCAGACCCGTGGCCGGAAGTCGTGAGCCAGACAGGTGGGAAACAGGAAGCCGTGGAATCTGGATGGCGGAGGATGGGAAGCTCACTGGGAGGTGAACTGGACTAGGGAAGGAGTAAGGAGAAGAGAACAGAAGGTGCCAGAGAAGAAGACAGACGTGAGATGCTAAGGCGAGGATGCTCAAAGGGGTTGTGACCCCTTTTGAGTAGAACGACTCTTTCGCAGGGGTCACCTGAGACCATCTACATATCAAATATTTACGTTATGATTCATAGCAGCAGCAAAATTACAGTTAGTGAAGTAGCAACAAAAATAATGGTATGGTTGAGGGGTGACCACATCATGAGGAGCTTTATTAAAAGGTCGTAGCATGAGGAAGGCTGAGCACAGGACCACTGTGCTGAGGGGCGAAGACAAAGGCTGGGAACGAGACAGCCAGGATCTGGCCTCCTGGGTCTTAGTCAACGCTTCCCATCATGACTTCTATTGCCTCTCAGGTTTGTTCTCCAGCCCCAGAACATTTTGGAAGAGTGAGTGTGGACTTTCCAGAACATTCTACAGCTCCCCCGTTTGCAATGGCAATGCAGGGGCGTTCCTAGGTGAGCGGCATGGAGGGGGGGCTTGTTCTAGCCTGACTGGCTGGTGTCCCCTCTTGATGCACGCTGTCCTTTCTCCTTCAGAGATAAGCCGCCTTTGTACGTATTTCTGACATCTTGTCATTTCTTGCTCAGGAAGAAAGCATGCCTCCCGAGGGGTTCTATTAAAGTGACTTGACTGTCAGGCTTCACTGAAGAGTTACAACAAGAAAGGAGGCAGATTGCATTTATCTCCCCAGCTCTTTGTGTCTGGGTACAGTTTTGGTTTCAGCTTCCAAATTAAGTCTCTGCAGGTTTGGAGTGGTCAGCTCGGCATCCGTTCCAAAAAAAAGACACCCCCCCCCCCTCAGCAGCTGAGGAGTTGATTGAGGTGAGCTCAGGCTTCAGCAGCCCTGAGGCTGGCCCAGAAGGACTACCAGTCATCAGCATCCACATTCTTCTCTATCTAAGCCAAGTTTGTTGAAATATCTAGCAGGGGTCCACATTTGCTCTACATGAGTAATTTGGTGGATGGGAAAAAATGGTGGACTATAATGAAAGACGAATCAATGGACCTCCGATTGGGAGTTTATACACAGACAGAATTGTATCGGAGTTAAACACCTTGGTAAGAAAAATCCCGTATAGAAAACAAAAGAAGAGAACAAAACGACTTCTTATCTTTGAAGATGGCCATGATTTTACTCTCCGGAGATCCAAAATTTCTTATGAATTAAAAATGTGGAAAGACCACTCACTAGACCAAATGACTTTTAAAGACAGACTTACTTTATTTTCAGTTATGCGTACATTTGCAGGTAGGCACACATGTGTACAGGTACTCCTGGAGGCCAGCTGCATTAGGCCCCTTGGAGCTAGAGGTTCATGGACTTGTGAGCTATCTGACCTGGATGCTGGGACCTGAACTCAGGTCCTCTAGGGATGGTAGTATCTGTTCTTTATGCGCCGAGCCAACTAGCTCCATGGGGCAAATGCTCTAAAGTAAACTCTAAAACGTAATTATGACTGTTTATGTTTGCTCAGGGGTGCCAAGCAAATAAATCCGGGTCTCTGGATAGCTTAGCTTTCTCCATCTGTTGTTTCTGGGAACGACAGGCCATTAATACTAACCATGACCCTCTAAGCCCTGCTCCGTGTCTTTCTTCCTCCTGTTACAATCTTCTACCTTTAACACCATCCTGCCTAAGAGATTAATAAAGCTGTATAGCTTAGGGTATGTGTCATGTGTGCTCATGTATGTGGAGGCCAGAGTCCAACTTCAGGTGTCACACACTAGGTTTCACCAACCTGAACATGCTGTCTCTCATGTGACCTGAAACTCATGAGGATGGCTAGCCAGCTAGCCCTAAGAATCCACCTCTTTTTGCGTTTCAGTTGCGGAGATTGAATACAATTTTATGTGTTTGCTTTGGCTATATAATTTATCAATATAGTCAAGTTCAACTTGAAAATTAATTTTTTTTAAAGTATCAGAATTAGGCTTCAAGGTTTCTATTTTGTCTGAATTAACTAGCTTTGAGACTGTTACTGGTTTTTTTGTTTGTTTGTTTGTTTTATGTTTTTTGGGTTTTTTTTGTATCAGGGAATGAACTCAAGACCTCATGTGTGCAAGGCAAATGCTCCACTACATACCCAGAATCCAAAAACTATTTACTGAGTTTACTGCGTGGGGCACAGTCATTGGCCTAGTAAATAAGGTAGCAAGAGGTTAGAAAAGGTGAGTTCCTGTCTCTAAGATGTCATTCTCTTGCAAAGAGAAGACAGATACACAGATGGATCATGAAAAATGTGAAGTCTTGCCTATATTTACTTATTTCACACCTGTAATATCTATGGGAACATTTTTAATAGAAAAAGATTTACATTAAGGATTGCATTTGTATTAATGAAAAGATTGTTTCCCAGGGGAGAGAATGGCCATTAAGCAAACTCTAGAAAGGCAGATGTTCAGACACATTGAAATGCACATGGAATTCAAGAAACAGCCAAGACCTTCTTCTGTGATTTTGACCTTGCAGAAGTGATGGGAGCGTACTTTTCACGGCCATCAGACACTTCTGGGTAAACTAAGAAGGGTGGCTTTGCACCCTGGGGTTCTTGGTTGATTTCAGACTGATTAGGCCTGTAGTTTGAAATGTCTAACACAGGCTTATGTTTTTGACCACTTGGTGCCTAGTAGATGACACTGTTTGAGGAAGTTAAGGGACCTGCAGGTGATGGAGACTTGCTGACGGAGTACATCACTGGGGATGTGTTTTGGGATTGTGAATCGTGGCACCACTTCCTGTTTTCAGTGTTCTTCAGGATTGCGGAGGCGTTGAGATGGCCTGCCTCCCACTCCTTCCCATCGTGATACACTTCATCACTCTGGACACTTTCTCCCTTATGTTGCTTTTGTCATGGTGTTTTATCAGGGCAACAGAAACGCAACAAAGATACAACATCACAAGACATTATGGTTAACAGCATCAGATTATGGGGAAAGAGAGGTGTATAGATGGAAGGTTTCAGAGAAGGCTCTGTAGTTAGTTGATCTTGCAGAATGGAGAGATTCCCATAATGTTGAAGAGTGGCAGGTGGTAGAAAAAGTTCAAAATCAGTGCGTACTTCACAGAAAGCAAAGATGTTGAGTTCTCCCTAAACTACAAACCTCCAACACATGAGCTGCTAAGTCCAGTCATGAAATACAGTCATCTCCTATAAGACTTTTAACTGTTCCCTTCTGAGCATTTTGAAGATGTGATTCAGGTTTTGCATGATTCTAGTAACGAATTTGTTTTCTGTATTATTGGGCAGTCTTATATAATGACTTCTCCAGACCATTCCCAGATTCCAGTTCTGAGAGTTGCAGTCTCTCTGCTAGCTAAGTGAGGGTTTCAGTAGAGGCATGGGTTTAATTTAAGCCACATAGGCTTAGAAGGTCTCCTCTCCATTGCAATTACAAGAATTATATTTAATATGTGTGTAACAGATATTCACATCTTGTTGGGAAAACAATTCCCTTTTCACAGGATAAAAAATGACTGCAAGTATTTTATTATGTTGGATATTTATTCTTCCTCAAGTCCCAGTAGTATCACGTTCCTCAAAACCAATCCTGATTATCACTAAATATTCTTTACTTATTTGATTCTCAATCACTTGATACAACTTTTAATTATTTTTGACTTTGCATAGAGGAGGGCCTAGATAGGCTCATCCATTCTGAACCTTTTTAGATAATAGAATTTTCAGGATCACTGTCAGAAATCTGGTTGGTGAAACATCTGGCAATGTATCACCACACAAAGACTCATTACAACAGATACAATTATACATGAGAAACTGGATCTAGATCTAAAGTATAACAGAAACCTAAAATCATTTTTACACTAAGGTACTGTTTGAATTAAATTAAAATAGGGTTTTTTCTATCATGCCTATCAAAGCTAATTTTCTTCTCATTTTCCTGATATATTGGTTTTCTTTATTCATGCAATGGGATGGGTCCCTTTCATTGTTGACTTGGCACAACCTAGAACTCTGGGAAGAGAGTTTTGATTGGGAACTATATACATTGAGTTGATCTATGAGCCAGTCTGAGAGTGATTGGCTTAGTTGAATTAGCTGATTTGAGAAGACCTAGCCTACTGTGAGTGGCACCATTCCCTAGGCAGGAGGCCCTGAACTATGTGTAAGTAGAGAAATCAAGCTGAGCACAAGGATGCAAGCAAGAATGCACACACCGATTTCTCTCTGTTCTTGTGGATACAATGTGACCAGCTATCTAAACATCCCACTCCAGTGATCTCTCCAAAGTGATGGACAATAACCTGGCATTGTGAGCTAAATTAAACCCCTCTCTCCTAATTTGGACTGGTTTTATTCTGGGTGGTACTGTGTCTAAACTATAACAAAATAAAAGAGAAGTGGAGGTCTTCTTCTTCTTCTTCTTCTTCTTCTTCTTCTTCTTCTTCTTCTTCCTCTTCCTCTTCCTCTTCCTCTTCCTCTTTCTCCTCCTCTTCTTCCTCTTTCTCCTCCTCCTCCACCTCCTTTCTCCTCTTCCTCCTCTTTCTCCTCCTTTTCCTCTTTCTCCTCCTCCTCTTTTCCCTCCTCCTCCTCTTTCTCTTCCTCCTCTTCTTCTTTTTCTTCTACAACTGTTCTTTCCCCTTTTTCCTGTCTAATTTGCAGATGTGCTGTTTTTTTGGACCACTTGACAACAAACACAAGACTGTATGAAGAGAGAAACGAACACTGAGAAAGCTGACAGCACTGGGTTTTCTGTGCCAACTTTGAGAAGGCATCCAGCAGATTTATTGCTGTAAGACACAGAGAGAATTTTACTTCATAAATCCATTATTTGCAAGGCATTGGGCTATACATAGCCAAATCTATCCTTCCCTGACAAACTCTTGACCAATAAGTCAGGGAATACTCCATAGCATTTCACCTCTGAGATGAGGCAGTTCAAGGGTTAGTGGGAACGAGGTGTTTGGAACATATATATATATATTCTTTGTGTATGTCAGCTATCTTTAGAGAAATAGGGTAACCATCCAAGGAAATTGGATTTTTGTCTCAATATTGAAATCTAAAAAATATCAGGTTACTATTAGACCCATCAGAATAAGTTTCTAGTGGTAGTAGTAGTAATAACAACTAGTCTATTTGAAATGTTAATTTAATTATTTCACAGCCTCCTTTGCTCAAATAGTAATTTTAAATGCCTTAGAGCCAAAAAAAGACCCAGTATAATAGTCAAGTAAAAATAAGATATGAAGCCAGGCATTGTGGATGCTTGTTTGTATTCTTATTAGAGAAAGAAAGAAAGGCTATAGATTTGTGTGAGTAGAGACTTGGAGAGGATCTGGGAGGAGTTGAGGAAGGAGATCCCATAATCAGAATATATTGTATAAAAAAATCAACTTTTAATTAAAAAACAAACCAAAAGAGAGAGAAAGGATACTGTGTTAGTTGCTTTTTTTTCTTCCTGTGACAAAATACCTGGCCACGTTTTTTATTTTATCATCTATTTATTTGTTTGTTTGTTCGTTTGTTTGTTTGTTGTTTGCTGAGACAGAGTCTTTCTATGTATCCCTGGCTATCCTGGGTCCCACTGTGTTAACCAGTCTGTCTCACACAGATCTGCCTGCCTCTGCCTCCCAAGAGCTGAGACTCAAGGCATGCACCATCTTATTTTGGCTCAGAGAGTAGAGTCCCTCGTAATGGGGGAGCTGTGGCAGGAAGTCTGAGGCAGGCATCTCAGCATCCTGCTGCATCCGCAGTGAGGAAGCAGAGAGGGATGCTGGTGCTTGGCTCACTGCTCAAAGGATGGTGCAGCCCACACGCAGGCTGGACCTTTGCTCATTCTTTAGATCTCTAGGAAACATTCTCTTGGACACATGGAAGAGTGTGTTTCCATGGTGATTCTGAATCTCATCAAGTTGACAACGAGGACTGAACATCATAAGTGCAATCTCATGAACCATCTCAGAGGTAGGTGGACTATAAACACGATGGACAGATCTTGGCGACCACAGTGAAGAAAGAGCGTCATTCAGCAGCATGACAGTCACTTATTATCAGGTGTGTGATAAAGCATTACATGGGGCTTGGGGAAAGGGCTCAGAAGAACAGCCGTGTTGTCCTGTTCCATGGGTTTGGTCTAAACCAGAGATTCTCAACCTGTGGGTCATGACCCTTTGGGGGTTAACTGACTCTTTCACAGGGATCACATAAAACCATTGGAGAACACAGATATTTACATTATAATTCCAACAGTAGCAAAATTGCAGTTATAAAGTAGCTACGAAAATAATGTTATGGTTGGGGGTGGTCAGCACAACATGAGGAACTGTATTAAAGGGGTCGCAGCCTTAGGAAGGTTGGGAACCACTGGTCTGGACAGAAAAAATATGACTTAGGGTATTTGTTATTTTTGTGTTTTTTTGTTTGTTTTTATTTTGAGGATTTTTTTTGTTTGTTTGGTTTTTGAGACAGGGTTTCTCTGTGTAGTTCTGGCTGTCCTGGAACTCACTCTGTAGACCAGGCTGGCTGGCCTCGAACTCAGAAATCCGCCTGTCTCTGCCTCCCAAGTGCTGGGATTAAAGGCGTGTGCCACCACCGCCGGGCTAAAGGTTACTTAAGTTTTTTTTTTTTAATTTTATTTTATTTATGAGTACACTGTAGCTGTCTTCAGACACACCAGAAGAGGGCATCCAATCTCATTATGGATGGTTGTGAGCTACCATGTGGTTGCTGGGATTTGAACTCAGGACCTCTGTAAGAGCAGTCAGTGTTCTTAACCGCTGAGCCATCTCTCCAGCCCCCTGTGGGTTTTTTTTTTTTTTGGTCTGTTTTTATTTTTATTTTTTTATGTGAACAAGAAGAATAGAAGGCATACAGGATTTTTTTTTTTTGGAACATGATTCCGGATGATGTTCCTCACATGAATATTTGCACTTTGACCGCTTCATACTCAAGTACCAAGAGACTGTAGCTCTTGGTTGAATGGAGCTGGCTCCTTTTCTACACCCATGTTCTTGCTTTGGTTTGTTTGTTTGTTTGGGTAAAATGCAGCCACCAGATCTTCCCTAACTGGAAATTTGTTCTCGTGGAGTGTTGTGCTTTTGAGGCACTCCCACAAGTTACAAGAAAGTCCGGAAGAAAAGAAAATTCTGGAACAGTGTTTCTCAGTGCGTTGTTCAGCAGGGTGTGCCGAAGTAGAGGAAGACAAATCCCTCTGCTGTAAAAAACTTTATTCTTCATAATCCTTCTGGTAAAGTTCCCGAGAAACACACCCTAAAAGAAATAAGGGCTTTCCTGGACCAGAGAGATTTCATACTCCACTCGAGTTAAGACATAACGGAATTTGATTTCCATCACTTAACCAATACCAAGAATGAAGAATTGCAAGCTGGGCATGGTGTTGCACGCTGAAACTCTCAGCACTTGGGAGGTGGAGGCAGGAGGATCCTGATCTGAAGATCGAGCTATGGATCATGTCTCAAAACATCAGCAACAAGTAACGAAAAAGTGAACTATTCCACACATTTGTTAGATAACCCAGGCCAACTCCCTCAGGTACTAAGACATTGCACTAAGTCAGGGCTTTGGAGAACAAACCTACCATGACTTGTTGGGTGAGTGAAAGAAATAATAATTTAATACACTTGTTTCCTTAGAGATTGATTTTTTTTTGTCTGTGTATATGCAGCGATGTGGTCTGTATGTTACATGAGTGCAGGGGACCTTCGAGGCCAGAAGAGGGCATTGGATCCCCTGAAGTTGGAATTACAAGCAGCTGTGAATCTTCTCTCTACCTGGATGCTGGGAATTGAACTTGGGTCTTCTTGTTGTGGTTCATCTGCTCTTGCCTTGAGGCCGAGTGGAACATTCCCTTTCCTGCCGCTCTTGGATTTGTCATCGTATAGTTTGCTGCTGTTGCTACCCTGAAACGGAAAGACAACTGCATTTCTTGGAATGGTGAATAAAATATGATCTAGCAAGCTTTGAATGAAGGCTCTGAGTGACAACCATGAGGTCGTGGATGATAAACCAAACATCACCAGTTAAGTATAGGACTCAGTTTTGGTTTTGGAAGTGGGCTAATTTTTGTCTCCTATAGAACCTGTAGCTTCCTAGAACTGTGAAAGAGAGGGACTTGGCCCTCATACTTCACCCAGAAAGTACTGACTTTGCTTATGTATGTCTTACAACTGCAAGGACGAAAGCAAGCCTGCAATGGCTCTTGCCCGCAAACCTATGAAGCAATTCATGTTTTCAAACTAATAAAATGTTTAGGCAAGACAGTGAGTAATTCATTTGTATATTAGGCCTAGCAGACTAGAACACAGCCAAGTTACAGACACACTCAAGGATACCAACTCCAGCATTATGCTGTGCAGAGCTGATTGGTGGAGGGCATTTGAACAAGCCAACTTCTTGCTGGGCCTTAAGAACGCAGATGAGCTAGCTAGGACGTTGAGTGAAGTAAGTCGGGCACAGAGATACCAATCCCCCGAGGTCTCAGGCATGTGACATCAGAGATACCCATCAATTGTACAGATGTAGATCTGGAAACTTAGCGGGTTGGTAGAGTGGATCTGGTTTGGGGTTCATGCCTACAGTGAGAAAAGAGGAACAGGTTCTAGCGTTTCACACAGCACGGCAGGATGACTTCTTTTTGCGTGTTTTCAAAAATAGCTGGAAAGAGGATTTTGAATGTTTCCCAAAATGCAGAGAAAAGATAAATATTTAAGGAGTTGTCACGTGGATTTCATTGCTGCATGCTGCGCCCACATCTTCAAAGATCATCTTACATATCTACAATGGTCATGTGCTAATTAAAAGTATGTAATATCTAAAAGACATATAATATCTAAAATATCTAAAATTGATGGATCGAGAGGTCATCATGTACTATTTAAATCATGTAAGGTTTTAGAGTGAATTAGAGGAGAAAAAAAATCCCTCAGATGAAACGGTGATATCTGGGTGGGCGGAAGGCAAGACTTGAACGGTTCTTTTTAACGCTAAGCATTGTAGGCCTTTTGAACTCCAATAAACTCGAAAGCTAAAAACATTAGTTTAAAAATATGTTTTTGGGGCAGAACAAAAAAGGGAATTGAAAAAGAGAGAGAGTGAGAGAGAGATCAAGAAAGAACCATTCCTGGGCGGGAGAGTGGGGTGGGGGCAGCAGTTGACAAAGCGAATTATAGAATATACTCAGTGAGACCCAGATGAAACACGGGAGATAAAAGGCTGCGGACAGAGGGGTCCCAGCGAGGCATTCAGAGGAGAAAGGCTGCAACCAGGAAGTCCACACACTCACAGTTGCTTCCGGGCCCTCCGTGCTCCCGCATAACAAAGCCACTTCTGTCTGGAGAAACCACAAGAGCGGGTCAGGCTGTAGAAAGCCTTTAATTGGGGTGGAGAACCAGTGGCCCTGTGAACTCTAGATGCCTTACAACAGGCTGGGGCATGCTTTGCCCTTCCTGCCTTCTTGGCCACCAGCTTGACGGCCACGTTCTTTGGGGCTCTCAACAGGCATTGTTGGCTTCTTACTTCCGCCCCCTCCCATCCTGGACCATCCTTCCTTACCCGGCTGCATCCCATACTCCCCATGGACCAGTTTCCCAAGCCCTCAACCACCTTCATCTCTGACAAGGGATTTCCTAGCCGGGTGCTGGGTTCTATAACCTCAGAACCAGGATAGTGACTAATTAAATAATTAACAGCCCGATAATAAAATTGGTGGTAACTTGAGAGCCAAATATACAAGCATTCTCTGTGACTACCTCTTTTTATCAGTGTGTCAAGGGTTTTATTTGGTAGAATTGCTTATCTGGGCAGTCACCACCAGGAGGGAGGGACTTCAGGACACAGTTCCTTTGCTTTCCTGAATATGTTTGTTTGTTTTGAGACAGGGTCTTTTAGGTAGCTAAGGCTATCCTGGAGTTGTCTGTGTAGCTCAGGCTGGTCTCAAACATTCAATTCTCCTAGCTTAGCCTTCTCCAGTGCTGGAACTAAGGGCTGTACTACCATATCTGGCTTTCATTTTTATTTTATTTTATTTTATTTTATTTTATTTTATTTTTTCACTTTTTGCTTGACTGGAGCTCAGAAAAGGGACAAAGTATCTGGAAATAGAGAATGATATCTATAATTCTCAAAATCTTCTGCAACAAAGCATACTTATCATGACTCTGGACAAATTTTACTGACAAAAAAGTGAATGAAAATATAGAATTAATATGACAGGGGAAAAATAGAGATGGGAGATTTGTGCTATGATTTCACAGTGAATGGTAAACACTGTGTGTGTGTGTGTGTTTTGTATGTGTCTTAGTGTTTCTATTGCTGTAATGAAATACTATGACCACAAAGCAAGTTGGGGAAAGAATTTATTTGGCTTATACTTCCACATTGGTGTACGTCGACCAAAGGAAGTCAGAACAGGAACTCATGCAGGGCTTAAAACTTAGAAGCAGGAGCTGATGCAGAGGCCATGAAGGGGTGCTGCTTATTGGCTTGTTCCCCATGTCTGCTTAGCCTGTTTATAGAATCCAGGAGCACCTTCCCAGGATGGCACCACCCACAATGGGCTGGGCCCTCCCCAACAATCACTAATTGAGAAAATGCCCTACAGCTGGATCTTAAGGAGGCATTTTTCTCAACTCAGTTTTCTTTCTCTCTGATGACTCTAGCTTGTGTTGAACTGACACAAAACCAGCCATAAGAGTGTGAAATAATTTTTAAGTTTTTTTTCTTTCTCTTACTTCTTTTCTTGGGATCTCACTCCATGGCCAAAGCTCAGCTGGGACTTCCGGCAATCTTCTTACTTCAGCCTCCAAAGTTCTGGGATTGCAGATATAAGTCACTACGTAAAACTTAAAATGATTCTTTAAAAAACCAATTTTATTATTTTATGCATATGGATATTTTTTCTGCATGTATGTCTGAGCCCCACATGTGTGCCTGGTGCCTGTGGAGGTCAGAAGAGAGCATTGGATCCCCTGGGTTTGGAGTTACAGATGGTTGTGAGTAACTGTATGGGTGCTAGGATTTGAACCTGGGTCCTCTGGAAGAGCAGCCAGTGTTCTTAACTGCTGAGTCATCTCTCTAGCCCCTAAAATATTTCTAAGACTAAAAAGCAAAAAACAAAAACAAACAAACAAAACTTATGTTGAGTCAACTGAAGATACAATTAAATATTCAATAATATTTTATTTATTTATGTATTTGTTTGTTTGTTTGTTTGTTTTAAAGACATGCTCTCACTATGTAGCTTCAGCTGGTTTCCACTGCGTAATCGTGTTTCCCTGCAGCCTGGGTGCTGGGCTCACAGTTAAGCATAGCTATACACGGTAAGTATCTAACCCGAAAATATTTTAAGGTATTTCAGAGAAGAGCTGGGCAAGTGTCATTTTGGCTGGGGATAAAGCTGCTTGGTTTCTTCTGCACACACGTAATCCATCCAAATGGATGGTAGAAGGAGTTTCTGCTTCAGTTATAGAAATCACAGTCGAAAGACTTGACAAACCTCAGTTAAAGAATTGCAAGAAAGTCATTCGTCAAAAATCCCCCAAACCGTGAATTTTCAATAATCAAACAAAAGCAGACAATTGATTTGACACTTGAAAATCAAACACTTGGAAAGTTTTTAAGGTTTACTTGTACTTTTTTTTTGCAATACAAGTTGCCTTGGCTTGTATGGAGACAATATCAAATTAATGACTTAGGGGCAGGAGAGAGGGTTCAGCAGTTAGGAGCACTTTCAGAGAACCAGAGTTTAGTGTCCAGCACCCACATTGGGCTGCTCGCAACTATCAGTAACTCTGGCTCCAGGGGATCCAGAGCCTTCTTCTTCTTCTGGCCTCTGATGGCACGTGTATATATGTGTGCCTGTGCATGTGCACGCATGTATACACACACACACACACACACACACACATGTAAATACATTTTTAAAAAATCTTAAAAATTACTTTAGCTGAATTCGTCTAAAATGACTTCCATATTTCCAGAGAAATGTTGCAGATTCATGGCTTAAAAGGTAAAGCCATGCTACGCATTTTTGCATCTTCTAATGTTTTTCAAGGTTAAGTCATTAGAAATGGACGGTTCCATGATGCCACACTGAGGCGTTAATTAATTGGAAATTCTAAGTAAATGACACTGTCTCCTCTGTATGATACGTACTGAAGATGATTTTGCTCAATGTACTGGTGCATATTCTGTGATAACACTATGATGCGTTGTTCACATTCTTTCATGTATTTGCGCTGCGAGTCAGAGGCAATTTGCAGAAGTATTGAAAGACATTGAAGACAGTGAATTTACCGTGGGTGTGTTCTGCCCTAATGCTCATTGGCTGAGTTGGAGGTGAGGCTTAGCAGACTTCCTGTACTGTACTTTTAACTCTGATCCTTTCTGAGAACAGAAAGAACACGTGTCACATGTTCAATTATCAGAGACAAACAAGGAAGGGTGATTTACATTTCCTCCATGACATCACGCTGCACACAAATGAGCTAAGTTTGAAGCTCCAGGAAACAGCTTCTTTGAGGCTTAGACAGTTAGAACAATCTATGTTGAAACTGAAACTTTGATAATACCAAAATAACGATTTTATATATTTTTACAGTACACACAAATAGGCAGAAGGTTTTCATGAAAACTGACCACCAGAAACAAAAGGAAAAAAAATTAACGTATGCTAATGTTGATACATTTAACACTGTGTTTCATTAAATACCTTAAAATTTGGTATTAATAGTCTTGAGTGAACACAGAAGGGACTGAATGGATCTAATCTGACCAAAAGTAATTTTGAAATTGGCAACGCCAACTTAAAACTTAAAAGCCAGAGAGCATCTTTTGTTTTATAGAGAACTTACTTATGAAGGTGGGTGAAAATATTTAAGGCTTATGACATTCAGTATGGGAGAAGTTAGCACATTTGAAATAGTTTGGGTATAAGAATCTACTTTCTCTTTTTGTATGCATGTATGCATATGATGTGTTTGTATGCACTGGTTCATGTGTGTGGGTTGGTACATGCCATGGCACACATGTGGTAGTCAGAGGACAGCATGAGGGACCAGTTTCCACCTTCACCTTCCACCCTATTTGAGACAGAGTCTCTCTGTCGTTTGCTGTAGCTCAAACTGCATGCTCCCTGCACTTCGGTGAACTGTCCTGCCCCACCTCTGATCTTGCTTTAGAAGCCCTTGGGTCCCTGAAGTGTGATACTACACCCAATTTTAGGTAGTTTGGGGGCTTTGAACTCAAGTCTTCACGCTCACCCAACATTTTACCCAGCTGGATTCATTGTCCAAGTTCCAAGGAGAGAACATAGACCAACAGGATCAATTTGTTCCCAAGAATGACAAATCAGAAATAGTTACTGCCTAAATTCAGGGGAAAGAATAATCTGGAAGTTTCTGTCTCCTGAAGCCATGTTTCCTATACTGTCTTTGAATCTGTGATGTCTTATACAGATGTCTACCAAGTCCTCAGAAATTTATTTTTAACTATAAATTTTATGGAATTTATAGTCAGAGAAAACAATTCTGAGCATATAAATTGAGGTGTTTGTATATGTAAGATCCATGCTAACTTTTGAGGGTATAATTAAAAGAGTATAAATTATCATGGTAATTTTAAAATGAAATTTTAATTTGCCATGCAAAGGAATTGAGATTAGATTTTGGACATATTGAGCAAAATGAAATATATTATGGTTAATTTCACCTACTTCTTTTTGAAACAATTAAAATATGAAAAACAGAAAAATTTAAGTCCTATATGCGGCTCACATTATATTTCTGTTGGAAAAGGCGCTAGGATCGTGAGTTTTTGATTATAAATAAAATTCTCTGCCAATTGCCATGGGATGTCAGATTTTCTGTCAGTCATTTGTATCATCTTGCTGTTAAAACGTGGGACATCTATTGGTGCCCTGCCCAATCCACGTTCAAGGTTTAGTCTGGTCACACAACTTAGCCTGCCGATACAGGATCTGAACTGGTGATTTAGGACCATTTACTTCACCCAACTGAGGTGAATTCTGACTGAGAGGACAACCAGGAAGCACATACAACTGGATTGTGTTAATCAGTATTGATATGGACCCATCAATCTTGATGGAATAAGACCACAGCTGGATTCATTGTCCACGTCCTGAGGAGAGAACACAGACCAACCAGGATCAATTTGTTCCCGAGAGTGACAAACCAGAAATCGTTACTGCCTAAATTCAGGGGAAAGAATAATCTGGAAGTTTACTGTCTCCCCCAGTCACATTTCCTATACTCTCTTTGAATCTGTAATGTCTTATACAGAGAAATTCCAGGGACTTTCTTCGGCGGATCTCGATAAGTGGTCCAGCTGCTGACTGAATACAAGACTTTTTTAAAGTACAAAGTCTTCCAGTTCCATAATACAACTTAGATCAACGGGTCCCTAAAAATCCTTCCCGAGCCAAAATTCTACATCTCTATGATGTCCTGGCACCATCTGAGAACCAAATCTGAAACCTTGGGACATACATTGAAGATTTCGACATCATTCTGTTATAACTGATAATCTCATAATGTACACACTACATTTCGATCAACCCTACTCTTCTCCTCCCATTCTGGCCCCATCTTCCTATCCTTTGCCCTCCCAGTTTCAGCCTTCTGCATTTTTAAAGGCACCAAGTCCTTTAGTGCAATCTGAATGTCCATGGGAGTAGGACCATCTTCTGGAGCATAGATAGCTCTTCCTTGAAGAAAACGAGCTAGCCAGCAGCCATTAATTGCTAGCAACTCCTCAGCTAGAGGAACGGGATTTGAGTGGGATTTGAAAGTGCTATTTTATTTCCTCTTGTCTGAAGAGTGAAATACGTGTGTGCAGTTATGTACAGGGAGCTGCTGTTGCGTTTTCCTTGTATCAAAACTAACGTGACAAGAAGGAGGGATTAGGAACATGAACATGTACCCATTCGCTCT
Organism: Grammomys surdaster; assembly: GCF_004785775.1. Lineage (NCBI taxonomy): Eukaryota > Metazoa > Chordata > Mammalia > Rodentia > Muridae > Grammomys > Grammomys surdaster. Next base: position 6,052,795 of record NW_021604786.1, on the reverse strand, counting down.
TATCTGTAAGTGTGAACCTTAGCTATGAACGGATACTTGTGGAACAGCATCATGGGCCATTGGATAAACTCGATCAAATGCATCTGTGATAACTTTCAGTGGTGTTTGTTTGAAGCAGAAAACTCCCGCTCCAGGGTCGAGAGTCTTTATGCTAATTTCCTGCACCTCGATGTATACAATTATTACAGGGTGTGTGGAGGACCCACTGCCGCAATGAAGAAAAATTATTCCAAATGATTATTGATGAGTTAATCAAGATAACCATGTCAGCTTTCTTTACCCACTAATGGTCACGTCGACAGCATTCTGCAGTCATCAGGATGAAAGAGCCAGATGCTAATGGGCCAGGTAATCAGATCTTAATGGAGAACAGTGAAAAATCTGCTTTTTAAAAAGAGTTCACGGTTTTCATAATCACTGGAGCGGTCAGTGAGTCCCACAATTCCTCATCTTTCTTAATGTGTGTCTGCCGTTCTTTCTCCACCTCAACAAGGATTAGGTTGCCCTAATGGAGTGCAGAGGTGAAGTAAATGAGAGAAGGACTCCTCTCTTTCAGCTGCCACTCGTTTGACAGTTGTTCTGTTCATTCACTGGGGATAGAGAGATGGCTCCACAGCTAAAAACACCCAGAGGTTGGATCCTAGTGCATTCTAGCATAGCCGTGTGTGTATACCCTTAGTGCCGCAGGGATGTGTGTGTGTGTGTGTGTGTGTGTGTGCACGCGCACGCATGCATAGACCCAAATTGCAAGCTCCAAGTACAGCAAAAGATTCTGCCTCAAAAGAACAAGGTAGAGAGCAGAGAGTGATAGAGGAGGCCTCCAAATGTTCATGTGTCTGGGGACATGTGTGCTCCTCACACACATGTGCATGCATACACACACACATACACACACATACACACACACACACTCTAAAGCTAGCCCTTTATGTTTTTCTCCTTTATCCTTATCATTTCAATTGGATTCAGTAAATTTAATCATTAGTGTTTGTTTGTTTGTTTGTTTGTTTGTTTGAGACAGGGTTTCTCTGTGTAGCCCAGGCTGTCCTGGAACTCACTCTGTAGACCAGGCTGACTCAGAAATCCGTCTGCCTCTGCCTCCCAAGTGCTGGGATTAAAGGCGTGCGTGACCACCGCCCGGCAAATTTAATTATTTTTTTCTTAAGATTTATTTGTTTTTATCTAGGTGGTATGTTTTATCTGCATGTGCACCTACCTGTATGCCAGAAGAGGTCACCTGGCCCTCAGAGAGTAGAGTTATAGAGAGTTGAGAGTTACAGTGTGGTGACTGGGAATTGAACTCAGGACCTCTGAGAGAGCAGTTGGTTCTCTTAACTGCTGAGACATCTTTCTAGACCGATAAGTTGATTTTTAAACTATATTTTTTTCTATTTATTCTTTGAGACTTTTGTACACACGTACAATGCGTTTTGATCGTATAGCTACCCTCCATTTTCCTCTTCTGACTCTCCCTGGGCTTTGTCTACTACATCTCCCTCCAAACACCATTCACAACCTTTTCTTTGTTTATAGTCAACTTTCTTAGATTAGTCTGTGCTGCCTGCATGTTCTTGGCTGTGGGGCCATCCATTGAAGCATAGGCGATACCTTCAAATGAGAGCGCTCTCTCTCTCTCTTTCTCTCTCTCTCTTTCTCTCTCTCTCTCTCTCTCTCTCTCTCTCTCTCTCTCTCTCTCTCTGTGTGTGTGTGTGTGTGTGTGTGTGTGTGTGTGTGCCTTAGCAGCACCACTGACAGCACTGACAGTTCCTCAAGTAGAGGTGAGCTTACTAGGGTAAGCCTGTCTTGCCACCTTCCGGATTCTCTCCCTTGCATCTCGGTAAACCACTTTGAGATGAAGTGCAAATTGCATACATCTATAAGGCTCTGCCATCTTGTTTCACCAGAGACCTTCTGTCTGGTTCTTCCACGCTACTACTCCAAACAAGCTGCTGCTGAGAAACTCCAGGACGGCTCTACAAGTACTGGGCTTTTCCTGCACCTCCTCAGAATCAGCATACTGTCCTGGATAGGCTTCTGGGGAAATCTGTATTTCTCCAGAAATCTGGTAAAACTCCTCCAGCAATTCTCCAGTGCCTTTACATTCATCAGACAATGCAGGCTCTGATTGCCTGTGGGGGCAGCGGGTGGGTGAGAGACAGGTAGATCAGGTAGCACGAGATTCCATGGGGATAGAACACTCCTTCCTGATTTGCACTTATGTCTACAGTTGACTCGGGAGCATTGGTTAGGAAGAAACAGTCCTATGTATGCTATGCTTGTAAAGCTGAGACTGCATAGGTTACATTTGAAAGACAGAGAGGCTGGAGAGATGGACCTGAGATAATGGTTCCAGGAGATCCATTTTGTCTGGCCTCTGTGAGTGCTAGGCGTACACAGGGTACACGTAGACACTGGCAAAACAAACAAACAAACAAACAAACAACCCCACATATTAAGAATAGCAATTTAGAGCAACAATAAAAGAAATACATAAAAATAAGTAAATCTTTAAAAAAAACAATAAAAAATAGATTACAAAAAAAAAAAAAAAAGAAAAATAGATTACTTTTGACTCGGGTGATCAGCCCAAACCAAGCATATACCCCAAGTGATGTGATTTCTCCCAAAAGGCTGAGAAATCTCTGCCTAAACTCTCCAAACAGCGCCACCAACTGAGGAACAAGTGTTACTGCCGGAGCCTATGGAGGACATTTCTCATTCAAACTACCACATTCTACACCCTGGCCCCCTCAGACTTATGGCCCCTATAGGCTCATGGCACCTATAGGCTCATGGCCATATGATAGTGTAAAACACACTTACTCCAATTTAAAAAACCCACAGAATCTTTCACAGTCTTACAACTTCCTGAAGTCTAAAGTCCAAGTCTCCTTTCTGAGGCTTGAGGCAATCTTTTAATTGTAACCCCCTATAAAATGAAACCTCAAATCACATACTTCCAACACACAGAGGCGTAGAATATATATTGCTACTCCCAAAGGGAGGAATGGGGGCACCCTGAGGAAATACTCAAAGCAAGACAACCCCATCAGGGCAGACTCCACATCCTATAGTCCCATGTTCCATGTGTGGGATTTTAATTTCAAAGGCTCTGCCTTACAGTTTTGTTGCTTGTAGCACATGGCAAGTACTTACTCAACGAGCTCTGGGTAAAAAAAAAAAGTCAGTATGTCTTTTGTTGTTGTTACTTTTGTATGTTTTATCTCGTTCTTATATTTATTTTATGTGTCTATGAATGTGCTATGGTGCTCGTATGGAGATGAAAGAACAATGTCACAGGTCTTTTTATTATTTGTGAGTTCTTTTGGCTTTCACTCATCTTCCACTCTTTCAACCCCTTAACACTAGGTAGGAGAGAAAAGAAGATATGGGAGAAAGGAGAAAGGGGGCAATGATATTGTTAGACTAATTCCTGCAGATTGGGGGTGTCAAGTTCCTTGGAACAAGTTTGATCTTGTTTGATCTTTGCTGGAAGGATAGATAACTTCTAGTCTTTTCGCACATGACTACTTGACCACCAACAATCAAAAGCACCCAACCACCAATCAGCCACCAGCCCCTTCTACTGGAGCCCTAGCATTTATACATCCTCTGAAAACTCCCCAGAATTCCAAACATCACACACTGGCAGAAACTACCTGCTGTTGGCAAAATCACTCCCCTGCTAGAGCACAAGGCAAATCACAGTCAGCTGCTGTGGACAGAAGCGGCCTTGTATCCCACAGCTGGGATTAAAATGAAAACACAGTCTTACAATATTTCTTTGTTTCTAAAGAAACCAAAATCCTCACTGCGGAACAAACTGAGGGAATCATTTCTCTTCTGCTGTGTGGGTTCCGGTTATAGAACTCACGTATCATCAGGCTTGCTGGCAAGTGCCTCAACTCACTAAGTCACTACCCACTGAGAGCCCCTGAACTATCTCGTAATGTGGTCTGTGCCAATCTTGGAGCAGAAGTTTCGATGCTAACTACTTTCCAATTGCAAATGATGTGAGTTCTCCCAGATGAAGGGCTGACTCCATGGGAGATGTCAGCTCTGAGCTACCTCAAAGAAAAAGTCCCCCAAGTTTTTCTGGGCCTGAGTGCTCTGCGACATGAAGACTATCAACTTCTTCAATGTGCTCAGAGGGAGAAACGGTGAAAGAGAAGTGACAAGAATTGAGGAGCATCCACAAAAGACAGAAATGAGCACAAAGAGATCCGTCGGGCCCCCAGAAGACAGAGCTGTGCTGTGTGTCATACTTCATAAATGCTAACTAGCTCGTTTTCTGACACTAGGAATCTGATGACACCTGATAGGGCAAAAGGAACAGGCAATTTATGCTAGCCCAGAAGTCTCCTCCATTGGGCAAGAGGCTTATTATCAAAGTTCCTTTCTCTCAAACTTGAAATCTGGATGGTCAATTGGCTTTCTCCTGTCCCATGACCTCATCCTGGCTCTTACCCCAGAGCTCAGGGACTGAAGGGCAAAGAATGGGTGCCTCTAGCTGTCAGTGGTATACCAATTTCAGTAAGGTGGATCAGAGAGGGGGCTCCCGTAAAAGAATTAGAAAAGGTAATTATCTATGTGAGGAAAAATAGCAAGCACAGGATGGCCATGGGTGACATGTGTCTTCCAAAGATCCATGGCATAAGAAATGCTGGAGGACAGTACCAGCCTCAACCCCTCCTGACGTCAGGTTGAGGAAGATGGGACTTTGGCATCTTCAAAGAAGAATATTCTGTCTAACTGATTGGCTGTTCTCTGTTTTCAGAGCTACAAGTAGGCGCTCTCTGCCTGGAGTGGTATCAGCCATGTGTTCTCAGGACCAGGTGCTTCCACAAGGTGGGACGGATGGGAGGGGAGCCAGGAAGACCCAAGGAGAAATGTGTTCATCTACTTCTGTACTGACACATTTCACCACATCCAGCACAAGGGAGCTAGTGTCTCAGCAGGCAAAGCTCGGGATTAAGTGAATAGATTCGGATCAAGATTTTTCCTGTGACCAACCTCTTAGGGTAGAGTTTGTATCTGATGAATACAGGAAAACACATCCCATGTCATTAGAAGATGGAATGCCCCTATTTGAGAGCCCTTGACTTCTGGGAACTCCCAAAGTGCTCCTAAACTTGAACTCATTCCTTCTCACCCACACGGAAGAGACTCAGTCCTCAGGAAAACAGTGAAGTTCAGAGGTGCCTGCTCCAGGCAGTTAACAAGTCTACTGGTCTTTCTGCGTGACTCACCCTTACTCACTCAGCACTCTCTGAGCATCCACTGTGAGCATCAACAAGGCTATGGGCTGTTAGCTTGTGTCATTCGCTGATGTGCCTGCCCTCTTCAACGGCTACAACTTCCAGCATCTGTCTCATGTTCTGTAGGTCCTGACAATGCAGCTGGGCCGGGCACTAAGGCCAGAATGAGCTCAACCGTATTGCATTATTGCTGGAAGAGTGTTCCCATTAATAAAAGCAGGCATTGTGTAATCTCATTCACTTATTACTGTACCCGAGATGACGCAACGCAACACTGGCCCTTGGTTCACCCATACCAACCAGGAGAAATGAAGCCAATCAGTTGAACTCCATGGGGTCTTATACAAAGAGTCATAAAATATCAGAGCAGGATGGGGGGAAATCAGAAAATACCTCATCACATTGTCTTTGCCCCAACAATGGAGAATCCATGTTATTCTTTCTTGAATCCACCAATTGGAATTTGGCCAAAGTGTTTGTCTCCTGCTCACAGATGCAATGTTTGAACACAGACTGGGTCCTGCGCCGTCCGCTCCCACTCTCGATAGACTAGAATCTAGAATAGTTCCAAACCATCTAGGGCGATTGATTCATATTATCACACCGGGTCCAGAATTCTCTCCCTGGGGATACGGGCATGTGGGACAAAGGTAGGAAAAAGAAAAATAATCATTGTTTTCTTATGATTTCTTCTGATTCATCATTGCATCAAGATAAACTCTCTAATCTCAGATCTCAGACCTCCAGGGTGTAAGCCCAACCCAATTGTTGGATACTGGGCTGTGAATGTTGTCCAGCTTTGTAACAATCTGAAAGGCATGTTTATGTTGGACCATTTGAAAATGACATAGTCCCCACTGGTACTTGCACCTGTGTGTTTGCCTATCTCCTGCCATGTCTCCTTAAAAGGGGAAACAAGTCTTAATCAGGTATCCAGTGAGTTCAGACCACATAGTTGATACAACATAAGACGCTGATCACGTTGTTTATAATTCCTTTTAAGTATTTTGGGGTTTATTTGATTAGTTGTAATTGTGTGTGTGTATGTGTGTGTGTGTGTGTGAGAAAGAGAGAGAGAGAATGTGTTTGTGTATGTGTGTGAGAAAGAGAGTATGTTTGTGTGTTTGTGTATGCGTGTATGTGAGAGACAGAAAGAGAAAGACAAGAGTGTGAGAGAAAGAGAGTAAGAGGGAGTGTGCATGTGTGTGAGAGAAAGAGAGGGCTTGTGTGTGTTTGTGTATGTATGCACATGTGTGTGCATGTGCATGCATGGGTGCATGTGTGTGTGCATGTGTGCGTTCCTGTGTGTGTGTGCTCTTGGAGGCCAGAGACATCATATCTTTCAGAGCCAGAGTTACTGATCACTGTGAGCTGCCTGAGGGGAGTGTTGGTAACTAAACTCAGGTCCTCTGTAAAAACAGTATGTGCTCTTAACCACTGAGCCATCTCTCTGGCTCCTATAACTCACCTTTGTCGGAACGATTTGAGTCATTGTGAGATGCACTATATACAAGAACTTCTCTCTGAGTTATTATTGGCCATGGTCACTCCTATGTGAGACAACCTAAGATGACAATGACAGAGACTAAGGCCATCTTTCTCTAGGAATATTGTCAACTAATGACAACTGAAAACATCTTGGGTACCCAGAGCCAAATGGATCTGTTGCCCCTAAGTTGGCCACCCCCAAATATACTGGAGTCACACATTTTCTCGGGATCAACATGTTCAACAGTGTTGTGTAGGGTGTCGGAAGAGACACACTGGAAGTTACCAGAGGTGGCTCCTGTTTTTGAGAAGGGCCTCCTATGTTTACATAACAGAACGTTTTGAAAATAGAAAACTCTGGTCAGAAAGTTAGAGGCTAAGGGAAGAAATAGAAATGAAGCACTTCCTTTGGCCTCCCCCTCAGTCCTGTAAAAATAGGCAGACTTCCCTTTCCACTTATAGACGGACAGAGCTGCCAGGCAGCTGGCGTGGAATGAGGTTGAGGTGAGCGCAGTCAGGGCTGGAAACTCCGAGCTACAGTGTCCTGAATTCAAGCCCGTCCTGAAGACACGCTTTGGTTTGGGAAACGCTATGTTAGCCAAGGACCCACATGAGAATAGGTTATACTTGTCCTAAGAAAGGACTTAGCTGAACTCTGCTTCTGCACCTCGGTCGATGGGAGATGGAACAGAATGGAATTTTGAATGGTGTGTAGGAGAGAGAGAGAGACAGAGACAGAGACAGAGACAGAGACAGAGAGAGAGAGAGAGAGAGAGAGAGAGAGAGAGAGAGAGAGAACCTCATTTCACTCCTACAGGTTTTAAATGAGCACATATTTAACTTTTGCCTCTCCTAACCTGTGCAGTTTGCAGTGCTTGTGTGGAATAGAACATGAAATGTCTATGTTTTGTCTGTTCATGAGGTCCATAACTGTCAGAGATACATGATAGACTGACAAATAATGATAATGAAGTTGGAATATCACCAGCTCTCCAGAAAAGACAGGAATAGAAAGGTACAGGGACTTAGATCAGCCAAGGAGCTGACAGAGCTGGGCAGAGCAGTGAGGGCTCTATCTTGGAGGTGGCGAAGAAAGGCATTCTGGGCAGGCGGAATGGCATCAAGGCCCCAGAGCAGTAAGGCGTGCTTGGAAAACTGAGGGTCTAATAGCTGTAGGTAGTGGAGACACTGATCTGAATGAAGTAAACAGGAAGCAAGGTAGAGTGAAAGATTTGAAATGCCAGGGAAAGACTCCTGTCCAAGCAGGAATGGAGACCACCAATTTCATGCAAGGAAAATTAACAGTAGGAGAAAAGTTTTTCATGAAGACAGAGTCAGAAAGATAAGGAGGACAGGGATGAGGTGGTGCACGTCTTCAGGAGGCAGAGGCAGGCAGATCTTTGTGAGTTCAAGGCCAGCCTGGTCTACAGAATGAGTTCTAGGACAGCCAGGGCTACATATAGACACTCTGACTTTAAAAACCAGAAAGAAAGAAAGAAAGAAAGAAAGAAAGAAAGAAAGAAAGAAAGAAAGAAAGAAAGAAAGAAAGGAAAGAAAGAGAGAAAGAAAGAAAGAGAGAGAGAAAGGGAGAAAGAGAGAAAGGGAGAAAGAGAGAGAGAAAGAGAGAAATGGAGGGAGGGAAGAAAGAAGGAAAGAAGGAAGGAAGGAAGGGAGGGAGGGAGGGAGGGAGGGAGGGAGGGAGAAAGGTAAGCAGGAGGAAGTCTTGTAGGAGACTATTACATCAGTCCCAGCTTCAGGAAATGAGAGTCTGGAAGGGTGTGAGATAGGACAAGGAAGGCCCCGTGCACAGAATGAGCTGCAGATACAGGAACCCGCAGGATGGAGATGGTCAGATGTGGGGGTGGTCAGGCAGAACAGCTTGTGGTCACAACCATTCTGCTGAAATGAAAACTCAGTGTCATGAAGAATCTCTCCAGGGTTGACCCCTGGAAAATTAAGGATTCCTAAGGCAATCTGAGGAAAAAATATCTGTGAAAGGGTTTTTTGAGAGTGACAGATATGAAGGTTGGGTTAGGCAGAGATCTGCTATCAGGGAACTTATACTTGTGTGTATGTGTGTGTGTGTGTGTGTGTGTGTGTGTCTGCCTGTCTGTCTGTCTGTATGTGTGTGTATATGTGCCTGTGAGTGTGTGTATGTATTTGTGTGTGTGTATGCATGTATGTTTGTGTGTGTATGTGAATGTGTATATGTGTGTGCATGTGTGTTTCTGTGTATGTGTATATATGTATGGTGTATGTATGTGTGTTTATGTGTGAGTGTGTGTGTGTATGTATGTGGGTGAGTGTGTGTATGTGTGTGTATGTGTGTGCTTGTGTGTGTATGTGTGCATTTGTGTGTTTATATGTGAGTATGTATATGTGTGTATGTGTGTATGTATGTGTGTGTGTATGTGTGTGTGTGTATGTGTCTGTGTTGTCTTATTTACTTTTCCTGTTGCTGTGATAAAATATCCGGATGAAACAACTTAAGAGAGCAGGGGTTTATTCTGGTTCGCAGCTCAAGGGCATCCTCTGCTATAACAGGGAAGTGGTGTGCTTCAGGCAGCTGCTCACCTGGCATTCGTATTCAGGATGCTGAAAGGGGATTCGGGATGCTGAAAGGGGATTCAGGATGCT
>NW_021604786.1:6033797-6043402 GCF_004785775.1 Grammomys surdaster | reverse complement strand
AAAGGGGATTCAGGATGCTGAAAGGGGATTCGGGATGCTGAAAGGGGTGAATGCTCTTGTTCAGCTCAGCTTCTGCTTTTTGATGAAGTCCAGGACCCAACTCAGGGACCTGTACACATACACACACACACACACACACACACACAGACACACTTCAGGCTGAGTCTCCTCATCTCTGTTAACCTGATCAAGAGAAAGAAGGAGGGAAGAAGGGAGGGATGGGGGAATCCTGGGCATGAAGCATGGTCTACTTCATTTCAGGGTCACCCCAATGGAGAGACCTGTTTAAATGAACGCACCTACTATAGAAGAGTGGTTAGCTCCTAGCTACAACTGACCATCATATTTCTTGGTTTATTTTGAACACCTTTTCCTTCGAGTTTCTCTACATGCCCTCTGCTTCTTCCAAAAGGTGAGAGAGAGAGAGAGAGAGAGAGAGAGAGAGAGAGAGAGAGCACTATCCTCTGTAGACTCAAGTGGAAACTTCTAGTTTCTTTGGGAAGTTAGTTATGTCAAAGGATGTTTTTTCTGGGGCACACAGGTGAAAGGATGTTCGGATATAGCTGACACATGGAAGGATCCATGATGAAGGAGTATAAATATAACCCCACAGACAGTGGGAGATAAGCACTAAGGGTTGGTTTGGTTTGCTCAGTCCATAGGCTGCCATTGAGAGAAGCTCACCCAAAAGCTGTTCATGAGGTTCCTGTGGCAGTGTGTCTCTTCTGAGGCCTCACCTCGGGGTGGTCAGTGAGCCTAATGGTTATTGAACTCCAGCTGCCAGTTCGTGTGTGGTGTCTGCCTGCCTATAGGTCTGGTCTGCAGCTGCTGAGTCGTATTTGGTATTTGCTATGGGACTGAACTGCTGCCAAAGAAACGCAAGCTGGCCCCCAAAGAATTATTACTAAACAGATCCACTTCTCCCATATCCTAATAACTTTTCTCTTCCACTGCCTCGGCTGAGTGGTGGGCTAGAGGAGATGTTGGACCCATATTAAAAGTAGGCTACAAAAATTTATGCCTACAGAAGACTGTCATGGGCCTACACCTGAAGTATAGCCTGGGCCTCTGGGAATACATACCCAGCTTAGCCCCTGTACAACGAAGCAGTGGGAAGTCTGTAAAATGGGTGTTCAGACATATCCTGGGTCTTACCACTCCCCCCCACCCCCCGTCCTTCAGATGTTCCCTGCTCCCTGCTTTTGTAGATAGAATCTGCTGGAAAAAGCAAAGATCTTTCCCAATTTCCTCTCTCTCTCTTCCGGCTTGCAATATCACCTCTCCTATCCTTTGCTCTGGCACGGAGTCTACAAAACACCTTTATCTGTTGCAGATCCGCCAGACACGGGGTCTTCTGATAGGCTGGTTAGTGATCCAAGGCCTCAGGCGCTCAGGTGGCCACCTGTCTTTATCTGACTCCTCCATAACCCGCAACTGCTGATAAGTGAGGCATAAATATTCATCAATAACAAAAAGCCTATGTGGATGATGTAACCTCCAGCTCTCCATTTATGAATGGCATTCCTCTTTACCTCTAAGAGGTGGCAAGAATTTAGGAACCAAACCCTTGTTAACACTCAGGCTTCACTCAGAGTGCTTCTCTGATGCTGTGGTACTACCTAGGCCTCTCCTGTGGAGCTATTAGGGTCAGAGCCAGAGAACCAAAAGCCCCAGCAAGCTAAGCTCATCCACTCACCCTCAATAGGCCAATTAAATAGACAAGGATAGTGAAAGGAAGAAAGATTTATTTAATGTAGCCATATTGGGAAAAAGTGAAAAGTGGAAGAAGTCCAGTAACCAAAGCTTCCCTGAGTCCGTGTTAAGGACCATGATATGAAGCTTTGGTGTAAACAGAAGGCGTGGGGTATGCAAAACTAAGCAGTTCTGGTCAGTGTGGGATCAAACTCACCATTGACCCATCCTTGTCTTACTTCCGGGCTCTTAACCAAGGTGGTCTGGCAAGCTATCAGAGTTGTGTGAACGTACTTTCCAGGAGACAAGTTCTCCCCTGGCTGATACCAGGGGTACTAGACTTTTCCTTCCCCTAGACTGAGACAAGTAGGGAAATGACAATTTCTTTGGGTCTATTGCCTCTCATAGTCTGAAAGACCAAAGTGGGGGCACAGTGTTCTCCTGGAATTTGCTCACTTCTTTCCAGACAGTTACAACCTCATCCTCAGATGGAAGTTGGCTAGGCAGGGGCAAAGCATCCCCGTTTGCCTCGGGACAACAAGCATTTTTACTTTGCTTAGTAAAGTAGATTTCCGGTTGTGGGTAGACAGGGGCAGACCCTGAGCCTGCAGTTAGACTAATGTGTGGGGAAGAGGCTGGAATGGAGAGACTTCTTCTCTAGCTGGTTAAGTTGTCCCTTGCTTCCTCTGTCACTCTTATCTTTTCATAGCTGTTTCTAGTGGGACCAAGAGTAGAACAGTCAGAGGAAGCAGGTGCTTCTGTTAACATCTGTACGATTCCCTTGAGGCAGGGTCTCCCAATGACAGAATCCTCCTGTCTCCACCAACCCCGCAAGGCTAGGATTGTAGGGGTGCGTGTGGCCATGTTTACCTTTTTCTGGGAACTCCAACTCAGATGCTTCTCCATTAACAGAGAACATTCCTGGCCCATTTTAACTTCTGTTTTCTATTCCTTCTCTCCTGTTGTTCTCTTCCCCCTCTCCTTGATCCTCATCTTACCCACAAGCCCCATCACCATCGTTGCCATGCCACCATTACCATCCTCCTCTCTCATATTGTCCTTCTTCACTCCACCTGCTCTTTGAAGGGAAAAGGGATAGTCTGAAAAAGTGTTCTAGTATGGTATTGGTTGTGGTTTGGACCAGAAATATCACCCATAGGCTGATGTGTTTGAACACTTGGCTTCCTGTAGGTGGCGCTGTTTGGGATGGTTAGATCACCTTTAGGAGGTGGAGCCTTGCTAGAAGAAGTATGACATTGGAGGCAGTCTTATAACCTGGATCCACTTTATGTTCTGTCTCTGTTTTATGTCTGTGGATGAAAATGTGATCAGCCAGCTTCCAGACCCTGGCATCGCACCATGCTTTCCTTGTGGTGATGGACTTTCCCTCCAGAATCATAAAGCAGAATAAAGTCATTCTCCTGCAAGTTGTTTTTGGTCCTGGCATTTTGTCACAGCAGCAGAAAAGTAGCTAATGCCGTGTCCTAATCAGCTTTAACTGATAACGTGACACAAACCAAGAGTCACCTGAGAAGGGAGTCTCAACTGAGGGACTGCCCAAATCAAAGTGACCCATGGGGATGACTGTAGGGTATCAGCTTGATTGTTAATTGACTTGAAAGGTCCAGCCCACTGTGGGTGGCACCATTCCCTGGGCAAATGGTCCTGGACTTATAAGAAAGCTAGCTAAGCATTAGCATGAGAGTGAGAGCGCAGGATTCCGCTATGGTTTCTACTTCAAGTTCTGTTTGAGCTCCTCCCTGACTCCCTCCAGTGATAGGTTGTAACATGGTCATGTATGTCAAATCCTTTCTCCCTTACTTTGCTTTTGGCAGCAGTGTTTTATTACAGTAACAGAAAGAACACTAGAATACAAAGTAATCTTTCACGCTCGGTTTGAAGACTGAGCTACCAGCTTCCCTGTGATTCAGATTAGGGTTCTGGATCTGAGCACACATAGTTTGCTTAGTGGTGTTTTTTGTTTGTTTGTTTGTTTGTTTTGTTTTGTTTTGTTTTTTACACTGGAGAGGATTATAGTCAGACCCTGATATGGTGCCTATGGCTATATAAACGTGGAAAAGTCAGTGACCTTCTCAATACTACAGTTTTCCAGGATTACCTGGAGAATAATAACATGTCTCATAAAATTAAAAGAAGTTAAGTAGTTCAATGCCTAGCACTGTAAGCATGTGGTCAGTGTACCTTAGGCTCCCATAGGGTGGGCCATTTTTAAACTCTCCATAGGAACTTCGTAAAGTCTTGAACATTTCCCCCTGGTCCCATAGCATACTTTTGTTCCCAACCCCCAACACACACACAGTGAATTGACTCAATTAGAAGGAATACAAAATCAATATAACATTTTCTTGGAAATATCATTTCTAGTCATTTTCAAAGTGACTCCTTGGTTATACCTTCTAAGAGTGCCATGATGCTGGAGATTAAGTTTCGACCTCTAAACTTTTCTTGGCTTAGTGGATAAGGGTGAATTTTATCAAATCTGAGAGATTCAGCTTAATCCCTGGGACCTGCATGGTGGAAGGGGTAAACCAGTTCCCAAAAGCTGTTCTCTGCCCTCCATGGTTGTACTGTGCTATACATATACACACAATGACTTGATCTTGTGCAGGACTTGTGCTGGTGCCTGTTCTGGCTTGTTTTGTAACACAACCTAGAGCCCATTAGAGAAGAAGGGGCCTCAGGTGAGGAAATGCCTCCATGAGATCCAGCTGTAAGGTTTAATGTCTTAATTCGTGATCCATGGGGAGGGTCCAGCTCATTGTGGGTAGTGCCATCTCTGGGTCAGTGGTCTTGGGTTCTATAAGAAAGCAGAGTGAGCAAGACAGATGAAACAAGCCAATAAGCAGAACTCTTTCATGGAGTCTGCACAGCCTCCACCTCTGAGTTCATGTCGTTTTAAGTTCCGGTCCCGAGAACTTCAGAAATGAACAGCAATTTGGAAGTGTGAGCCAAACAACCCCTTTCCTGCACAACATACTTTATGGTCATGGTGTTTCATCGCAGCAATAGAAACCCTAAGACAGTTCTTACAGCTGGTGTGAGTTTTTGAGCACACCTACCCTGTCATGCCCAGAAAAGAGCATCTAGCATTCCTCCCGGCCGGTCGTCCATCTCTTAATCCTTTCTGTGTCTTCTTTTGTGATGGTCTCTGAGTCTTGAGGAGGTTAGTATAGATTTCCCATCTAAGGCTGAGCCTCACAGACAGTTATTCTCAGTCCTCTGACAAGTTATGAGTCTCTGTATTGACTGCTGCCCCCTGCAAAAAGAAGCTTCTCTGAACAGCTTTGGGAGTAGTACTAATCTATGGGTTTAAACATAAATATTTAGAAGGCAGTTTGACAAGATGTCCAGTCAAAAAAAACCACTGTTTCTTTCCACTATATATATTGTGTACATGGTACTGAATTGCAAAAGCCCATTTTTTATACAAATCCATATTGTACACCGAGAGCCTCCCCACATCCCACCGCTTCTCACCTTTCCTCTGCCCGGTTCCTTTGTTCCTTACATGGTTTTGCTTTTATTTTTTCTGTCATGTATACACACATGATTTTATGTGTCTGTATGAATCTAGGACCTACAAATGAGAAAAGGCATACAGTATTTGTCTAAGATTGATTTAATTTGCTTAATATGGTTATCTCCATTTGTATTCATTTTGCCTTGAAAAAGAATTACTTTGTTCTTTTTTATGACTGAATAATTACCATATATACATATATGTGTATATACATATACACATATATGTATATATATATATACTCACATACATATATCCTATATACATATGTGCATATATGTGTATATGGTAATTTTTTATATGTGTGTGTATGTATATATACATTTATATATGTATATATACATTTATATATGTATAACATATGTGTGTGCATAGACACATATGTGTGTGTATATGCACATACATGATAATGTATATATGTGCATATATATACATGTACATATATGTGTGTACATATATACATATGTGTATATATGGTAATATATATACATATACATATATGTGTATACATGCATGTGCATATATGTGTAAATGTATACATGTGTGCACATTTACATATGTGTGTATATATACATATATATGTGGTATTTTTTTCTGTATCATATATATCACGTATATCACAGTTTTCTTCTTTTCATGTATGTATTTGAATATGTTCATGTGTGGAGATTGCACACATATTCATGGGTGTGGAGGTCAGTGTTCAACCCTGGGTAGCATTTCTCAGAAGCCATCCTCCTTGTTTTCTGGAGACAGGATTTCTTACTGGGACCTGGCTTTCATTGATCAGCATACTGGCTGGCCAGAGATTCCCAGGCATCTACTTGTCTCCACTTTCACAGTGCTGGGACCATACGCGTGTACCACCATACTTAATGAATTCAGAGTCACACACTGTTCCTCAAGAAGCCAGCTTTGGCCACCCATCCCCAATAAGCCAAAAGAGTCGAGTTAATAATAAAAAAAAAAAAACAGAAAAGGAAGGGAAACAGAGACCCAGTGACCTCTGTAGTTCATTTTTGGGGTCCTGAAGTAAGGTTAAAATATATAGAGAGGGCTACAGATCCAAGCGTTCCCTGTCAACGTGTGGTTCTACCCACCATCGACCCATGATTGTCTCTGCAAGGTTATATCTCAATCCTGCTTGAAGAGTTTCTGAGAGATGTTCCATGAGCACACTGTTCTAATAGTCTGACAGGCACAGAGCCTCTTCGTAATCCATGCCTCTCTGTCAGACGGGACGAATCCAGCATTTGATATATTCCATGGGTGCCAACTCTCAGACGCAGACCTCATGCTTGCAAAGTTATACTTTAGTACCCAAGCTTTTTCCTCAGACCCTGTAGAGCGTATTTCCTTCCATTCTTCAATTGTTGGACATCTAGGTTATGTCATAAGTTGGCCTCTGTGAACAGTGCGACAGCAACCACTGCTCAAGGATCACCAAGATCTGTTTACTTCGAGCCCTTTTGGTGACACCCAGAAGTGGCAGAGCTAGGTCCTGTAGATACAGCTACGTATAGTTTAATAATTTTGTTTTGTGTTGACTAACCTGAAGACTCAGTTCCTTCCCAGGAAGCCTTCCTGAACCAGTTATAATTTTTGCCTTTGTTAAATTGAAATAATAGGGTTGTTATGACATCAAATGAATAAATGTCTATTCATTTGTTTATATGTGTGTTATATGCATGAGTGTCCACATAGGTGTGTGTGTGTGTCCTCCTATGTGCTCACAGAGTCCAGAGGTTGGTACCACAGTATGATCTATAGTTTCCTAGATTATTATTTTGAGACAGGGTGTCACTGAGCATCGGGCGTGGGGGGTGGTGTCACCATTTCAGTGAGACTGGCTGGACATTAAACCTTTGGAATTCACTGGTCTCCACACACACACACACACACCCCAGTGCTAGGATTACAGGTGGCCAGGGAGATGTCAGGCTTTATATGGGTGATGGGGTTCGCAGGCATAGGCATCAAGCACTTGATCCACTGAACCAGCTCCATAAACCTAAAGGAAAAAAATATTTATGAATCAATGTCTTCAGTTCCTGGAGAATAACGATAAATGAATCCAATTTTAGCTATATTTACTTAGCACTATTTTTCCCATGTTACCTATAGGTTTGTAAATTGGGTGGATTGACAGACGGAAAAAGGACATCCCCTATATCTGTAGCAAGGTGTCACAATGAATTACAAAAGTATTGTCCCAACTTTTGGTTTGGCCAAGTCTCCAAATTGGAATCAGCAGCTGGGGATTTCCAGGGCTTTCAAGCCCCGCCTCTCCTCTCAAATCTGTTCTGATCTTTCCCGTAGTTGTTGAGGTTGTTCTGAGAATTGACACCTGACTCTCCCCGACTCTCTTTTCTAGAGCAAAAAGCTCCACTTTTGCCGATAGACTACTGCCAACAGCAATATTATTTCCAGAAGAATGGTCCTTACCTCCATGGCAGCTTTCTAAAAGAAACAGAGAAGTGAAAATAAGAGAAGGCTCTTTCTACACCGTGCCACAGACACACAGAGATGGGACTTGTCTCTGTGGTACCAAGAGCTTTTCTCATGCTCCATTACCTGCAGCAGCCGCTGGCCAGCTTCCCGTTCTGTTGCCTGACCTTTAGACTGGAGCCTTTAAAACACAAACCAAGCACCTTCTAAGGCCAGGCTGCCTAGGAACAAACTCATGGACATGCAGTGTCTGCCTGTTTATGCATGTGAAAGGGAGATTAAGAGTCCTCTTTGACATCAGCAGGTTGGGAGCACAGTTGGTTATGGCCCCTCTATAGATTAGGACCTCCCTATGGACTGATGGCCTCAAATGACATTAGAGTACCAGGCAACTCCTTCTCTAGCGACCACATAGAATGGTGTTTCCGTGGCCAAGAGGTTCTCTGCCCTGGGTTGAGTCCTGGGCTGCGTGGTGAATAGTTATCGGAAGAAAAGTGGGTGCTGACACTCGTTTCTATACTTCTGCCTCATTGTGCTGTTTCGTTTGGAGTCTCATAATCCAGGGTGGCCTTGTACTAGCTGTATAGCCAAAGCTGACCTTAACTTTCGGTTCCTTCTGCCTCCGTTTACCCAAGGCTGGAGTCACACGTATATATCACCATATCTGGTTTTATGTAGTACTGGGGACTGAACCCAGGACCTTGTGCTTGTCAGGCATGCACTAGACCAACTAAGCTACAATGCTGTTACCTCATATTTGATTCCATTTGAATCTAGACTCTGGCATGTCTGCTGTAAGAACAAAGAACCCTTTGCCCAGCCCTGCTATCCTTGCTTTTAGAAAGGCAAACTATAAACCTGGCAGGAATTCTTATTCTAAAAAAAATCGTAATGAGGTCCAGGTAAGAGTAGCACTATAGTCTACAGGTACAGAGATCCATCGGTTCGGGTACATTTTAGTTTATTATTTTATACTTTGTTTTACTGTAAAAAACTTTTTAGATGCAGTCTTGCCATATCTTGGGTTAGTCAGCCTCCTGCTCAGCCTTCTAAGTGCCTGGATGACAGACAAGCCTTTGCCACCACACCTGGTTTAGCTACATTGTAAATAACATGTTTGCCTTCATTCATTTCTTTCCATGTATGATAAACATCAGGAAAAAGAAACATTTCATTAGGATAAATGAACTTAAGACATGTTGTGGCTGCCGGAGGAGAAAGATCATCCTGGGACATACATATTATGACTGAGGAGTGAGACAGTCTGTTCCACAGGAAAGATAACATTTGACCTGTATCTTATAGGAAGAGAAAGAGTTCAGTCCACAGAACTGATGTACCCCCACAAACGTGTGTCATACACACAGCAGTTGAGGACCACGTTTTAATTGTATCTGGTTTATTTCCAGAAGGAGGGGCTTGGAAAAGTAAATTTCATTTCCATATAATAAGGAGACATGTGAACCTACTGTGCTTACCGTATAAAGAACCAACTGTGGAGTTTCTCTTACCTCACACTGATTTTTTTCTTTTCTCTCTCTCTCTCTTTCTTTCTTTCTTTCTTTCTTTCTTTCTTTCTTTCTTTCTCTCTCTCTCTTTTGGCCAAGGGGGTGGAGTTGAATCCATATGAGAATTTCCTTCCATGAGAGATAAAATACAAAGCAAACAAGAGAAACCCAACATGGTAGAATGTAGGTTAAAATATGTGGGTTATCCTAAGTTAGGATTCTAGTCAGAGAAGAACCTAGCTATATGGCCAAGAAATCTGTAAATATATTTTGAGGCTTAATCTTATTTCTGGGAGCATGGGCTGAGAGGCAGACCAGGCATGGCTTTAACAGTGAATCTTCTTTCTAAGCCTCAGAACTAGGGAAGGCCCAGAAAGAGGTGCCATGATTGACATGTGTTCTTTGTGATTCCCACC
>NW_021604786.1:5998357-6033397 GCF_004785775.1 Grammomys surdaster | reverse complement strand
TCTCCTCTCCCCTCCCCTCCCCTCCCCTCTCCTCTCCTTCTCTCCTTTCTTCTCATCTCTTCTTTCCTATCTTCATTTGCTCCATCTTTCCCCTATATCTCTCTTCATTCCTGTCTTGGTACCCAGCATCTCCACAGTTTCTTTATGACAACTCAGTCTGAAAAAAAAAAAAGTAGTTTTTACTCTGGAGGAAGTTATGATTGTGTTGTTAAAACTCTCAACTCAGGGTGGTCCTCCCCAGGGAAGAGCACTCCAACTGTTTATCCAGTGACAACTGGTCAGCCCTGAAAAACATATACCCAAGGAACATTATACGGACTAAAGGGGTTCTATCTAGGAATGGATGTATACATATATTCAAACATGTATATGCATTAAAGAACCCCTCGCAATTCAGTTCAAAGAGAAGCCATAGATCCTACTGCCAGAGAGTTCCAGAAGGACTGAGCTTGTAGCCTAAGAGGGCTAGTTCATCTACGGTCCTCTGGGTGGGGGGTGTCATTTCCCACTTTCTGAATGAAGATGCTCAGCAGTAGATATGGTTGATTTGACCCCGCCTCCTCTCCCTCATCCCATTACAGCCATTGGCAGAGGCTGATCCAGGCTTTCACCTTGTGTTTCTTGAGATGAGGAGGCTGGTCACATTTATTCCACTCATCTCCCAGATCCCAAGGGATAGATTGTGTTTCCTGGCAACCCAAGGTTGTGTCTATCATCCTAGGAAGCCCCAGCCTCTCGGCGAGCCTTCAATAACCCTTTGCAAGTTGTCCCTCGGATGCCTCGGACTCTTGTGTTCTGATCATCACATGCTCCCTCTGTTCAGAATTCTCCAGACAGACCCCATGTTGATTGATGGGATTTAGAGTCAACAGAGAGACAAAGCTCACTGGGCGTGTCCCAGAGGGATTTTCTAGATTAGGTTCATTGAGGTAGGAGGACCCACCCTAGCCATAGGGAGCACCATCCCATAGGTCAGGGTTGAGCACTGCTTGAAGAGAAAGAGCAAGCTGAGCACCAGTGTTCAAGTCTCTTTGCTTCCTGGCAGTGGATACAATGTGACCAACCCCCTGCCTCAAGCTCCAGCCACCACACATTACTCGTCCTGATGGACTACACCTTAGAACTGTGAGCCAAAATAAACCATCCCTTCCTTAAGCAGCCATTGCTGAGTATGTCTGTCACGAACGCTCTGCTCTGTTCTCAGCCATGTGAAACTTGCCCTCCCAGAGCTTAGGTGTTCCCCGTTGTGAAAATCTCTTCCCAACTCCTCAGCCAGAATTACGCATTCTCTCCCTTGTTCTCCCTGGTAAAGAGAGGCGGAAGCGGGCGCCATTGGCTCGTTCCATAGCAAGCAGTTGGTGTTCCTCGGCCTGCGTGGTATGACCTCTGCAAAAGCAGAAGTTTGTTTTTATTTTTTTATTTTTTTTTTATTTCTGTACCTGTCTCACCCGAGTACATCTTCTTCAGGGAACTGACATTTTTGTTCGGCTGTGGTGTTCCCATAACTATACATCCAACCCTCAGAAGCAGTTAAGTGAACTGGCTGACTCCTTAAATAGAACAGCCAGCTCCAGGCTTCTGTGATTCAATGTGGAAAAAAAAAAAACTTGTCTTGGACCAGTTTTCTTTTTCTCCAGATGTGCTGGCAGCTGGGGGAAAGTTGGAAAGAAGGAGGGTGGGATGAGATGGTGCGACAGAAATCACCTGTCCATGAGGAATAAGAAGGATTTGAGGAAGAGGGAGAATGAATGGAATCAGGACCATTCATCTTTCGAGGAGCCTGCGCTGCTGCGTGTTGAATCACGGTGTCAACAGGTAACGACCGCTCCCTCTCCTTGCCAACCGGGCCACACAATATCACCTTTCATGCTGGAAAACAGCAGCTGTCCCTGAGCCTGTGAACAACACCACTTCTGTGCTGGAAGCCCAGTTCTTAGCTCTAATCACTTGCAAGATAGTATCTCTCCAGTTCTCAGAATACTGCTCCAAGGGAAGGTGGAAGCTTGTATTGTTCTGTGACTGTTTTGCATACAGTACAAACAAGGCCAGGGCAGGTTAAATGATGTGTCCTTGGTCAGGTGTGAGTCAGAGGCTGGGCCAGCCAGAGAAACACCTTCCTTCTCAGTCTATTGTTCTGGTTTGTTCTTGCTACCCCCCCCCCACACACACACTGGGCTACAACTAGTTTGGGAAGCCAAAAGGGTTCAGCTAGTCAGGCTGTCCTTCCTTCTACAAACAGAAGCCTTGACCACTGGCTGAGAGATGCTCACACATGGCTGTCATGTCTGTGTGTCCCTCCAATGAGCACATATTTTAGGAGACTTCTGCATGCCAGGCACTCTGCTCTCTTTCTACTGCCTTCAAGGAGTGTCCTCTTCAGTGAAATCGTACACATTACATAAAGAAAGACAAAATCCATGGCCGTCATAATGCACCCAGCATCTTTTGAGCCAATCCGATGAGAAAATTCTCAGGGTTTTATTTATTTTTTTCCATCTTCATTAGCTCCCAACAGTCCCCACCGCCTCTCACTAAGTGCACCACGCTGCCACCAGGACTCTCAGTTGGACCTTCCTTGGCTACTCCCTGAAAAATTGCTATGGTTTGTCTTAAGTGGCCTGAGGGGACCTTGCTTTTCAGTTAGCAAAATTTAGAAGATCGTGGAGTTGGGATGGAAGCCATGTCTAGGATGCCGAAATTTCTGGTTGGTAAGCAAAAAAAAGGCACGGACATGACTATTACAGCACCTATTACTGTGGTTGGGCATCTTGGCTTTTTAATAGATGCAATGGCGAAACTCCTAGATTGGAAGACAGATGCCAGGGCTGTCGTCTTTCCTTGTACTTCCCGTAGTTCTTCCTAGTTACGATGTGACTCTTTTTTTTTTTTTGGAGTGAACAAATCTTTATTAATGCACACACAGTTACTGGGAGGAGGACATGATGTTGGACACACTGTCGAAGTCGATCTTCTCCACGATGTTCTTGGGCTTGATGCTCTCCTCCTGGCTGCAGATGAAGATTTGCCCTGACTCGTTGGCGCTCCCGCCGTACTTGCTCATCCACACCTTCAGCTGCTTGTCAGTCAGGTCTCCGAGCATCTCAGCCAGCAGCCAGCGGTCGATGTGCTGGTATGTGATGCCCACCACATGGCAGATACATTTTCAGACAGAGTCTTCAAAGCCAGTTATGCCTTCCAGGAGGTCCATGTTCTCATCCAGGGCTTGCCAGAAGGCTTGAAAGTGGCAGGTCTCCAGCAGGTCCCCGAGGTACAAGATCTGTCAGATGGGCCGCTCTTCTTGGTGTGCCTGGTCTATCATACATTTGCACAGAGTGAAGTCGGTGTGGGGCAGGTTGGTGAGGGCTTTCAGCAGAATCTGGGCAGTGACTGTGGTCTGGAAGAACGCTGGGTTAAACTGGTACAGTTTCAGGACAGCCAGGTTGGCCTCCAGATCATAGGCATTCTCCTTGGCCTGTGTCTCCACATACCGCTCCAGGGTAGCCAAGTTCTCAGGATTGTACCTGTCGATACCCTTGAGCAACTTGCCCAGGTTTGCCCTCATCTGCTCAAACATCGCCATGATCACTGTCGCCTTCTGCAGCCCCAGCTGGAGTCGAACACCAGGGACGACGACGTGACTCTTAACTTGCTGCTCTTGGCCACCTAAAGGAATAGGCTTAGCTTTAGAATAGGGCTGTACCTACTGCTGTCCCACCTGACTTCACATGTGTTTGACAGCCACACACACATGTGGTAGGCACACGCGTGCGCATGTGTGTAGTGGCATGCTCTTTAAAAGCTGAACTAACTCTTAAGAACTACTGGTTTCTTCTAGTTACATAGCAAACCAGAGCTAAGGAAGGGCTCTAGACTTCTCTTTCCGTATCGATTATACTGTTCTCAATCTAGCATGTGGTATGTTCTCCTCGCCATCAGGAGTTCTGGCTCAACGGGTTTCTGTATCTTTCCCAAATTCCGAGGCTCTTAGTGTCTGCGTTTTGGGCCTGAGAGTCAAACTGAGGAAAGATAGATGACCAGTGTAAAGAATGTAGCTAGCATTTGATGTGGACAATCATAAGTGGACAAGTAGGTCTTAATAAATAGGAAAAAATGACCGGAAGAAGTCTGAGAGGAGCTAGAGAGATGCCTCAGTAGTTAGGAAGGCATACTGCTTTTGCAGAAGACAAGAGTTCAGTTCCCATGTGGAACTGCCAGCTCCGGGATATCTAATGCTCTCTTCTGACACCTGCACTCATGCAAACAGACAGACAGACAGACAGACGACAGACATCATTTTAACAAAGATTACCGGTTGTATAAATGTGACAGTACAGAACACATGAGCTAAAGGCCGTAGGAAAGCAACTAGGGAACTAATGAAAGATAAAAGTTCTTTCAGTACGGTTTATTGTACAGATTCCTCTCTGTGTTGCTCCCTAGACACTGAGAGTCAGAATGGCCTCTCCTTCCTGGTTCCGGGTAGACACTGTTCTCATGGGATTTGCAACCTTTAGGGTAGACAAGAGGAAGTAAGCTCAACATTCCCCTGCCCACTGTTCCTTAACTGCCTTCCACTCAAAGTAACAAATATGCCAAAGGGATGTATTTGTGTGTTGGCGTATTCCGATTCCCTCCCACCTCCTCTGTTCTACCAATGGCCAAAGTGCTACACAGTAGCCTCGGCTCCAAGAAGTGTCAGCCATCTTGAAACGATACTCGGCACCTTGGTTGAACTTTACCGAGCCCTAACATGGCTCCCAAGATAAGCCTCTGAGGCCACTTAATTCAATCTTGATTTGACTAATTTCTTAGTTCTAGGAAAGGGGCCCCATTATCTAATTCTTCCCAGATCAGGCACACACAGATTCCTTTTCCTTCCAAGTCAAGACATTATTTCACAACGCTAGCGGCCTAACGCAGTCTGATTTCTAACCAAAGAGGCATATGGTAAGCTTGCCTGTACTAGATCCTTGCAAGCAGCGAGGCAAGAGAACATGTTAGTGAGTCCTCCAAACAAATGCTCAGAGGGCTTCAGACCAACAGGAGACTGCAGTGCAGCCAACATTCTTGTGTGCAGGCAGTTTAAAATGCTACTCTCCCTTGACGGACCAGAGCTTTCTAGTTAATTCTTTGCAATCCGGCTGTTGATTTTTTTTTAGATAAAATGAAGAATAGAAGCTAGATAGTAGATTTGAACCAAGCTGGTCTGTCTGCCAAAAATATCTTCTTGGCTAATAGTTGGTGAGACAGGATCTTAAGGTTGGGAACTATAGAAACCAGTCTCTCCCTCTCTGGGCTCTGCCAGGGTCATATCCAGACCCAGTGATGAGTCAGATTTGGCAGCTTGTCACCTTACCTTCAGGCCTAGAGATCAAAATCCCACTGCAAGAATGTTGTTTGCTTTTTTTTTTTTGTAGGCGGGGAGATTAGTTGGGGAGTTGCATCTTTTACCCAGCAGTAAGGGCACTGCATTCTGTATTTGTCCTCAACTCTCTTTAGAGGGATTGATTGCACAGAAGTCAGTTTTCCAGAGCTATGTACCAAGGGACCGTCCACAAATCACTTTAGCGCGATGTTTCTCCAAAGATGAGTAAAACTGTTAATTGATACAAACTTTTAGATTATCCACAGATGGAAATGTATCCAGCAGTCCCCTCTCCACTTATTATTCTATTAAGCATTAAAGTGTGTGGTCTTATCCCCGAGAGAGGAAGTGTTCAAGGAAGAGGGCTGCTTAGCAGTCAGGACTCATTGAGGTTGGGAAACATTTTGATCTTGAGTTTTTAAGTTACTGGTGGCTCAACCTGCCAAGGTCAACTTTTATTAGCACATCTCCGCTCTTCAGAAAAAGTTTTACACCAGTTTCCCCAAAGGTGACTAGAGTTTGAATCAGCCAATTAACACGGCAATGACAAAATGTCAAGACCCATCTCTAAGGGAAAGACTTGTTCTTTGAAAGCCACTGTCTTAAAGGTGTCCAGGCAGACAGGGAGCTTCCTGGGACTATTTGGATTTTCTGTTCCTGAGCCAAAAAAAACATTTTCTAGCATTGGCTGACAAATTGGGTTTCAGAACAGGAGGTCTGCGATTGAAACTTTAATTATGCAGGTCCTGTCAAAATCCATCTGCTGAATTCAACTGTTTCTGGGTAAGGTACTTCTTTTTTATTTTATTTTATTTTTTTAGCAGTGTTACTGGGTGACACTTTGATAGGGGTCTGAAATTAGCTTCCTTCATAGGCTAATTTATTCTGCCTCCTTCTCTGCATTAGCAATATTTATGTCGGGTTAGGGATGGCATTTTTTTTTCATTTTTTTTCTTTTATGGGTGATTTTCATGATGATACTAGAGTGATTTCAGAATTGCATGGTGAAAGGTATCAGTTTGGGTGATGTCTCTGGAGGATCAGTGTTGGTATGACTGTAACTGATAGGTCCCAAGACGTATCAATAAAGCCATTCTGTACATTTTGAGGGAAGAGGGCCATCAAAAGTTGGTTTGGTGTTTGGAAGACTCAAGTGCTGGGCCTGCCTGCAATTAAATCTGTGATCTTGTAATCCCTTCCAGCATCCCTCAATCGATGTGGCCAGTAGCCCTTACATTAAGCAATATTTGCATTTATGGTGAGCACTCATTTGTACTGGGGGGAGGGCTTGGGTAGGAGTTCTAGGTGGCGGCTAAATGTGTAGACAGTGAACGTGCCCACATCTGGGATTTTTTTTTCAGCTTAAATATCAGACAGTGAGCTTTAGACCAACAGCTGGGTTAATGAAATTGTCATTTTAGAGCACTTGCCCGGATCGGTTGCTATTGGGTGAAACCAGAAGTTTCACAATCGATGATGTCATATGTGCTTCAGAGATTAAGGAGGAGAAACATTCACCCACGATCTTCATCATTAAAGGAGGTCTCAGTGAAAATACTCAAGAAAATGGAGCGATGCCCACTGCCTTACTCACTGCCTTACATCTATGTGAGGTCTGCAGCCTAAGGGTCTTTTGGAAACAAATTCACTTTCAGTCATCAAGAGTCAGAGCCTTATACTGCTTCTTGGGTACTCAAAGCATCATGGCAATTTCAGATAAACAGCTCTTCAGGGGCTCTGAGATGGGAGAAGAAAATAAATATGTTTTATGATTTATGATCGGAAGTGTGCCCTTTCCAAGAGGCCTGGTGTCACCGTTTCAACTCATTTAAAGGCTTCATCTAGATTCCGCATGATCTGAGTGCCCTCCCCCAATATGAATGCTCATGTTCCTATGTGTGAGTATGAGAGAGAGAGAGAGAGAGAGAGAGAGAGAATATGAGAATATGAGAATATACATGCCAGAGATAAATCTTGGGTACCACACCTCAGTCACTGTCCACTTTTTCCATTTTGTTGATATTTTATATCTACAGTCTTTTACCTGCATGTATATCTGTGTACCATGTGTATGCAGTGCCTTTGAAGACAAGAAGAAGGCATCAGATCTCTTGGGACTGGAGTTATAAAAGGTCGTGAGCCATCAAGTGGGTGCTGGGACTTGAACCTGGGCCCTCTTGAAGAATAGTAAGTACACTTAATCGATGAATCATCTCTCTGGCCCCAACCACCTTGTTTTGAGACAGGATCTCTCACTGGCCTGGAGCTTGCTGATCAGTGTAGGCTGGCTGGCCAATGAACCCCAGGTATTCTCCTGCCTCTGCTTCCTCATCAGTCAGGTTACAAGGATGAGCCCTGCTCCCGTACCCGGCTGGTTTTTTATTCAGAATTTAGTTTATTTTTAATGGTGTGTGTGTATGTGTGTGTGTGTATGTGTGTGTGCACGCGTGCATGCGCACACTCATGACCACAGGTGTCTATAGAAACCAGAGGGGTTGGATTCCCCTGTAGCTGGAGTTACAGGCACTTTTGAGTTGTGCAATATAGGTGAATTGAACTTGGCTCCTCTTCTAGGGAAGTACACGCTCTTGATGGCTTGGATCCAACACCTGACACCTGGCATTTTTTTTTAACATGGGTTCTTGGCATCTACGTCAGTTCCTCATACTTTCTGAGCCCTCTTCCCAGCCTCTCTCCTGAATTCTCAACCCTTGATCTGTGTCCCTCTTGAGGGGTAAACTCTGTCAGTAAGACTCTATGGTGGCAACCTCACCCTGTAGGCCTCTCTGTAGTCCGGTGACTGTGACGGGTCCTTTCTGTTTCTTGCATACATGATAGCCCACTGTTCTGGTTTTCCAACCTTCCTCCTCAGTTCAGTCTTACCACTCTTGAGGGGGAGAAAAAAAAAAACAAGAAATTACCATATTACTTTCTTTGAGAAGTAATTCTGATTTTATGGTGAGCCATGGAGTTGATCTTTCTTTGCCTGAGTTCCGCTTCTGTTTTTCTTTTGATTTCAAGGGAACCTACTCTTTCTGGTCTTCTTTCCAGATCTTAAGTGTGTTGTTCACAATTTCATAAAAAAAGAATACTCCTGGGTCCCACTCACAGGTTCTAGGCTGGGTCCTGGAATACAGACGACCCAGGCTTTGAATTTCAGATGACTGAATCACTGAGAAAAAAGTTGGACAGCCAATCTGAGACTGACTCCACCCACCACACTCAACAGTCTTTGGCCTACTTCATCCTTACCTCTCTGTACTCAATTTACCAGAATCTCCTGAGAGACCTGGCTGAAAGTAGCATCGCAGTTTGCTTTCTACTACTGTGATAAACACCATGACCAACAGCAGTGTAGGGACGAGAGGGTTAAGAGGACCATCATTAAGAGGACCTGAAGGCAGGAACCTGGAGACAGGAACCAAAGCAAAGGCCATGGATGAGCGCTGCCCACTAGCTCACTCCTCCCGGCTTGCATAGCCTATTTTCCAATAACACCTAGGACCACCTGCCTACAGGTGGCACCACCCACAGTGGCCTGGGCCCTTCTTCATTTCTCACTAATCAAAAAGTTGCACCACACGCCTGCTCACAGGCCAGTCTCACGGAGGCAGTTCCTCAAATGATAACCCCCTCCCCTTCCCAGAAGACCTTAGCCTGTGTCAAATTGCCAAAAAACTAACCATCGAAGACAACAGCATCTTATTGAAAATCAGATAAACTACAGCCTGCCCAGGTCAAGCAGCCTAAAAACCTAACTGAAGGAAGACGTGAGAGGTCTTAGCCTATAGTGCCTCTGACCTTTTGACCTGTGACCTGTGGAGGTCACTGTTGGTTGGCTTGACTTCCTGAGACATAGGCTGCCTCATCCCTATCTCTGCCTCTGGGAGGGAGTCAGTGAAAAGGAACCCAGAGGTCTGACTGAGGAACTATGAAGTTAACATGGAAATGATTTCCTCTTCTCTGGAGACGTCCATTGGGTTAGAAAGTGTCCCCATGGATCTTTCCCTGATGGTGTCATGAGTGGGTTAGAGGATGAGGGCCCCTCCAGCTGGGCCAGAGTCCTGCAGATCCCCTCAGACAGTGCCAGAATGGCAACAAGCCAAGGCTCAATCAGCTGATGGGGGTCAAAGTTGCCATTTTCGATTGCCACCTACCTGTTCAACTTGGGAAGAAAGCTTGTCCTTCCTCGGATGGAAATGTGGGGAGGGAGGAAGTGCAGAATGTTACCTCCCAGGAGACAAGCGCTTAGAGCCTGTTAGGGCACAAGTGCGTGGAGTAGTGTTTCGTTTCTAGAGCAAATCATATTCATCAACAGCAAAGATTTTTATGCTTCCCCATTTCTGCTTCTTGAATGGCTCCCTCCACCATCCCCCATCTTGGTAGAACTGCTCTGCCTCCCTTTTTTCACACTACAATAACCCGGAGGCACAAAACACATGAGGTATCCGGAAGGAGCAATTATGCTACAGAGTTATGTCTGTTTATTAGCCCCTACCCTCATCCCAGTTCTGAAAGCCTGGAGCCAGCAAGCCAGGATGCCGTGAGGAAGGGCTCATGGGTGTGGAGGGCAGAGTGTTCCCAGCTTCACTGGCAATAGCATCCCCCCCCACCCCCGCCCGCCCCAAGCACACACTCAAGTCTGCTGTGAAGGCCGTGGGTGGGCCTCTGACAGGAAGTATTCTTTCTAGGTGCTGTGTGTGACATCCTGGTCAAACGGACACAGTGGGTCCTCATGATGTTTTTT
Source organism: Grammomys surdaster (assembly GCF_004785775.1). Lineage (NCBI taxonomy): Eukaryota > Metazoa > Chordata > Mammalia > Rodentia > Muridae > Grammomys > Grammomys surdaster. The sequence goes on along the minus strand of NW_021604786.1, from coordinate 6,023,285 downwards.
TTCCAAGTTCCTTTGTTCCTTGGCACTTTAGATTAGTAAGTGTAGGGCTCTGACAGGCAGCTATTCAGAGAGCGATGACATTTTTTCTCAATTTATACAAGTCATCAGTGAGGCTAAGTGTGCACTTCACTTGTAAATTACGAAGGGAGACGAATAAATCCCGAGTCCCCTGAACTGGAAGCCCTTCTCTCCCCATCTCAGGTTATGTAGGGTAACTAGAAAGACTCTGGATTTTCTCCCATGCTCGAACCCACGTAGGCATAATCAGGTCTGGCAGGAGGCCAAGGTTTTCTCAAGATGCCCCGGGGACTTTCCAAAGGTTTCTAGAACATGGATGATGTTAGTTAGGGCTTATTGGTGTCTTCTCTATTTGCAAACAAGCATTCATTCTCCAAGGAGGTGGAATGGCCAAGGTGGTACTGCCTTCGTCTCCATTGTTCTGAGGGAAGCAAGGTGATCCCATACAGGAATATGTCCACGCTGCAGCAGTGTTAATGAGCATGGCGTGCCCTCTGCAGTTTCCTCAGGCGTGGAGCTGCGCCGGGAGCCGGGAACACTTGCTCTTTAAGGGCTTTCTGTTTTAAACCATTGAGAGATCTTAGTGCAAAATCAAGCATAGAATCAGGGCCTGTGGTTTTTCAAAGAGCTTCCTGGAGGCTTTGAGTTGGACAGATTGAGACTGAAGCTAATCACCTATGACGGTTACAGGTAGACTCTGCTGTCTGCCACAAGGAAAACTGGACGTGCTTTGTGCAATACCCAAGAGGGTCAGTCTCTTCGCTGAAAACATAGTAACAAGCTGTGCATGGGGCATACACCTTTAATTCCAGTACTTGAGAGGCAGAGGCAGGTGAGTCTATGAGTTCGAGACCAGCCTGGTCTACAGAGTGAATTCCAGGCCAGCCAAGGCTGGTCAGTGAGATTCTCACAAAACCAAACCAAATCCCAAACTATATTGCTGTAGCCTGGTCGCCACTCCAGCCAAACTAAGAACTATGAGGTGTAAGTGTGCTGAAGTATGTGTTTATATAGTACAGGGAAATCAGTTATTTGTTGGCTACAAAAACCACAGATCAATCTGTTGAGTCTTTAGATCATTTCTCTGTAAATGCTAACTCTTAACCTTGTTCAAAGAAAAAAAAAATCAACAAAACCAAATTATCTCCTAACTTGACTTCCCTTGGTTCCTTTGGGTAAATAAACTTTATGAATCAATTAGAGGAATCTCCAATTATTTTTTTTAAATATCAAAGAACTGGATGAAAATGGATTGTGTAGGAAATGCTGTCATCAAAAGGGCCAGGAAATGAAGGCACGCTTGATTAGTGAGTTGAATATTCATAGTTTTGAATATCGATCAGCTCAGTGTGTCCCTGACATGTTTTTACGATGCAAGACAGGAACATATTATAGCTCTTATCTCTTTTGAAAGGAAGATGAGACAAAGGCCAGGAAAACACTTATTTGAGAATACTTCAGTTCCCTCGTCTTTCCCAGGGGAAAGCACACTGATTGGTTATCCGTACTCAATGGTCAGCTCTGAAAATATACACATGAGTAACTTTATACAGACTGAGCAGCTGGGATTCATGTGGTTTTTGGTATACATGTTTATGGTTTTGTGAGACAGGGTCTCACTGTGCAGCCCTGGCTGGCCTGGAACTCACTATGTAGACCAGGCTGGTCTCGAACTCACAGAGATCCACTTGGCTCTGTCTCTCAAGTGCTGGAATTAAGGGCCTGAACTCCGTTCTCAGCTTATTACGTTTTCCATAAGGAGAGTGACCCGTTTGGGTTCTGTACAAAGAACGTCCACTTTTCCTTGGCTCAGACGTCAGTGTCTGCTTGCATATAACATATGTTGTTCATGTACATCACATGCGTATGCATAGCTACATACATACATACATACATACATACACATCCATACACACAAATACTCTCTTTCTCTCTTTATCTCTCTCTGTCTCTCTCTTTCTTGTGCATTTTAGCTCATAACAACAATTAATAAAAAAGAGGCCAAAGAGCCCAAGGATTTAGAAGCCAGCAGGAAGAGGCATAATGGGTGGCTTTGGTGGGGGGACAAAGGGAGAAATGATGTAATTATATTAACCTAAAAAACAAAGAAGTAAAACAGAAAAAGTAGAAATAAAAATACTCTATTTTTGTTTAATTAAATGAAATAACAGTATCTCTCCACCCCCTCTCTCCCATCCCCTGAGCTGAATTTAAAGGTAACCTTGAAAGACCTCAGAAGCATTTTCCTGTCGCGTTACTGTATCTGATCCCAAGTTGAGTCCTAGACCCTGCCTCCGTTTCAGTCCATCCTGAACTCCTGTTTTCCAGTTCACACCAAAAAGAAAGCTTCCGTTTACAGGCACTGCACAAGTCCCATAGGCTTCCCAGGAGTGCGCTTTGCTAGTTGGGATCTTTCTGAACCCCTTTAGAGCAGCCTCGTGTCCATGGGAGAAGAAATCAGACATAAAGAGTCTGGAGGCAGCTGGGGACTGTCAACACCATCTTTAAGAAGTCTTCACCGGTTTGGATGATCAGCAGTTTGAACCAGGCCTCTGTGCCACAAGGCATCCTGGCTTTCACAGAGGAGGAGAGTGAAGAGCGCCAGTCAGTCTCTCTCTTTGAAATACATGTGGCAGACTGACTGCTGTGTGTCTGTCTCTCTCTCATCTTGACTCCTCTCTGGCATTGTGTCCCTGCCTCCACCCACCTCAGTTCTGTCAGTATCTCCATTTTCGCCTCGCCAACGGTATCTGGACTGTTTTCTTCCAGATCAAAGGTAGAAGCGGACCACTTGATTAATTGCCATGCAGCTAAGTCTTTTGCTTCCTTGACACTCACGGGCGTGGAGACAAAGGGCTGTTCTTTAGAAGCCTGGAGTTGTGTGGGTGCCGGGTGGGGAGTTCATAAGCCTGAGAGAACTGAGCCTTCCCAGCAGGGATGTGACCATCCCTAGACCCCCAACAGAAGAATACATTTGCACATTATGGTTGGTTGGTCATATTTGCATCTGTGGGGACAAAGCATGTAATCTCACTTTAAACCACACGAACTGTATGGGAAACTGGACTTGAAGTTTGAAGTCCCCGTGTATAGAAATTGTTTAGGGAGGTCAATACATTTTGAAATTGAAAAGGAGTTTAATAACAATGTTTTTGCAATGTCAAAAAGGGTATGCAATGTAATCCCGCACCATTAAGACTCTTCAAAATGGCGCCATCCAATGAACTCTTATAAGCCCTACATAGCCTCTTTTCATTGGCATTCATGAACAGGAGGTAAATTTTGATATTTGATTCCCTCCATCATATTAACCGTGTTGTAGGTGTCTCACAGACATGTGGAGATAGTGGTCACTGCAGGGTCAGTGTTTGTACAGGACATCTATCATGGTCCTGCTTCTCATCCTTAGAGCCTGTAAGCCAGATAACTTAGAAGAGCCCCCGATGTGTTCCACAGTATAAAGACAGATCTCAGAAGAGCTTGCAAAAACAGAAAACGTTTAATAGAAGCCACATAAACCAATCTACAATTTAACTGATCCAAATGTACGTGGCTTGAGAAATGGGTTGAGAAGTTGAAAATAACATACCAAAAAAAAAAAAACCCCACTAGAATTATGGGAATTATTGTTGACCGTTTCTAATACTAGAATAGCCCGTTGGCTGATGAGTACAATGGCCATGTAAATCTTCTATTTATCAAAACTGAAATTTAGAGGGCATCACCTCCAAGATTTGGGTTCGTCTCTTCTGAGTGTATATGCCCTTTTTGACACTGCAACCTGAACTTGTCATCTACGAAGTTCACACTCAACAGCTACACAATCGAATGGCAACGAGAATCACAACCACCCTCCCCTAAAAACAAACCTTATTCTATTTCAAGGTAAATTTACAGTTTTATGTTGGGTAGATATTCAGAGATACCCTGGGGGCATATAAGTCCTGTACGCCTTAGGCTGAGACCAGTAATTTTCCTCAGTAATTAATCAGATCCTACCATACCTCTTTCCAAAACTAACTCATATTCCAGATCTTTGCCACTGCTCAAGGAACAGACACATTGAAAAGAAGCTGGCTGCCTCACCCATGTCATGATTACAGAGGCACAAACGAAGATAGTTAGTTGATCCAAGTCTCCTGGTGTGCAGGAGACAGGTTCTGCCCAACTAGGTGGCGATGTCAGAGATCCAGTGCCTCTCAAAGTCAGAACACTGGGTTCTTTGGGATAGTCTGTGGTGACCACTGCACTGTGACTTCCTGAGTCACTAAAAAGTCCACAGCCTCCCTCCCCCAACTTAATTTACCTATCAATTTTATTGGGACTGAACTCTTGAATTTATAAAGCTGTCTGAGTGAAAAGGTTGGAGAATAATTCACAAACAAGCAAAACAAAACAAAACAAAACACCAACCAGACAGACAAGAAGACCTAGGTTCAGGCTTTCCTGTATGTATTGGCAGCTGCGTGTTGGATTCCTCTCACAGGCTTCTTGGTAAAATGGAGATTTTGGGGCTTTAGATGGTCTGATAGATTCATAGTTTCTGTGTTAAGGACGGAGGAGCTCTTACAGTCTTCTCTGACGATGAATAAAAAGTAGAGTTAAGCCCAGAGAATAAACCCAATGGGCTTGAGTCTGAGTCTTCACCAGTAGACATTAGAACTCAGAATTTTCAAGTTCTGCCGCGGGCAGATGGAAAGGTGGCTTCTCCTCGGTTTCTGCATTGATTAGTGTTCCTTGCAATAGAAGGGCTGTCCCCAAGCTTCCTCTCACATTCCTGGGATGTGAATTTACATGTCTGGTGTCTGCTTTCGGAGCACAGTCGAAACTTGCTTGCTGTCTTATTCATCTTGCTGTCACCAACAACAGCTCTACACCAGAAAAGAACAGTGCCGTGCAGCCTTCCTTAGAGATGAAGGACCACCACAGTTAGCTCTTCCTTCTTATAAGAGAGAAGGCCAAGGCTCAGGAAAGGGCTACACCTGTGGGGAATGCATGGCTTGCTGGGTCAGAGGCAGAGGGACCAGATGGCTGGACTCCTGCTTCTGGGAAGTGAGACTTCCTCCACCACACTGGGCTGTTCTGTGTCTTACAACCTAGCTCATCTGTTAAGAAACAATAGAAAAATAAACTTAAAAGCTTTAGGTACAAAACCAGAGTCCATCCTAGACTCGGAGGCACAACAGCTTCTAAGTAGAGATTCTGAGAACCTTCCAAGTTCAAGAGAACAGGATGTATATCTTTGTGTCCTCAAAGAAGAAATATGAAAAGGCACAGCACTTGGTCTTAACAGCAGTACCACAGAGCGATTAAAATATCAATTCTGAAGCGAAAATCTTTAAAGTCAGGAGCCCACCTTTGCCACTTGTAAGTTTTATCACCTTGGGCAAACCCCTTAATTGTTCCACGCCTTAATTTACCCGTCTGTGGTTACGATGATGACAGTATCTTCCTCAGCTGAATCAATAGGTTGTGAAGTACTTAGAGTCATACCTGCCTAACAATGAGCAAGACTTAATCATTTTATCTGGCTAAATCCTACCACCATTTCCCAGAGTTATTTGCTATGTAATGCTTTGCAAAGAACAAAGCATGAGAAAATAAGGTACCATTCGATTGTGTGGGTTTCTTTGCTCCCACCGAAGGGTCAGAGTACTGTCCTACAGCAGAAACCCAGGTCCATCTGCTGGTTCAGGATGAACAGGAAGCACAGAGGGGAGTCTATGATCCCAATGGCACTAGGTGGCTCTTCCATTCCCACTATGTCACGATACTGGCAGTACAATGCCACACAGCTGGGCATCACTTGGAAAGTAGAGAAGTCACCATAGTGAGAAGGTCCCAGGTAGAAATCTGAATAACATTAGTTGTTGGAAAGCCCCTAAGTTAAAGCATTCACACGGAAGAAGAGAAATTGCCAGGGTCCTTTCTGAGCTGTATTGTACTTCCTTCTATCCCATTTCCAAACCTGTCCAGTGATTTATAGGAATAGTTCAGTTGTGTCCCTGATGACGGTGGTACTTGAGATAGACTGTTTGAGATTCTTCTTGGTTGAGTGGGCTATCTTCAGATCTCTTTAGGGCTGGGGCCCACTGTCTGAGAGTTAGACATCTCAGTGAAATTGAGTGTCCAGTTGACATCCTGAAAGACCTACCTTCTTAGCCAAGTTTCTATGACCCATCTCCTTTTCAAGGTGTATATATCATGGGGTCAACTTGGAATACCATGAAATGACACATTTTATTAATTGGTTTCATTTGGGTTTGTGGTCTCCACTTTAATTGTGCCATAAATAGTGCGTTCAGAAGATATTGTGCCACAGAGGTATAATTAAAGACAAATAAGTGTTGGGGTAGAGCTTAATGGTCGAGCACTGGCCTTGCACACTGAGGGCCATGTTCACACTCAACACCACAAAAGCCAATGAGCAGTGAACTCAGCAAAGTAAATAAAGAAATCAAGACCCACGGACCTACCGCCTGACTGTAAAGTTAGAATATGTTCGTATCACCTAATGAAGGCCTAGACTCCCAGGCCTTCTTTGACAAGTGGTATGTATAGTACACATACATCCAATATACTATGATATATTTATATATGTATTTACTGCTTTTAGTATTTGATAGATACTATACTTATATAATATACATATATGAATGCATGATATATACGCATATGTACACATATATATGTATATACATATTATATACATGTGTATGCACACATATATGTATATTATTTATATACTTGCACACATACAGTAAATTGCTTAAAGATGTTAGGCAGTTTGACCAAGCATATGCAGTTTCCAAAATCAGCCTTGAGTTTCCCAAGCCGGTTTCTCTAAAGTCCAGATTCCTGATTACTCTGTCTCCGTGCTTAGTCTCTTAAGAGCTTCCCCTTTCTCCACAACTTTCAGTAGACATTTGAGACCGTGACTAGCAGGCCATAGAAGCCAAGGCAGAGGGGCTGGAGAGCTGGCTCAATGGTTAAGAGCACTGGCTGCCCTTCCAGTGGTCCCAGGTTCAGTTCTCAGCCCTCACATGGCAGCTCACAACTGTCAGTAACTCCAGTTCCAGGGGATCTGGCACCCTCACACAGACATACATGCAAGTGAAACACCAATTCACATAAAAAACATTAAATACATCTTTTTAAAAAACAAGCCAAAGTGACCCTGGAATATTGAGACTTAAGACACAGAGACTAGCATGGTTGATGGGCTGAGGTTGCTAGAGGCATCCCCACTGTGTGCTAGAGACATCCCCACTGTGTGTAGATCTTTGTTCCAACATGGCATCATGCTTGCTGATTGGCACAGACTGCAAAGGGAATAATCGCACCTGAAAATGGACAGAAGCCAGAAATCATACCTCCCTCCCCTATCGCTCCCTGAGAGTGGATTTGCCAGAATTCAGGGAAGCATATAGGCTCTGGGACAAAAACCTCAGTGTGAGAGGGAATGTTGAGAGGGTTCCAGAAGTTTGGAGTTTCTCAAAGTGAGGCACTAGGGAGGTCATTAAAGCTGCTGCATCTTAGCTCCTGCTTCCAGAGAGTTCTGCTTCAGGTGACCTGCGGACTGGCCTAGAGATGTTGCATCCTACGGCATCTTACGGTAACCCAGGTGATTTTGATGCATACAAAGACCTGAGAACAGTCCCATGGTTCCTGAAAGATCATGACGACATACAATGTTAAAATGCAGATTCTGATGGAGCAGGTATGAGCTAGGACCTGAGATCTTGCCTTGCTAACAGCCTTCGTGATGATGTTAGTAACTCTGGACCACAGACACGCCTGTAAGAAGACTGTCATCCGACTCTCTCATCTTACAGATGAGAGACTTCCATGGTCCAGAGACAAACAACTTATCATTAGCAGCTGCTTCCAGGAGGCCATGGGAGGTGCAAAAGACGGACAACCATTTAGTCTATGCAACAGTAAGGACAGCTCTGTGTATTAAATGCCTTTTGCATGAAGAACGCTCAGCTAACAATGAATCATGGACAGAGTCTGGCCTCAGACTGTTCACCTGCCAGGGGAGGAGCTTGGGGTTTTGTCCCAGATGTAAATAAAGGCAGAAGGAAGTGAGATGATGAGATAAAGCCATAAGCCAACGGGGTGGGAATCTGACCTTGCCTGTTTGTGACGTCTTGGGATAAGTGGACTCTTGGATTCTCGGAGCTCCGCTTTCCCTAGTCACAGAGCCTCAAAGCACACCTCAAATTAGGAATCAAGGAAGTAGGTACATGTGCACTCTTGTTTAGAACCGAAACTGTGCACTGATGGCCTGGGCACTGTTTTGCTCATAGACTCTACTTTTAAGCAAGCAAAATTCTATTTTAATTAACTTGATTCTCTGTAAATAAAATTCATATTTGGGACCAATTTTACATTAATAGAGAAGTTGCAAAACTAAGACAGGAAGTCCCTGTGTAACCCCCCACCTTTCCCATGCCTTCCTAAAAGCCAAGAAATGAAAACTGATATATCACTATGAGTTAACCCCTAACCTTTGCTTGGATCTTATCAATCTATTAATTTTGGGGGAGAGTCAGGGACCACGCAAGTGTTATGGTATCAGCCTGGTTTACAGAGTGAGTTCCAAGACTGCCAGGTCTATGCAGAGAAACCCTGTCTCTAAAAACAAACAAACAACAAAAAGAATATGTACTGGACACATACATGCCTTTCTTCTTACTTCGAATACCGTCGCTTTCTTCCTTGAAGGATTCTTGGGACAGTCACATGCTCCTGTGTGAAATCATCCTGACCTGACCTGGAAGGGATCCCACGTACCCTCTCCTCCTTCCAGCTCCCATCTCCTGCCTGACTCCTCCTCCTATTTCAGACTTGTGTTAAACGTCAATGTTTCTAGCTTCTCTTGCTGACTGTGTTTGTCAGAAATTCTTGTAGCCGTGACAAATTACATGGACAAAGCCAACTTACAGGGAGGCGAGATTTAGTCTAGCTCATGGGTTTATTAGGGTTTATAGTCCAAAGTTAGCAGGATTCATCAGTTTGGGTCTGAGGAGAGATTAAAATATGGCGGCTGGATCATATAGCAGATTCATACAGATGCGGGTGCTCCCCTCATGATGGCCAGAAGGAAGGGATGGGGGAGGGGACAGAGAAAGGGAGAGAGGAGAGAGAGAGAGAGAGAGAGAGAGAGAGAGAGAGAGAGAGAGAGAGAGAGAGATCTGAGAGATCTGATACAAGATTCAGGCTCTCCAGGGCTGGAGAAAAGGCTTAACAGTAAGAGGAATTGCTTTTAGAGGACCCAGGTTCAGTTCCCAGCATTCACATGATGGCTCACAAGCTCCTGTAATTCCATTTCCAAAGGCTCTGATGCCCTTATCTGACCTTTATGGGTACTAGGCACACACATGGTGTTAAAGTGTACATGCAGACCGCACACTCATAAAACAAGCATATAAGAAGCCATAATCTGCAAAGACACATTTCCCAGTGACATACTTGCTCTAATGTGGTCCCACCCTCGAAAGTCTCTATCCTTTCCCAATATTGCCATCAAAGAATGAGCCCATCAGGGACTAACCCACCGATTAGGCCAGGCACCTCTCAATGACTGATTGGAGAGGTCATTTAACATGTGGCGCTGAGGAAGCAAGAGACACTTCAGATCCAAACTGGGATACCCACCCTGTGAGGAGTGGAACCTTCTCTTAGTTTCCATGGGAACTGCATCACTTGTCTGAACAGGGCTGCTTCATTTGTCTCTGCCCCAGGAGCGGCTTGTCCAACGTTCACTGAATGATTGGGTGGCCTGTCACCTGAAGGGTGACTGACAGCCAACTGGCCAAGTATCCTGGCTCACAATCCAGCTTAGTCTAGGCTCTGGTCCCACCTAAATAGTGGCTATCTCTGTGCTTCCTTCCAGGAGTGTCCAACCTTTGAGTTTCTCTGGGACACATTGGAGAAAGAATTGTCCTAGTTCACACATTCAATCCAGGAGTGTTCAATTCTAAGGGCAGGGATTACAGGAGCATATATGTTTCTTTCGCTTGACTGAAATATGAAATATATTCTAGACCACCCAGGATCCATGGACCACAGGGTACACCCCTGGAAGAAGGAGTTCTGTGCTAATCAAATGAACTCACATCCCTAAGACATCTGGCAAATAAATGGTAAGCTATCAGTGAACACTAGCACCAGACAGCCCTTTGTGATGAGGCACAAAGCTGGGCTGGCAATGTTTGCTAGTGTATATGCTACACAAAGATACCCCATTTCATAAAGGGAGGCCCAACGCAGGAGTGGGATTATGCCTCTCTTTATCTCTCTCTGCTTTATCTGAGATTTCTTCATTCCTTGCTCTTCCTTCCCTAGGGTGACAGCCAGTTGGGACAGATGAGGTCTGCCAGACACATGTGAAGGAGGGCTCTGTTCTAAGAGCCAATCATAGGGTACAGAAGCAGGCCCACTGTGTGCCAAAAGGTAACCTTGGGGATATAGAAGCAGGCCCACTGTGTGCCTGGATGTAACCTTGGGGTACAAAAACAGGCCCACTGTGTGCCAAGAGGTAACCTTAGGGTGCAGAAGCAGGACTGATTCTATGAGCATCCAATCCACTAGCTAGAGACCCCTGTGTGTGACTTCTGGGCTGTTTGTGTCTTGGGGAAAGAGTCTGGCTAGCTCCGGTTTTCTGTGTGTTTGCCTCAATGGGCTTGTAATTAATATTGTGGAATATGGTCTCATTAAATCAGACTCGTTATGACTGTCCAGGTTCTGGAGCTCAAAAGAAAAGGATTTTCCTGTTCCGGGCGCCTGATGGATCTTCCTAATCCAGCAGGCAATTCTCTTCTGTTGAAGATTGTCTTACAAATGGAGATGAGATTTATTCTGCCTTGTGCTATTACAGTGAACAATGTGGCTGCTGCCGACAGGCATTACAGGTCTCTGCCAAGCCGGTGGCTCCCTTTACAAGGCACGCAGAACACAAGGATTTGTAAGATGCCATGCTTTCAGCGGCTGGAATGTCCACCGGCTTCATTCTCAGCTTTGACTCAGAATTGAGCCTTCCCTCTTGGGTTATGGAAATGGCGCCGTAGAAAGCTAGCCTGACTTCTATTTTCAGACTGAAAAAGAGACCCTGGGGTTTAGAGAAGGGGACATAGAGAGGAGACTAATGGGGCAACAGATGAGTGAGACACACACTTTGGGGGAATCCCTGGCAGGAGGAAACAAGGAGAGAGATATACATGCATGAAAGCTGAGAGGTAGCCACCCAAGTAACGTGTATTTATTATTTGTTTGTTTGTTTGTTTGTTATTTTGCAGTTCTGGAGAATAGATCTGAGTCCTCCTGAGTTCTAGGTGAGCACTTTCTGACTGACTCTTACCCTCAACTCAACACTAGACCTCTAAGCCTTTATTCTTTGAGCTTTGCATGATATCATCCATCCATCCATCCATCCATCCATCCATCCATCCATCCATCCAAACTACCTCTGGCAAGTGTTAACCAGGTAACTATTAGATAGTTGTGCACTGTGTATGAATTAGGACCCTTAGAAGCAAGGCATCGTAGCCCTGGGAATCCATGGTCCACTAGAGAAAGTCTGGGGATTCCCAGCCATTCTTGCCTAGTCTCTGATCACGTGTCCCTGATCACGTGTCCCTTTGGCTCCAGGGTCACGTCTAAGCACATCTAAGTGCCTTTCCCTCATTTCCCTATCCCCCTCACCCCCTAACGCTTACGTTGCGAAACCGAATCTCCTCCCGTGTCCCAGCACCCAACAGGAATGAGGAATAAAGAGAAAAACCGGCTCACATTCCTAGTTCGAATTTTTACTCTCCGTACTTGCAGCCAAGTTGATCTTCAGGAGACTCTGCTTTCTCACTCGCTCCTTACCGAAAGCTTTTCAAGGAAGTCGAAGTCGTAAACTCTTATCTCCTCAGAGATCCCAGGGAGCTCTTCGTGGTAGGAGCTCCCAGCCATGGCTGCTGATGCCGTCTGTTGGGCAATCGGTCTCACCGATATTGCAGTATTGCCAATATTCTTGATCGCCAGCACACTCTTGGCTGACCTTCTCACGGGTTCCGACCATACATTCCTAAGAATGTGTTTTCACTGAAACTTCCTTGGGCAGTAATACACAAGTGTTTACAAAAGAACCGGATCAATTATACTGGCGCATGCCTGTAATCCCAGCACTTGGGAGGCAGAGGCAAGTAGATTTCTGAGTTCGAGGCCAGCCTTGTCTAGAGAGTGAGTTCCAGGACAGCCAGGGGTACACAGAGAAACCCTGTCTCGAAAAACAAAACAAAACAAAACATAAAACAAAAAAAAGAAAAAGAAAGAAAGAAAGAAAGAAAGAGAAAATTAATAATAAAACTCTCTGATAGACTCATCCCTACTTCTTTCCATCTCCCAGAGAGGGTTGGTGAGCATGATTTAGAAAATGTACTTTTAAAGCCGGGGAAGACAGAAAGTGGAAAGCTGTAAACTGCTGGATGCGTAAGCATGAAGATCTGAGTCTGATCCCAGTACCGTGTAAAAGGCCAAGTCTGGTAGCACGTGTCTGTCATCCGAGTGCTGGCTCTACAGGGACAAACAGATCTCTGGAGCTCATGGGTCCGCCAGACAAGTCAAATGGTGGAATTTAGGCCAATGAATCTGTCTCAAAAAACAAGGTGACCAGAACCTGTGGCAGAGCACTCACAGGTTGTCCAGTGGCCTCTAGACACCTGGATCCTTACCTACGTGTGCATTCACACATGTACATCTGCACACATGGTAACATGTACAGACATGCATGCACAAAACACACCTTTACATACCAACAAGCACTGCTTTTTAAGAATCATTGGCTACATGCATTTATTTGCTTATTTATGTATTTACCCCGTGTGTGCGTGTGTGTGTGTGTGTGTGTGTGTGTGTGTGTGTACACATGAATGCCACAGTATGTGTGTGGAAATCAGAAGACAACTTCTAGAAGTTGATTCTTTCCTTTACCTTGTGGTCTCTGGGGACTAAGTAGAGGTCACCAGAGTTAGCAACAGGTGGCCATACCCACTGAGCCATCCTGCCAGCCCATACAGATATTTGCATGAAGGTTATTTCATTACGTATATCAATCTACGTTTTGGTTTCTTTGCTCAATACATACTTGTGATCTGCTAGAGGGGGACGTTCAGAAGCCCCAGTTAGTTCTGCTAAATTCCAATCATCTCCTCTGGGTAAGGATGCTCGATTTTATTGGCTTTTTTTTTTTCTTGAGATGGATAACTAAGCCATTTCCAATTTTTTTTTCTTGTTATGACAATGCTTTAGAGAGAACTATGCACATATGTCACAAGACTTTCAAAACCCTGAGAGGCAGAATGGAGAATTTTATGTTTTTTTTTTTTAATGCCCCGTTTCCGTTAGCACCGGCCCTGTGTAAGATGGACCATCGACCCATGCATTAATGCATTCAAGTTGCAACAGCTGTATGTATAACCAATTGGTCACCGGGTTTTCAAAGGATGCTGTGTGTGTGTGTATTAATGTATAAATTCAGAGGTGACAGCTGTATGGGTGCCAAGGTCCAGTCCATTCGGTGTCTAGAAAGGGGCCTGTTTTCTTCCCTAAGAGGGCAGCAGTGAGAATTGCTCTTCTGCACACGAGAGAGGGAGGCCCTTGGAGCAGTGGGAAGGCATGAAGGAGCATACCCCATACCTGGCAGCTGACATAACTGCTTTGATAGTCCCCACATCCTCTTATTTGTTTCCATGTGGCCTTTGGAGCTAGTTCTGGATTGCTTTAGGAGTGTTTAGGTTCTCAGGAGCAAAGAGGATTGAAGCTAGGCTCTTAGTGGTATCAAAACTCCACCCTGACCCAGGGCAGGCAGCATTGGGCAAGGACCACCACTTACCCCCCAGATAAACTTTACAGAAGAGACACCCCTGGGGATCCCAAAGGGCAGTGGTATTCACTGAAAGCCCCCCTCTCTGTGTGTGTGTGTATGTGTGTGTGTGTGTGTGTGTGTGTGTGTGTGTGTGTAGGAAGGCTCCTGAAGCAAAATTGTTTAGAGCCTATAGGATCCCTAAGGTGGCCCTGGCCTGTGGCTTCACTCCTCTGCCAGTGGCAAGCTTGTTTACCAAGTCTCTTTCCACCCCCTGCCTATGTTGTGTCCTCCCCTTCTTTCTGCCATGTCCCCATTCAAGCCGTTCTGGGACCACCAGCCTGGCCTTTCATCTGGTGACCCTGTCTCCAGTTTCTCCCTCTCTCCAGTATCTTCCAGCTGCAGCGCTCTTTGATCCATTTTTTTATTTTATATAATAGTGTATTCATTCCCATGGCCCTGTGCATGTCACACATGCTGAGCTGGAGGGCTGGAGTGACCTGTGTCTTTTAGCAGTAAGGACCTTTCTAAAAACAAAACATGGACATGTATAAAATGTACATGACCATAAGTTTGCCATTGTAATCTTTCTATGTGTGCAGTTCGATGACACTAAGATTTTTCATAGCAGGGAATCATTAAACTATTTCCACACCCCCTTCTCCCTCACAGAAAACAAGAAATGAAACAGCAACTCCCCAAGACTCTTGTCCCCCACCCCCGATAATATCTGTTCTACTTTTAATTTGTAGCAGGTTGCCTGCCACTCTAAGCCTTTCATATTAGTGGCATCAGATCATTCTGGTTCGTTTATGACTGACTGGTAAATCCTTTCCTGGTCTCTGGGGGCACCTGCACACATATGCACGTACCCACACACAGCTCATGTGCACACACATACACACATACATATCAATAAAAATAAAATAAAAAATTTAAACGTGTTAAGCCGGGATTGGTGTGTATGTGCGTGTGTGAGCGCGCATGTGTATCCTGGTTTACTGAGTATTCTGCTGTGTGAGTTTTACAATGACAGACCTCTTCCACCCCCCAATTGCCTTCAATGACCGTTTTGCCAAGCTCACATCTTACAGAACGAGAATGAATTTGGCTGTAGCAACTGGGTAGTGGGCCTCCCGGGAGTGAGAGTCATGTGGGCTCCCAACCTAGAAAAAGCATGAGCGAGAGAGAGGGAGAAAGAGAGGGGAAGAGAGGGGAGGGGAGGGGAGGGAAGGGGAGGGGAGGGGGAGAGGGAGGGAGAGCACCTTAAGAGCCTTAGCTGCTGGGGAGTCACTATCCCAACACACCCTGCCACACTCAGCTAGTTTAGCTTTTCTTCTGGTTGCATTTACAAAGTACTCTGACAAGAGCATCCTAAGGATTAATTTGGCTCACAGTTCAGGGATGTCACAGAGGCAGAAACTCGTGTCGCTGCCCATACTCCATACACAGTCAGGAAGCAGGTGGTGACGAAAGCTTCTGCTCAGTTTACTTTCTCCTTTTCACATGGTTCAAGGCCCTAGCCAAAGGAATGGTGCCACTCACAGTGGGCAGGATGTCTGTCAAGTTGACAACAGAGATTTACCACCACAGAGACACTCTCCTCTCCTCACTGTCTCCAGCCAAAGGACAACAAGCATAGTTCTCTCAGAGGGTGGATGCCTAAGCAGAGGCTTGAAGTGACTATGGCAAATCAGAAAGTTTGGAAAGGAAGAGAGTCTCTCGAGGGGAAGGAAGAAGAAACAGTGGCCAAGGCCCTGATCTTGCTTAGGTAGACCTTGAGGAGAAGTGTCGATGTTGCAGCTGCCTCTGTCTTATTGTTTTTATTCAGTATTTATTTTATTTATGCACCCGTTGTGTAGCATTTGACAGGCCTTTTTGCCTCAAGTTACAAGCATATACTGAGTTATTTTAAATTAAGATGTCATAGGTCCTGTAAAATGGCTCCCTGGGTAAGAGCACCCGCTGCCAAGCCTGATGACCTGAGCATGATCCCTAGAGCCCACGTAGAAAAGAAGAGAGCTGGCTCTCACATACTGTCCTCTGCCCATGCCAGACACACACACACACACAGAGACACACACACCCCCTTGTAACAATACCCCTTCATTCTTGCTTACTCCAAACCTTTCAATGTCTGCCTTGCACTCTCTTTCCCAGGACCACCTTAACTCCCTGCGTTAGGGAACGCAGTCTCCCACTAGAAGTTTTGGCCAATACTAATGTCATATTTCAACATCCATTTTGCCCTCCACGCTCTTCTGGGTTTCCAAAGGATGATTTCGAGTCTTCTTCATCTTTCATTTTCAAACTCCTCTTTATTGCGTTCCCGTCTGTCTGTCTGTCTGTCTGCTTGCCTTCCTCTCTCTCTCTCTCTTTCTCTCTCTCTCTCTCTTTCTTTCTCTCTCTCTCTCTCTGTCTTTGTGTGTCTCGCTGGTACTCTTTCTCATCGAGACAGGGGTCTTGTTATGTAGCCAAGGCTCATGTTTTTCTTTATAAACTCCATCCTTTATTGTGCTGTCTGTCTGTCTGTCTGTCTGTCTCTGTGTTACCCTTTCACTTTTTCTCATCAAGCCAGGAGTCTCACTATGTAGCCAAGGCTCATCTTTCCTTTTCAAGCTCCATTCTTTATTGTGACATCTGTCTGTCTGTCTGTCTGTCTGTCTGTCTGTCTGCCTTTGTGCTGCCTGGTTCTGTCTCTCTTCACTGAGATGAGGGTCTTCCTATGCAGCCAAGGCTGACCTAGAACTCACGGTGACCCTTTGTCCCAGAGAGATTACAGATGCAAGACACCACGCCCAGCCAGATCCATCCTTCAAGGATAAGTAGCCCCACCCACCCTCCCTCCCTCAGGCCTGGGCTTTGACCTTGAACTGTGGCTACACACGCTTTCACCATCTTCTTTGTCCCAGAGTGACTTACACCTTTACGTCTCCATTGATAACTTTTAAACTCTGAAAGCATACTGTGTTTTGAAACCTGACACGGAATCTAGGTTATGTAGTGACAGGAAAGTGTTTCTCGGAGGAGAGGAGCGATTTCACAAACACCAGCCTCATCTCAGAGAGAACGGGAAGCCTCAGATGAACCTCAACAACATAGGGATCCTGGCTGCCAAGTGTGCGCAAAGCGACCTGGGAACCGAGCAGGGTTCTCCCACAGATGCGTTTCTTGGGGTTTGGGTTGTTTTTCCATGTGATGCGGCTCCGAGCGTTTCCTCCGAAACTGCCTTCTGTTTGTTCACAGCTTCCTCAGATATTCTGGAAGTAAACACCCCTGCGGTCGGCACGGAATAGTGAGCAGATGGGAAGGCAGGCGTTTGCTTGCTGCTTGGATGTGGGAGCCTCGCCTTTATTCACGAAAGGGATCCGCTTAATAAATTCGCTCAAAGCAAGCAGGTGTGGTGGGGGAGAGAGAACGTTATGTAAGATACAAGCTGAATATTCAAAAAACTCCAGCTCGTGGTCAGATAGACCTTCTAAAGTGACGCAGAAGGCCTATTTTGTAAGAATATTTTTTTAGGGAAAAAAAAGGGAGGAAATTCTTTTTTAAAAGACCGGGGTTCACTATGTAGCATATCCTAGGATAGACTCAAGCTAGATAGATAGCCCAGACCAAACTCACTAATCTCTTCCTCAGCATCTGAAGTACTGGGACTCCTTACAAGAGTGCTCCTTGGAAGTTTCTTTCATCTGCTTGCCTGTTACATCACCAGATCCTTTAAGGGACTCAGTCTTCCAGAAGGTTCTGTGTTGGGATGAGGTTCGTGGAAACGGAACTAGAATCCATGCCGTTAGAATCCATCTAAGTAAAACGTGATCTTGTAGAAACAAATCACAGACTCTCACATAGACGCTGAGAAAGGAACAGATCTTCAACATTATGAAAGAAGAGAAACACACCTGAGCTAGCAGCCTCCCCCTCAGCTACCCCATCCTCCATGCTATCCCTCACATCCTCTCTGAACTATCATACTCAAGCCAGATGACCCCTTAATCCACTTTAATGACACAGACTGCCTTGCCTATTGGCTATTGGGTTATACTATTCTTATTGTATAAAAGGATCCTGTAGGGTTTTTGTTGTTGTGGTTGTTGTTGTTGTTGGTGGTGGTTTGTTTTAAGACAAGAAATGACCAAGTACAAACTCAAGAAGAAATTCAGTCATCCAGCAGTGCATCTAGGGAAGCAGGGGACAAGGACTAGAAAGCATGCCTGCCACGCATATGTGGAGTCACCAAGATGCTATTGTTGGAAATTTAGAACCCGTGGTGGCAACCACGCTGGCACAAGCCATCAAACTTTACTAATTTTTTTTTTGACTCAGAAGATGATTCATTTACTCCTTCCTCGCAGGCTGACAAGGCAGGATGCAGAAGCCCATTTGGGCTTAGCACGTGGATTGAAAAAAAAAAAAAAACCAACAACCTAGCCGATTCCCAAGCTTCAAAATGCTGTCACTGATGAAGTGGGCTGGAAACTGGCTGTGCTGGCCCAGCTTACTGAGAGCATCCTTCCTCATTCATAAAGCCTGGGTAGGTTACAGAGCAGGAGGGGGCCCAAGGAGGCTGAGGAGCCTGTGTCTGAGTAATGTTAGAAGTCAGAGCCGTGGCAGGGAAGGGTGGCTCACGTGATGGAGCCGACACCATCTGCTGGGGAATCATCCTAACCACCACAGCAACCACCACAAGAGGTGGGAAAACTCACAGAAGAAAGGGAAAACCCATCTCCATCCCATCCCATCTATAAGGACACCTTCCTCTTTATTGGCTGCTCAAGCAGAAGAGGCTAAAATGGGTGGCTTGACAAGACAGAGCGGCTTAGCATTTAACTTATTTTTTTCACTAATTTGTTTATTTATTCACTTTATATCCCAGACCCCCTCCTCAAGTCCCCCCCCACAACACCCCTCTCTGTCCCTCCTCTTTTCCACTGAGAAGAGGGATCCCCCTCATTCAAAGTATCACCCCACCCTGGCACAACAGGACACTGCAAAACTAGGTGCATCCTCTTCCAACGTCTCTCTGTTGCCAGAAGGCTAGACTTGGAAACCAAGGTGCCACTCAAGCTGTGCTCAACCTGTAATATATAGGACAGATTCCCTCCTCAATGGTCAACTTTGTCAACTTGTCGGAATTTAGAATCACCTAGGAGACGGCCATCTGGGGTGCCTGTGACAATGTTGCCAGAGAGTTTTCACGGAAGAGAGAAACCCCAGACCCAGGTCTCCAATTGTAAAAGGGAAAGAAAGCAAGCCGAATGCTAGCATTCCTGTCTTCTGAGTTGGTATGATGTGACCAGCCACCTGGCACTCCCGCTGTTGTTCCTTCCCCAGCATGACGGACTGTGTCTCTTAAAACTGTGAGCCAATATAAGCTCTCCCTTCCCTCATTTGCTTTGCCAGGTATTTTGTTACAGCAATGTGAACAGTACCGCACCTCCCTGGCCTACTGCTCACTTCTGGAAGTTGTCAGAGATCTGCAGCATTCTTTGGCTTATACTAACATCTCCATCATAGGGCGTTCTTGGCTTCTCCCAGACGTCTGATCAATGTCTCTTTTCTTCTTCCAACAAGAGCACCAGTCGCTCTGCTCTGAACTCTACCGACTGTGTAAGCAATTTTGATTAGGGTTACATTCCTTGGTATTGCAGTGAGAACCTCAGCCAGAGGCCACAAGAGGCTTCTAGTTCATGAAGTTTGTAGGCTGTAGAGCTGCAACTGGAGACTGTTCTTCAATCGGTATTTGGTACTCACCCCTAGGCTATGAAGGGTTTCTTAGGATTTGGCAGTCTTGAAAGCCTCACTAGTTGCAGCAAGCAGGGCCGAGTTGTAAGAGCTCTGGAGCTCTGCAGTTGCCTCAGAATGGGGGACAGTTCTGTCATTGCTTATAGTGTCATTGTTTAGTTTCTGCTCTGCAAGACGGTAATAATAGTGGGATGAGTAAGAGTTCAAAGAGGCAATTTAGCTGGGTATGGCAGTAGCCAGCCTGGGCTAATAGGTATAGGAGGTGAGCCTTGGCTACATAGTGATTTCTTGTATTAAGCAAACAATAAAAAATGTTGAACTCTGAACATTTTATTATATATATATTTGTCTCTCTGCCTCCACACTGCTAGAGTTACATGCAGGCATGCCACAGACAGTTTTTACATACAGAATTCGGGTCCTCATGCTTTGGGGGCAAGTGCTTTGCTAGCTGAGTCATTTTTCCCATCTCCTGGCCATAGGTTTCCAGTCTTAAACTTACCATCCAATGGATGGTTCTATTTTCTTTTTCTTTCTCCCTTCCTCTCCTTCCTCCCCAGCCCCTGAACCCCCACCCCAGAGGGACCCTTCGAGCTCAGGGTGGCCTTGAATTTGCTATGTATCTAAGGATAACCTGGAAGGTCTGTTCCCCCTTGCCTCCACTTCCTGAGTGCTGGGATTACACCTAGCCTGGTTTTAGGAAGTGTTGGAATTTGTTTCAGATTACCTTAATAATAGAGACCCTAGCCTGATGGGTTATAGGTTAAGTAGCTGAGGTTAGGGTTAACATGCAAGGATAAAGATTTCTATAAAGTACATCAGTGTGGGTCAAAAAGTTGTAAACCACACTGCACGCTGATTGCGTGTTGTAGTGTAAAGGTACCACTTACTGTCTGAGTAGACCTCATAGACATCTGGGTCTTCTAGGGGTCTGCTATTATGCCAGTAGTAGACTGGTAAGGTGTGGAGATTACCTAAAGAAGCAGGAAAATGATGCCTATCCTACCATTTTCATGGAAGCATCCATCGGGATGGAATAGAGACCTACCGGATGTGTAGCTGGGGGGAATGTTTAGTGTATTTGCGGGTTCCGAGACTTCAGGCTTCTCAACCAGCATCCTTTGGGTAGAATCAACAAGTCACCACTGCAGAGGAGGCTAGAATTAGAAAGTAGCTTTGTGTTATGCCTGATGGAAGCTAGGGGTTTTGACAGACTGTTCTTTTTAGGGTCTGAGATGGGAGAGCATTGGCAACAGAGAAAGCAAAGATGGAAAATGGCCTTTAATGACACTGTACGGCAAGTCCAGCCTACACACTTTGGCACAATTTTTTATTATACTCGTCTATTTGTGTATTGTGAGTACGAGTGTAGGTGAGCGCATGCCATTGCACATGTGGAGGTCAGAGGACAACTTACAACTGTTGCCCTTCTGCTTCCAGGATGTAAGGTGGGTACCAGAAGCCACTCAGGTTGACAGGGTTGGCAGCAACCACCTTTATCCACACACTCATCTTATGGGTCTGAGGCTAGATTTTGAAAATCCTTTAAAGACCTTAGGCTTGATCTTCTAAGTTGTGGGATCTGATGATGATGCTGAAACTAGGTTGTATGGCATGACCAAATACTTAGCTTGGGATGGATAGGGGAAGAAACACTAGGGAAAGTGATTAGTAGGTGCTGAGGATAGCCTGGATGGGAAATGTTAGCCTGACTAGCCAAGCAGGACTATGGACTGCCCTCCACACAAGGACCTGGTACTCCTGCTACAGAGAACTAAAGAGATGAATCTCTCCCATGACTTCCCTTTCTCATGAGGTGACTGCACACAGTCAATGATTGACGGATCTGGGCAGGATGAGTAACGATGGAGTCAGCACCACTGTGTGCCAGCCCTGTGCCGACTGTTTTACATGCACTTCTCTGTAAACCTCACAACAGCATGACGGGACAAGTGGTGCATTTTACAGATGAGGAAAAGAGAGTCTCAAAGGAAGAAAGAAACTTGCCTTAAGAGCGGAAGTTCACGGCACAGTGGAATTACAGACGTGGCGATCTGATAAAAAAAAGTTCATGCTCTCTGCCATGAGGCTGTATTATCATGCCAGAGTGAGGTGCTTCCTTGAGAATCAATCTTCTTATTCGTGCATGCACCAAGCTTTACATCGTTACTACAATTATCAAGTTTTATGCCCTACTCTACCTAAAATGTTTTGCTATGCCATACAGCTTCTTCCTATGGAATGGGGAATTATTTTGGTCACGTTAGAAATGTCCAAAGGTGGTAGGTTTCTTCAAGTCCTAATAAATCTGTCTTCCTATGCCTTCATCTCCAGGATCAGCCCCAGATCTGGGAAGTGTCCCCTGGAAATGACATTAGTGAATTGTGTTCCCTGAATGTCCTCATCGGTCCCTGGGTTTTTGTGACTTTACAAGTAATCTGTAGCAAACATTTTGAGGCATGGAATATTTGCTAGGCCTAGGGTCGTCTTTCCATGGATTGGATCTCTTACCACTGGATGGAAGTCATGCTGCATTTATGAACCTTAATTTGTTTTGCTAAATTGTGCAAAATTTGGGGGAAAAATTCATTGGCAGTGCATCGTCACATCAAAGAATGAAGCTACCAGTTTCAGTGCAGCCTGACCCTTGATGGACATTGCTGTCTTATTAATTGTTGTTATTAATTACTCTTATTTTAAAGAGTTAAAACGCCTACTTAATTTTGATCAAGATTCGCTAGGCAGTGTCTTTTCCTGTATCATTACTGAATTAAATATATTGACATTTTCACTTTGTGACTGATTGCTTGCTCATTTCATCTATCTTTCTACAGAGTTCTATGAGTCATTTTCCAGGTTGACTACCCAGATCTGGGGCAGACATGGCGCGGCATGGGTGCACCAGGAAGAGAGACATATTAGGAATTGAGAAGATCAACCAGCAATTAACCAACATAACCAAAATACATTCCCCATCTATAACCCATCTTAGTGTGATATTCCAGATGGGGATAAAATCATCTCCCTTTTCTCAGATAACAATGAGTCCTCCACCAACTAGATAGTTGATACACAGAAACATTTAGGCATCAGGATATATACTCTACTCAAGGAAGACACTACATGTCAGAGTACAGGAAACCCCGCCCTCCACCCCTGAAGACCTACATTACAGAATCCATGTACTTTCATGTGGCAGTTTCGAGAATAACGTAGAATCAACTATTCCAAGAGGAACCTGGAAGCTGGAGGAAGACTGTTGTTTTCATGTGCACTAGGAAAAGCACGAGCTGCTTCCGTCTTTGTGATCTTATTGCATAGGATAGCCTCAAAGGAAAACAGCAAGAATACCTGTGTAGGCGGCCGAAGACTCACCTAGAGCAAAAAGCACAAAGGTGACAGATTAATGCCAACTTTGGGAAACCCAACTTTATGTGACTATTGTCAATGCCAAGGTCGTGCGTCTATCTACTACATGTTAAATACTTAGCCCAGTACCAAGGATACAGATAGAATCCATACTGCGTCCTCAGAGACAGTGGTTCTCAACCTGTGGGTTGTGACCCCTCTGGTGGGGTTCACTGGACCCTTTCACAGGGGTCACTGACAACCATCAGAAATACCAGCTACTTGCATTCTGATTTACAACAGTGACAACATTTCACTTACGAAGTAGCAGTGGAATTAATTTTATGGTTGGAGGGCAGGGTGCCACCACAGCATGAGGAGCTGTGTTCAAGGGTCTCAGCATTGGGAAGGTTGAGAACCACTGTTCTGAGAGCTCCCAGGGGAAAAGGTCAGTGAACTGGTGGGAAGCGGGCATCTGTGTCGATGGGTGTGTTCAGAACAGCCAGAAGAGCTCAGAACAACAGTAAGAACGATGCCTCTCGAAAACGCCATGGCAGCATAGTGAGTGTCTTCCAGCTTACAGCCTTTCCCTGTATCCATGCAAGATGAAACCAAATCCCTTCCTCCTCAGTCCCTCCATCCCTCTTACTCCCTCCCTCCCTCTTTCCCCTCCCTTCCTCCCTCTTCCTCCCTCCCTGTCCTTACACTCACACCTCTTGTTTTACAAATTGCTTCCCCACAATACTAGACTCTGAAGAAGTGATCCAGGTGTGTGCCACAGGGCATCGGGAAGATAAAGAATGTGCATGTGCCCAGGACAACAGCCTTAACTGGTAAATCAAGTCTGTTCTTCTCACCCCAATGATTTCCTCTTTAAAATTCATCTTGGGGAAGTTGGGCAACATTTGTTTTCCATTCTGGCTAGGGTTACTCTGGCTCACTCAACTCTGAGTAACAACTGGCCCTCTTGAGGACAGTGAGGCTTTCTGACTGTGGGGAGAGGAGGGGAGGGAAAGGACGAGGAGGGGAGGGAAGGGTGAGAGTCCTGGATGATGGGTCACCAGCTACAACCAACAACCAGGGACCCTGGAAGGATGACAGTGACTGTCACAGGACCAGTTTGTTGTGCTATCATCAATATCCTTGAAGAGGGCGAGGCATCTGCTATTGAAAAGACGTTATCCAAGGCGCTTTGGGGATAAAACAGACACACAAATGTCTCTTGCCTTGAGGACCGTAGATGTGAGAAATTGGCTTTAATCAAGGGAAAATCAGTCAAATTACAAGTGAGACATAAAGAAGGGGTCATTTCTGACGTACGGCAGGCAGGAAGAGGTGGGGTTGAGCCTAGATTAGTCTAGAGCTAATCAGATGAATGGTTCAAGCAGCATACCAGACTGGAGGTCCCTTTGCATGATTTCAGTGGTCTCATATATGTATGTCTGTGTGTGTGTGTGGGGGGGGCAAAAAGGGGGGGGGGGTGCAGGGCATGAAGAGAAGAAAAGTACATGCCTTATTTCCAAGTCATGCCAGGTTTGAGTGCACAAGGTAGACAAGTCTGTGATGCAGGGTGCATTAGGGAGCCAGCGGAGAACAAGCCTGGAAGACGGAATGACCCAACTCACCAGTCATCAGAAGCCTTTGGCATTCCAATAGTAACTGCAATAGGATTAGTGAGAGTCATCTCTATTTTCTTTGGGGGACATTATTGTGGCAGGTGTTCACAGTTGCGTGAGTTGGAGGAGGAAGAAACTGGAGATAGGAAACCAGTTAGGCAACTATTGCAAAGCTGGGTGAGAGCTAACCATCGACCTTGATCAAGGGCTGTGGCCATCAGGGAGGAAGAGAGAAACGTCATGAGACATGGAGAGTTAGCAATGCCAGGAACAGACAACTAGTTTCGTAGATGAGAGAGAGAGAGAGAGAGAGAGAGAGAGAGAGAGAGAGAGAGAGAGAGAGAGA
>NW_021604786.1:5987710-5998347 GCF_004785775.1 Grammomys surdaster | reverse complement strand
AGAGAGAGAGAGAGAGAGAGAGAGAGAGAGAGAGAGAGAGA
Organism: Grammomys surdaster; assembly: GCF_004785775.1. Classification (NCBI taxonomy): domain Eukaryota; kingdom Metazoa; phylum Chordata; class Mammalia; order Rodentia; family Muridae; genus Grammomys; species Grammomys surdaster. Next base: position 5,998,306 of record NW_021604786.1, on the reverse strand, counting down.
GAGAGAATGACAAGAAGAACCTATGTCACAGAGGTTGGTTTGTATTTTTTCCCCATAGGAATGGTCATCCCCAAGCATGTACCTTGAGGAACGAGAGTGTTACCGTAATGGAAGACATGGTAGATGGTGGTGTTTTGGTTTTGAAAGGCCAGCAGACTTTAGAAGGAAGGACTGTGGGGAGCACTTTCAATACACTGTCATTATGGAGTCCTGAGAGATGAGTGTTCTGAGTACTTGACTTCCAGGGCTTGCCGAGTCTGGGATCAGAACTCTCTGGTTTCAGATGAACTCCCTAGGACGTTCACTGAGGTCTACAGTGAACTACTTGATCTGAGCTTCTTGTCCAGATCCCTAATCTCTGGAAGACGGTAGGTAGCTAGGCTACCCATCCTTCCGATCATTTACTTATCCTATCCCACTCCACCCGTCTGTCCTGTCCTATTCATCCATTCAAGACTCCTTCCCTCCCTCCTCACCCTCTCCCTCAGAGAAGGCATACTGCATGCTCAATGGACATAGATAACTATCGACATTATAGCAGATCTATATCTCTCTCTATTTCATCTATCTCTATCTATCTATCTTCTATCTATCTATCTATCTATCTATCTATCTATCTATCTATCTCTATATCTATATATATTGGGTCCCACTTTGGACTAACATACCAGAGGCAGAAGATGCTCCTGAATGAAAACAGTTACACAGATGCTATGGACAACAGAGTTATAGAGAAAAGGCTGAGATGGAGAAGAAGATTGTCAGGTGAGGAAGTTGCTGTTGAAACAAGATGGCAAGAACAGCTTCTCTGAAAGACATCCGTGAAAGATGAAAGCCATGGGTATATCGGAGGAAGGCTATTCCAGTGTGGGGAGGGGATGCTGAGTTGGATTTGCTGCAGGAATATTTGAACGATAGTAAGGAACGGAACTAGGATGCTGCAGCAGGAGGGGTACCACAGGGGACAGTAAAACATCGGATGGATAGGTCCATCCTACAGCGTCCCTTCTCAGCTAGGATCTTCTGGAGAGAATTTCTGAATCCTACAGAGTGGTCCTAAGATGGAGGTTTAGAGAATGGGTTAGCTGATTGACTTTTGGGCGGGGCTTGCTTCATAAAGATTGAAAAACTGGCCCGCTCAAGCTCTCGGAGGAAGGATTTCCTGCTGAGAATCCTGGAGCACTTTTCCCTTTAGTGGGATCGGTTCTATGATGGCGCTTCCCCTCCCACCTGCGCGATGGAGGCTGGCAGGAGGCCTGGGTCTTCCTAGCAGCCCTCTTAAAGGCTGATTCATAGCACAAATTACTCAACATGTATAGATTCTAAAATAAAAATAAGCTCTTCTAAATGACTCTAAAAATGGACCCGTGTTCGTTGAGTGCTTGCATCACAGACTGCGTTTAGTTTATAGCCTCCTTGCTTGCTTTCTTACACCAAGCTGCACGATGAGGCCCTAGGAGGAAGAGGCTCACACAGACTGAAGCTCTTGAGTTCTATACTTAAATTCAATCTCCATGGCAGCCCGACAGCCCCCTGACCATGTGGAACCCGCGCACGTCTTGAAGAACAGCTTTAAATTCTGTGTTCCTGTTTATCTAAGAGTTGCATTCATTGCTGGAGACGCTTATTCTATCTCCCTCGTGGCTATTTACCATCCAGGCGGGGAGGGATGCCTTTTCCTGTATTTCTTGGAAGTGGACAATGGCTTGAGATTCTAGCTGGTCTTCGGAGCCCTTGGAAAAAGCAGAAAGATGCAGGGTGGGGGAGGGGCGGCCGGGAGAGGAGGCCTTGCCCGTGGTGGAGCCAATGAACTTGTCGATCAAAAGATCAATCTTTGATTTAAAAGATGGAGCCACTATTCACGAACCGCGTGGTGACTGGCCAAGAAGAAGTACAACCATTTGTTGTCATTAAAAGATGAGAAGCTGCAGCTGGCTCCCTCCCCCTTCCCCACCCCCAAACCAACCTGGAGTCCCGTACACAAGAAAGGAGGGGGCTGTGACTCCACTTAGTCGAATTAATTTGCTGATAAGTGCCAGGTCCATAGAATAGAAGCGATAGACAAGCTGACAAAGGGGTTGCTAATGGTCTACCTCTAGAGAGTGACCAGGAACCACTGCTCTATCCACTTTTTATCATTGGCTTATTGATGACGCGCTGCCTCTTAGTACAAATGTGTTTGAGACTGTAAGTTCTGAGACAGGCCCCAGTCTCTAGCACCCCATAAAATATCTTGATTGCTTGTTTTCCTAGTTCTGCACAGTATCAATAGACAGTTATATATTGGGTGTCAGGGCAGAGGTGAAGCGCCTTAGTCTAAAGGATTTTGAGAAACGCTCTAGTTAAATACTATTGAAAGAGTTTTGTCTTTTATAAGATTCCCCAGGGCTTTCAACATTCCTAAACGGTGTGTGTGTGTGTGTGTGTGTGTGTGAGAGAGAGAGAGAGAGAGAGAGAGAGAGACCACACCCATGACCCAAATTTGGTCATCCAGTCCCTTTTCATACAGGGAGATTACGCTATTCATTCAGTGTCAGAGCTAGAAGTAAAAAGGCGTGTCCTCCTCACGCTCTTTCCATTTGCCCAGAGAAACGCGGGGCTCGAAAAAAAAAAAAGTCTGAGAGCAGAGGTAGTAGTCATGGAGAGAGTCATGAGTCATCACTTCGAAGGAAAAGTAAATGTCAGATTCAAAATGTCAGGAGGTCAGCCTTGAGTCATCCCGGTAGCCTAAGAAGAGGATGCTCAAGACAGCCCGGGGAAAGACCAAGAGCCGGAGAGAAAGAGGTGGGGGAGACGGCACAATTATAAGGAGGTGAGATACGAGAGGGAAGTCTGCCCATTCTGTATTTTGTTAGACAAACCCTGACCCAAATATCTGAGATACTAGACACCCCTGAAAATGCAGAGACCAACAAAAGGCACAGAGGTGGAAATCCGGTCCAAGATCTGACAACTCCGAATTCTATCTTCTAAGTGCTTCTGACATCTTCCCTTGTCTCCTTGGCAACTCACCTTCCCAATCCAGGAGGTCTGGATTCTGTAAAGCACAAGTGTGTCCCAGCTTGTGGGTCCGACTTGTAAGCTTCGACTTGTCCCCACAACATTTTGAGGCTTTGAATCTTGCTGTGGGGGAAGGACAGAGGGTGATAGTCATTCTGAGTTTGACCAAAGTGGACCCAGGTGGGTATGGGACATACACTTCTTTGGTGGTGGAAGAGGCTGAGAGGAGAGAGGAGGGCATAGAGCAGCTTCTGGTTTTCTCCTGTTTTATACTACATCGGATAAGCAAAGAGAAGGTTTGACCCCTCCCTCCAGTAACTTGTAAGAACTTTCAACGAAAAAAAAAAAAGACTCTCAAGCTAAAAACCGGAACTCACAGACAGGGCATGCCATTAAAACGCCCTGAACTAAGATTCTCCTCACTGGGCTAAGGTCCTCTGAGGTCTTTATACACTGCTGTGACAAAAATATCCTGACAAAGTAACTGAGGAAAGTAAGGGAGGGAGGGAGGCGGGGGGGGGGGAGGAAGAAGGAAGGAAAGAAGGAAGGAAGGAAGGAAGGAAGGAAGGAAGGAAGGAAGGAAGGAAGGGAGGGAGGGTTTATTGGCTCATAGTTTAAAGTGACACAGCCCACCATGGTGGGACAGATATGGTACTAGCAGCAGAGGCAGCTGGGAACATTTCTGTGTGTGAAATTTTCTAATTTTTAATTGCTAATGACATACAGGACCTAACACACAGGACTTAACACACACGACCACATGATTTAAAGAAGCTTATGATTTCATGTTGGGCTGCGCTACCTTTAACTGTACATGGTTCTCAAGGGCCACATTGGACCCGACTGTGTGAGTGTTGAAGACTCAGAAGTTGGGACAGGTCTTGACCCTATTCTCTGGAGTCCCATTTTTCTAGAACTGCCCAGGTTTTCCTTTAGGCCGACTCTGAACCCAAACTAGAACCTGAGAAATTATTTCCACTCAACTTATTTAAAACTACAGGCATTGTCTCTTACTATATCTACCTAGGAGTCTTTGTTCTGTACATAAAAGAGTAAGACGAAATGACAAATATAAAGTTTGGTCTTTAAAAAAAAAAAAGCATCTAATCCCAAGACTTGGAAAGTCAAAGCAGGAGGATCAGGAATTCAAGGTCATCTTCAACTACCTTGTGGGTTCAAAGTCAGCCAGGGCTTGGTGAGACCTTGTCTCAAAACAACAGGTGCAATACAATCTGGTTTAGAAAGAAAGAATGAAAGAGAGAGAGAGAGAGAGAGAGAGAGAGAGAGAGAGAGAGAGAGAGAGAGAGAGAATGAGAATCTGTGATACAAATCAACAGAACGGCACATGGAAGGAAGCCTAATCTAAAATATGGATCTAATAAAACTCTCTTGGCATTGGCTCATCAACTGACAACCCCATGCTCTTGCCAGAGTCAGTGAGAGGGAGCAGAGTCCATGTGAACTCTTTATGTGTATCTACAGAAACTCGCTGAAGTCTCAACTTGTTCTAAAATTAATTAGTAACTGCTGTGTCTATAAGCTTCCGAGGACTTTCTCCCAGTGACTCAGTTCATCTCACAAGTAACCTATACACACCTATTTAATGCAGCGTCTGCCTTCTCAGTTTTATTATTTATTTAGTAACTATCCCGATAGCAATTGGTCTCCCTTGCTTTTTCTGAAAAAACAAAACAAAAAAACTCAGCTGGTTCAATAATCTTTTCTCAAATATCCATTCTTGAGACGTTGAGACTTAATTTGAATACCTACAGGGTTTAAAGGTCTCCAGGTCACTGAACCAGAGGTATTTCAGGGTTTCTGTAACAGCACCTGCTGACATTTGCCTGTCAGTCATGGTGAGCTCAGAGCAGGGTGACCACACTGTTAAAGGAAGGCTGCAATCCTGACACAATTGGGACAGAAACGCTTCAGTGTACAGGGTTTTGTTTAAAGTTGGAAATACATTCTCCTTGCCCACTGGGCTAGTAAAATCCAGTTTAACTAGATCTTAAGGACATGGTGCTTACAAAAAAAGAGATCACTGCACAAGACTAAAAGAACAGCCACTTTGAAAGAGTTTAGTTGTTCTTCGTGTATATGTGCAAATACACTCAAACATGTGAAGGCATGCGTGCAAAGGTCAGAGGTCAACAGCAGGTATCTCCCTCAACTTTTTCTGTATTAAAATTGTTTATTATATATGTTTGCTTGTATGTGAATGCATGTGGGTACACTCATGCTATAGGGTATTCAGAAGATAACTTGGGGGGGGGCAGGCTTGGTGACAAGCTCCTTTTCCTGATCACCCATCTTGCCAGCCACACCTTGTGCTTTGAGACAGTGTCTCTTGCTAAAGCAGGAGCTTCCAATGTTGGTTAGACTGTCTACCTATCAAGACGCAGGTTCTAACCTATCTCTGCCTCCCCAACACTGACCCTACAAGTACACATGACTGTGATGTCCTGTTTTGAATTTTTAAAAATATTTGCTTACTTTATGAGTGTTTTGCTTACATGTATATATGTGTACCGCACGTGATCCTGGGTACTGCAGGAGCCAAGAGAGAGCATCAGAGGCCCTGGAACTAGAGTTACAGGTGATTATAAGCTGCCAGAGTCCTGCCAGAATGGAACCCAAGTCCTGTGTAAGAGAGGCCTTGCTCTAAAACGAAGAGTCGTCTCTCCAGCCCCAGGGCCAGCATTTTGTTTGTCATTATCTTTGTTTGTTTGAGGCAGGGTCCCTCTATGTAGTCCTGGCTGTCCTGGAACTCCATGTGTGTAAAGCAGGTTGGCCTTAAACTGACAGAGATACATCTATCTCCATCTCTCAAGTGTAGGGGTTAAAGTCATGCTCCACCACTATTGGCCCCAGCTTTTAAGACACAGGTGCTGGCTTTGAACTTGGGTAAGCATGTTTGTCTAGCAAGAATGTTACTGGTCACGTGTCTATGGCCCCTGGTTACTTTAACTCATACCTTTCCACCAGAATCCAGTATCAGTGATGGGTTCTATTCTGACGCATATAAAGAGTAACTCTGAGGATGCAGATAGAAATCTCAGTAAGAGTGGCTATGACTCTGACACTCTTTTAGCTCTCATAGTTTGAAATGAAAGTGAAAATCGTTTCTAACTTTTGCACACAGTCAGAAAAAAAACCCACTTTTTTTTCTCTTTCAGTTAGCAAGAGCATCCTGCAGAATTGTGGAAGCTGTTTAAGACTGGAAACAACTCAGACTAGAAGCTTCCATTTTTCTAAGTTCATGGGGATAACTGAAACACTCCGTAGCTTGTTTCATGAGTAGGTGTGAATATCAGATGCCATAGTTCTCATGCAATGCTCTCAATCCTGTTCACCCAGCCAACGGAAGGAAACCTCTTCATAGGAGATACATAGAAGAACATTGTTAGGAGAGTGGCAGCTTTCGAGCAGTGGAAAATCTCCAGATGTGTCACTCATGGAGTAGATATGAGCAGACTGTTAGAATTGGTCCCCATGAATGCTTTGATGGAATTAGTCATCAATTTCTAAAAAGGAAAAAAAGAAAAACAAGAAAGTCAAAAGCAGCAGAATTTCATACTGTCAGCTGAGATATTAATCGTTTGCAAACCTCGGAACAGAGAAAGGATACCCATCAAACTGGTCACTTGTCACATCTGGCAGGACATCAAGTTCAAGCTGCTTTTTATGGCAGCTCAGGAATTTGGTTAAAATAGCTTACCAATATAGAGGGTGCCTTTTGAAGAGTGTGGTTAATGGACACTTTCGTATCGGTGAGACATACGGGTTTTGGTTGATGCTTACCAAATATTTTTGTGGTCCTACAGTAGGTTTCAGAAAAAAAAAAATCTTGTTCTCATCTTCTGTTTTTGTTTTTTGTTTTTGTTTTTGTTTTTGTTTGTTTTTGCTTTGCACTAATGGAAATTTAAGTTCAAAAGCCATGACACCCAGCTCCTGCAAAGACCCGAAACCAGGATTGGGTCCTGTGGTGTTATATACAGCAAGTGCCTCTTTTCTGAACTATTTCAGCATTCGGTCATGGAAACTCCAGATCTAAATGATAATGCCTGTTTCCAAGTCGACAGGGTAAAAGGAGCAGACTCAGCTCGCTTATCTTGCTCAGCATCGAAAGAAGAAACAAAATTCTACTTGTGCACTGACAATTTGAATATTTTTCTTGGAAACCTCATTAAATACCTTCTGTCTTCCTGGCTGGCTTCTGACCTCGGTGATCATTTTGAAGCTGGAATAAAATGGCTTAAAAATGTGAAGTGGAGGGGAGCTAGAGAGATGGCTCAGTGGTTAGAAGCACTGGCTGCTCCACCTGGAGGACCCTGGTTCAATTCCCAGCACCCCCATGGTAGCTCGTAATGATCTGTAGCTCCAGATTCATGGGATCTGACACCTCACATAGACATGCATGCAGGCAGGACACCAATGCACCCAAAATAAAATGAAAAATTATAAAACGTGAAACACTCATTGGGCTTTTCATTGGAGCCACTGTCACCTCTAAACAGGTCACTCCACACAGATTAAGTACAGTTATTTTTTAATATTGGGGACACCTTCTTTGAAGGTGGGGACACTTATTGCTTTATGAGTGCTGTGAGATCCGCTTCACGGACTAAGACAGTCAACCGCCTACTGAAAAGTCTTTTTGTGAAGTGTTTCAGGATTAGACTGAGACAAACACCCACCCCGATGTTCATAGGACCTCGCTCTGTCTCTCCTGTTCTTTCCCCATCAATCTCCTTAACGTTGTCTTTCTTTCCTTAATTCTCTGTCCCCGTTCCATATTCTACGGTGCTCGTGGACAGAACAATACACACTTAGCTTACAACATTTTTCTGCACTGTTTCTTAGACTATTTAAAAAAAAAAGACATTGTCTTGTGTACTGACTGGTTTTGTGTGTCAACTAGACACAAGCTGGAGTTATCACAGAGAAAGGAGCCTCCCTTGAGGAAATGCCTCCATGAGATCCAGCTGTAAGGCATTTTCTCAGTTAGTGATCAAGGGGGGAGTCCATTGTGGGTGGAGCCTTCCCTGGGCTGGTAGTCCTGGGTTCTATAAGACAGCAAGCTGAGCAAGCCAGGTGAATCAAGACAGTAAGTAACATCCTTCCATGGTGTCTGCATCAGCTCCTGCTTTCTGACCTGCTTGAGTTCCAGTCCTGACTTTCTCTGGTGATGAACAGCAATGTGGAAGTGTAAGCTGAATAAACCCTTTCCTCCCCAGCTTGCTTCTTGGTCATGATGTTTTGTGCAGGAATAGAAACTCTGACTAAGACATCTTGTATTCCAGAATGGCCTCAAACTTACTCAATAGCCCTAAATGACTTTAGAATTTTGGCTTTCTCGCCTCCATCTGTATCTCTTTAGTTCTTGGATTACAGACAAGTATCACCCTGTCTAGCTTATTTGGCAATGTAGATGGAACCCAGTGTTTTGCTTGAGTATGTTAAGTAAACTCTATCAAGTGAACATCCATGACCTTTGCCCCCTAACTTCTTATTTTATTTTATATCTTTGAGATAAGGCCTTACTATGTACCATGTCTGACCTAGAACTCCCTATGCAAACCAAGTCAGCCTCAAATTGACAGAGATCTGCCTGCCTCTGCTTCCCAAGTATAGAGATCAAAGGTGGGCACCACCACACCTGGCTTTCTTAAGATTTCTTAATTTAAAATCAGCATCACTGACTTGGTCTTTCTTGTCATCATCTCCTAAGACACTGGGAGTTTGAAGGGACATTTCTGTAATGATGCAAAAGGAACATATTTAGAATTAAAAATATCCTTATTAAAAATAAATGTTTTTCAGGGATGGAGAGATAGTTCAAAAAGTAGGAGCATTTTGCTGCTCCTGAAGAAGACCTGGGTTCAGTTCCCAGCTCTCATGTGGTGGCTTACAACCACCTGTATTCTGGGTCCAGGGAATCCAATACTCTCTTCTGAATCCAAGGGCAGCAGCTATGCAACTGGTGTACATATATACAAATGGGCAAAACAGTACGCAACTGGTGCACATGCATACATATGGGCAAACCACTCATACCCATAAAATAAAATACAATACAACAAAATAAATTAAACTCTAAAATCAACCTTTCCAGCCAGCTGTACTGGGATATACGTATAGGAAGCTGAGGCAGGGGCATTATGAGCTCAAGGTCTGGTTGGGAAACACAGTGAGACCCCATTTTTGTTTTTGTTTTTTTAAAATCAGACCCACCTTTGAGCTCTTGATCATAATAACTGCCTTTAACCCTTCATCGAACTTGAGAGCATTATGATACCAATAATTCTTAGATACGAGTATATTTTATATGAACAGCTGGCTCTTGAAAAAGATACAAAGGTCTTTCGATGCTCCTATAAATCTCCATAGAAACTGCCTATATCCCCTTCACATGTCAACATCCTTAGGTCTCTGATGAGTCACAACCCCATGTCAATAGCTGTTATATAATAATGTCTAAGAAATAATGGCAAGACAATGTTAATTCGTTTTTTGGGTTTTTGTTTGTTTTGTTCTGTTCTGGTTTTTGTCCCGGTCCCCCCACCCCCAGCCCCCTTAACCAATGGGTGTGGCTATAGAGGGATAATTATAGACATGTTGAGATGAACACTCTTCTACATTAAAGAAGCAACCTGTCTTTCTTTTGGGTGTGCCCCTGTGCCCAAAACTGTCTCTCTACAGACTGACTGAAAGATAAAAAGTAAACCTTTGTTGGTTAGTTTTTTTGTTACTATAACAAATACCTAAGCCACAGCTTATAAAGAATAAAGGTTTGTTTAGATCTGTAATGTTAGAGAGAAATTTTTTGGTTATAAAATCAGTTGTCCCCGTTGCTTTGGGGTCTTGTCTAGGCAGTACTTATGATAGAGGAACATGCTCACCTCACGGTGGCCAAAAGGGGTCTAGAGAAATGGCTCAGTCAGTCAAGTGCTGTTCCCTCACCCCCCCCCCCCCACAATATGAAGACTTGAGTTTGCTCTCCAGAACCCATGTGGAAATGGAGGTGCACAGTGGTAGTCTCCATGCTGGGAAGACAGAGATGGAGGATTCTAGCTCCCTGGCCAGGCTGTCCAGCCTGCTCAGACAATTCTCAGGCAAAATGAGAGAGCATGATTCCAAAACAGTGTGGATGGAACCTGAGAAATGAGACTTGGGTTTTTCATTTGCTCCTGGACATACACGTACTTCCTATCCCCACCCCCACACACTCCCACGTGCACACACAGAGACAGAGATAGACAGAATGAGAGAGAACCAGAGAGGCCAGAGAGACAGAGAGAATGATAAGAATGAGAGAGAGAATATGAGAGAATGGGAGAGAGAATGAGAGAGAGTTCAGAGAGTGAGAGGAAGAAGGAGTGGGAGAGAGGGAGAGGGGGAGGGGGAGGGGGAGAAAGAGAGGGTAAAGGGGGAAGGGGAGAGAGGAAAAGAGGGGGAGGGAGAGAGAGGGAGAGGGAAGAAGGGGGAGAGAGGGAAAGAGAGGAAGAGAAGCGGAGAAAGGAAAAGGGAGGGGAGAGAGAGAGGGAGAGAGAGAGGGAGAGAGAGAGGGAGAGAGAGAGAGAGAGAGAGAGAGAG
>NW_021604786.1:5973778-5987610 GCF_004785775.1 Grammomys surdaster | reverse complement strand
GAGAGAGAGAGAGAGAGAGAGAGACCAGAGAAGGGGGAGGAGGAGAGGAAGGGAAAAAGGGGGAAGGGGAGGTGGAGAGAGAGGGAGAGAGAGAGACAGAGAGAGAGAGACAGAGAGGGAGAGGGAGAGAGACAGAAATGGGGGGGCAGAGGGGATAGAGGGGGAGATGGGAAGGGAGAGAGGGGAAGAGGGGGGAGGGGGAGGGGAAGGGGGGAGGGAAAGGGAGAGGAGGCCAGATATCTACAGCCTATTCTGAGGAGTTATCATAATAGCCTGACACCTCACTTCGTCTCGGGTGGCTCCAGTTCCTAAAGCTTTCAGCCAGCACTCAACACAGAACAGAATGGGGACCAAGCCTTTAACCTGCACTGCTGTGAGGGACACAAATCTCGACTGCAGCAGCACGCAATGCTTCTGACAGCCCGCCAACATCTCTAGGAGCATCTCATGAAGGACCACTGTCTGTGAGACACCAGGGTTCCTTAGGACATCTCTTAAGAGTCCTGTCACCTGCATCCAGGATTGAGTCTCATGGTGCCAGAGAATGCGATTGTGGGGTAAGTTGTGTCCTTTTCAGAATATAAGTCATCCAAAGCCCCACCAAGGCCAGAGTGACTTAAGTTGGAAATCAAAGAACCAAAAGGGCTCTCCTGTGCAAGAGAATGGGATAGCTTTTAAGGACATACCTCAGGGTGTTACATAAACACGACTACAGAAGAAATAATAATCAAAATGTGTAACCTCCGTAAGAACAAATTGATGCTACGAGAACATGGGTTTCTAACCCCATTCATCCTGATTCAAGGTCATTTCGAGATATAGCAGCAGCCACATTCCGTGCTCTGCCCTAGATATCTGAAGGTTCATCAAGCAAGCGTCACCCAGAATGTCAAAGTGTTAGATAGGAAGGTAGCCTGGGGACCCTGCAGGGCTCAACTCACTCATTCTGTACTAATAGAAAGCTGAGGACGTAAGTCAAGAGGCTTGTGGGAGGTTATTGAGCCAGGTCCTGTGGAATAATCTTGGTCTGCCTCTCAAGATTTGTGCTTTGCTATCCTGCATGGACTTCAATCATCAGCTTCTCTCCCCTCTGGGTGGGAGGCAAGTCAATGAACTGGAGGGTGAGAGGAAGGCAGGCTGGGGTGTTTAATCCCAATGATCTCTCTACTGGGTCTCAAGATGGCAGATTTGCTCTCTCTCTCTCTCTCTCTCTCTCTCTCTCTCTCTCTCTCTCTCTCTGTGTGTGTGTGTGTGTGTGTGATGTGTAGGCTAGAGGAAAACCTTGGGGTGCCATTAATCTTATTTGTAAACCAGGATCTCTCACTAGCCTGGGACTCATCAAGTAGGCTGGATCGACTAAACAGTGAGCTCTAGGGATCAGCCTATTACACAACTAGCAACGGGACTACAAACTGGACCAACTCCTGGAACTTAAACACACACACACACACACACACACATGCTCACGCACGAGTTTTGGAAATCAAACTCAACTCCTCATGCTTGCTACCCAAGCATGCTAACACGTGAGCTGTCTCTCCAGCTCAGGCCTTCGTCTTCAACCTTGCCAGGTGTCCTTCCCAGCCCTAGTGACAGTTCCTGTCTAGAGTCATTCAGATCTAGACCTGATGAGACTTCAAATGGCTGCTGGCTCCCGGATCCCTCATGAGCTGTTGCTGGCGGTGCTCAGCCTGGTTTCAAAGACTCTTTTACACCAATAGCCTTCTTAGAACTGGCCCTAACTGCCACTAGGTTTGAATTAAGTCTGTTGGCTCTTGGCAATTCCCTTTCATTTACCTTTTCCAAGTCATAAGCTACGTTAGAAATGTAAATGACCTTGGATAGCTTCAGGATATCCAATGCTTGGCATGGCCATGATAATGGATAATATCCCACTATATACCTGAAGGACAGCAGAGCCAGCCTGAAGCTTTCTCACTGTGCACGTACAGGGTAGCCACTTAAGGTGACAGTTGCACTGAGCTGTTTGATTCCGGTCGTCACGTCGTAATGGAGACAAAAACATCCTAGTTGTACATCTTGAATTTCCCCAACTGTTTTGTCAGCGATACCACAGTGGAGCTGGAAAGACACAAAACACTGTATTTGATGGAGAGGAAAGAGAGGCTCGTGACTCTAACTGCTCAGACGATGTGGAAATGTTTTCAAGTATTTGAGGAAGAGCAATTGAACCTAAGCCTGAGTAACTAGCCACAAAAGGGGAAAGACTGACTCTGGGGAGGCACTGCAGGAAATCTTGCAGAGGTGAGATCTGACTGGGGTAAAAGTGCAACTGTCTGGAGGACAGGAGGGCACTGTGCTTCCGGTGCGGTTAGATGAAATGGGGGTGCAGCAGCTGGAGTCAGCCCATCCTGCGGTGATTATGACAGGTTTTCCAACTGGCAAAGCCTCTGAACAGAGCTCACTCTCACCGGGAGCAGCGGTGCCTAGCAAGAGCTACATGGAATTCTGGCATTGAACTGACGCTGGTCTTTGGTCTTCAGGAAGGTGTCTGGCTAAAACGGTTCTGAGGGTCCATCTGGCCTGACATCCTGACCCCAGTGAGGGTCGCCTTTACCCAGGGACAGACATTTCCTTTTATTTCAGCCTCACTTGCATTTTTTCCTCTGTGAAAATGGTAAACCAGGAAGTAGGGTGTTTATTGAAGAGGCTATGCCCCCAGAACTAAATAAAACTTTTTTTCCAGTCTATGTCACTTTGTGGTACCTCACTCTGGGATTGTGGTTTCTTGGAGTAAAATGAAAACTTTGGCGAGGCTGACCAAGGATGTCACTTCTGTTTCTCAAAACTCTTTGATTAGCCTAAGAACTAGAACTAATGAGTCATCCATCTTGAACTGATCCTAGACAGTGAGAGGAAGGCACCCAGGCCCTTCCCTTCTGGCTTGTGGAATCTCTGTCTTAAAGGAAAAGCAGTGAGCTCCTTGTATCTCCAGGGCTCTGACACCTCCCACAAGCTCTACAAATACTGTTAGGTCCTAAGACTCCCAGACCCCAGAGATAATCCTATAGCCGCCCAAGCCCCAGAAGGTGTGTCCTATATAGAATACAAGAGCGCTGGGGGGAGAGGGGGGAGCGGAGCCTGCTGCTTGACGTCACAGTCAGGAGGGCCAATCATTCTGGATATGGCTGGCTTATCCAGAGCACTTTACTGGTCCACTTGGCTCTACCTGTCCACGTGTGTGAAAGAAATCAGTCCAGTACTTTCCTTTTCTGGTTTACCCAAAGTCAACTAGTCGTTTTTGGCTCTTTATCCCATATTAACTAGTTATTTGAATGCAGCATGGACATATCCTATGGGAAACTTCTTCCCAGCAGCGTCTGCGTAAGCCAGTTCAATCAAAGGGCTTTGACTGCATGTGTGTCTGCGTGTTCACTGTGTACTCTTGCATGCACCCATATGCTACAGCGTGTGTGTTGAAGGCAGATGACAACCTTGGGTGCTGGTCCTTGCAGCCCACTTCTTTTGAGACATAACTGTCATTTCAACTGTGTACAGAAGGCTAGCTGGCCCATGAGCTTCCAGGGTTCCTCTGGTCTCAGCTTCCCATTTTCCCACAGGATCAACCAGATTATAGACACGCACTCCTCCTACTCCTCCTCCTCCCCCTCCCCGCCCCTCCCCTCCCCCTCCCCCTCCCCCCCCCCCCCTCCTCCTCCTCAGTGAGTTCTGGGATCTGAGACTCAGGGCTTCACATTTGCAAGGCAAATGCTCTTATCCATGGACCCATCACCGGCTCAGCTCCCAAGAGAATTTAAATTCTTTTCTCCTTGGCAAACTTTAACTTTCAACAGAATTCACACAGAGCTCCTTGGGAAAAGATTTCAGATGCCCCTTGAGTACAGTCCTTGTCCTCTTCCGAGCTTTTCAGAAACTGTGCGCCTTTCTCTTGCTGACATTTGTCACCCACTGTAGATTCATTCCTATCCGCTGGAGGGGGAGCCCCCAGAAGTCAGAGACCCATTTTTTTTAACATCTGACTAGAATATAGACTCCTGCAGGAGGAGGAAGAAACTGAAGAGAGGAAGAAGCCATGTCCCGTTTGCCGAAAGCTTGGGTATTGCGTATGCATATTGTGAAGATGACTGACAGATGATGGAGAAAGTATGTGAGCATCTCTGTCCACTGGCAAGAATAAAGGTGGTGACAAAGCTCTGCCTAGGGGACTTGTTTTCTGGAAGCCCCTCCCCCATTCCTGGTCCTTCCAGAGTTTCACTTTGAGTGTCTAAAGTTGCTCACTAGGAGATACTGGGACTCAGGGTGAGGGGTGGAAAGGAATCACTGACACCTGCAAGAGGTGGTTACAGTGTTTCCAGAGGATTTCCTCTATGCTTTCCCAGAGGTAAAGTCATAGCAGAATGGCTACATGTCAACTGAGTCTTTCTTGGGGTCAAAGGAGCAATCCGGAGACTGAACCTTCTGGAGACTGACTTGGTTTGGGGATAATGATCTGGTCCGAGAGAATCAGAGCCACAAGATGAATTTGGTTGTTGAACAGCCAGGAAAATTAGAACTTTTTTTTTTCTTTTTACAGCTGGAAGACTATCCCCATCCAGTTGATGGTCAATGATGTCCTTTCTTAGGTGTTAAAAATTATTGGTTCATGCTATCTTCCAAGATCTCAAAATTCTCTAAAACCTTTGGTTTTCTTTTTGATGGCTAAGGTCACCCTGCTCACACTTCTGACCAACACTTCTGATTCTTTGAAGAATTTAGCAAACCCATTCATATATATATATGTATATACATGTATATATATACACCTATATACAATTTTTTGCAGAATATAGTGAACTCATACATTATACACAAAAATATACATGTCTACATATATGTGTGTATATTATATATGTATGTATATATATGTGTGTACATGTATATACATAAATATGTATGTATATACATAAATGCATATGTATTATGTATTTATATATACATATACACACAGATACATACACATATACATATATGTATATATATATATATATATATATATATATATTAACGGTGGTATGTCTGGATACACACACACATATATATGTATATGTATATACATACACACACACACAAACACACACACACACACACATATATATATATATGGTGGTATGTCTGGATACACACACACACACACACACACACACATATTAATGATGGCATATCCAGCTAAACTTTTCTCTTCTCTGACTGTGCTGGTTGGTGCTTTTGGATGATTTGGTGGAAAGGGGGTTAATAACAGATGACAAAGATGCATGTGTGCATTTGCACACTCTGTCCACTAGGGGCCTTTGAAAAAGGTGATCTGGTAGAACCTTGGTGTGGCCATCTTCAACCTGACAGACCTGGAGGTCAACCATCTCATCTACATTTCAACACAAAACCAAGTCCAGCCCTTGAGACTTATAGGGCTTTTAATGGCTGCTGGAAAACTCAAGCTTGCTCATTTTAACCTAATTGTGCGAAACATAAAAATAAAAGTTCATACAAGACACCATTCACTAACAAATATTTATTAAGTACCTAGTCTGTGATAAGCATTGTTATACATACTTGGGGGGCATATCTGTAATATTTTTGGTTTTCTGGGGCTTGCACACTTTATGGAGGCGGGAGAGGCACTGAACAACACTTAAAATAAATAATACCTCAACTGTAAAGGATGGCAAGTTCTGTGGAGAGAGAGGCATGCAAGCATGGCGGGTGGAGTTGTGTCCGGAAGGGGTAGAAGTTAGGATGTGTTATGGTTTTCATCTGGAAGTGTCTCCCAAAAACCCTTGAGTGTTGAAGACGTGATCCAGCTGGCAGTGCTACTGAGACTGAACAACGTGGCTGCTGACTTGACTAAGGGATTGGTACATGAATAAATTTACAGCAGAATGGAATATTAAGAGGCAGGGCGGGGCTGAACAGCAGGAAAACGGTCAATGGTGGTGTGCTTTGTGGCGGGGGTATGGCTTTCCCTGGACCCTGCAGCACCCCAATCATGAGGTGAGGTGAGCAGCTTTACCAGAGCTTTCTGCTACGATGCTCTGCCTTAGTATGGGACCTACAGTAATGGACCCAGCCATCCCGAAACTGGATGCTCTAAAGTGATAAGCTAAAAATAAGCCTTTCTTCCTCTTAAGTTGTATTCTTGACTTCTTCTTTTTTTTTCACAGTGATAAGAAACTGGCTAATACAGGAAAATGGTCATGGGCATTCAGGATGGGCCAAACTGAGATGGTGGCGTCTCAGCAAACACTTGAAAGAGGCTGTTGAGTTAGCCAAGCAGATTCTGGGAGAACAACATTCAAGAGAAAGGACCCAGAAAGTGTGATACTACTTGGGTCTTGCTTGGGGACTAAGAAGGGTTAAGACTGAGTGGAGTTGGAGCAGAGGGAACATTGGGGGCTCAGTGGAAGTCAGTGGGAAGATCACAAGACCTGTGTTAGCCTGGACTCTGAGGGGCTTGGAGCTGCTGCAGAGTTTTGCATAAAGATGTGACAGTCCTGCATGGCATTTTGGTTAGCATATATAGTATATGTGAATATGTGTGTGTGTGTGTGTGTGTGTGTGTGTGTGTTAATTAGGACAAAGCAACTCTTAAAAAGGAAAACATTCAATTGGGGCTGGCTTACAGGTTTAGTTTCAGTTCATCATCATCAAGGAGGGAGAATGGCAGCGTCCAGGCAGACATAGCGCTGGGGGGATCTGAGAGTTCTATATCTTCATCCAAAGAAAGCCAGGAGCAGATTGTCCTCAGACAACTAGGAGGATGGTCTCAAAGCCCACCCCCACACTTCCTCCAACAAGTCCACACCTCCTCCGACAGGTCAGACCTCCTGATGGTAACACTCCCTGGGCCAAGCGTTTTTAAACCACCACAGTGTGTGTGCATATACACGTGTGAGCATGTGTGTTTGGAGCAAGATGTCAACACTGGTGTCTGCCACTGTTATTTTCCACCTTAGTTTTTGAGACAGGCTCTCTCACTGATCTCACTAGAGCAACTGATGAGCAAGTCCTTCGGACCCAACTATCTCTAGCTCTCTTGTGGTAGGGTTAAGACTCACACGCCCACTCTTGGCTTTTATGTGGGTGCTGGGCCTCAAACTCAATTCTCCGTGCTAGAACAAGTGTTCTTACCCACATTGAACCATCCCTCTAACCCCCCAGATATAAGGTTCTTAATCCACTGTCTCTTAGTCCAAAGAGAATCTAGTGTTAAACACTCTGCAGGCCTAACCAGAGACGCATGGCGACTGATAATTTCTGAGGTTAGTCAAATCCATTTTAACAAGGAAGAAAGAAAAGCTGCACATCAAAATAGTGTGGCTGGGATGGTTTAAACAATGGAAACTGGTTTTCTCATCATGCTGGAGGAAGAATCAATATCAAAGTGTTGGCTGTAGTGATTTCCCCTGGGCCTTTCTCCTTGGTTTACAGATGGCCATCGTCTGAGAATGTACTTAGTCTTTTTCTGTGTGCATGCATTCCTGGAGTCTGGGTGACAAAATTTCCTCTTCTAAGATGGTGTGATGTTTTGTATATGCTTGGCCCAGGGAGTGACACTATTTGGAGGTGTGGCCTTGTTGGAGTAGGTGTGTCACTTTGGGCATGGGCTTTAAGACCCTCATCCTAGCTGCCTGGAAGCCAGTATTCTGCTAGAAGCCTTCAGATGAAGATGTTGAACTCTCAGCTCAACCTGCACCATGCCTGCCTGGGCGCTGCCATACTTCCACCTTGATGATAATGGACTGAACCTCTGAACTTGCCCCAGTTAAATGTTGTCCTTTTAAGAGTTGCCTTAGTCATGGTGTTTGTTCACAGCAATAACACCCTAACTAAGACAGATAGACATCAGTTCTGAGGGGTCAGGACGCCTCTCATGGTTCTATTTCATTCAAGCACTTCTATTTCCAAATTGGGCTACATCCCGAACAACCACCTCTGAGGAGTTGGACATGTAGATTCAACCCAGGACAGCTGGAGTAACCCTGTCCTTTGAGTACAGAAGTTGACCCCTTGAGAGGACTGAGGCCTCTCCCCAAGGTAAGGTCATTAGCTTTAGAACTGACTTTCACTGAAAAAAAAAAAAAACTAACAAATGTAGACTTGTTCTATGAAGGATACGGGTCTGAATCAGACTTCGGAGACAGCCCTACTGTGTGCCTTTTTCACGGAAGCCTATTAGGAACAAGGGTTACGAGTACATTCACAAGGCTGGTCATGTCAGCTATGGCCTTAGCACGAGGCAAGGCTCTACCTTACTTTGCAAAGCCAAGTGGCGATACTATGGCTGAAGAGCCCATGGTTCCTTCCTCCATCCTCATGCTCACAGAAACCAGGAAGTGGAGAGGAAATTCGACAATGAGATGCCCCAGTGGTGGTTATTTGAAGTCTGGGGCGGGGGAGTGCCTGATGGGGGGTGGGGATCTTGTTACGAGGCTCCTACCTTCTTAGCTTTTTTTTTTCCTTTTCCCATTTAGCTTGCTGGACAATATTATCAGAAAACCCGAACAAGTGTCCTGCTGTTCTCCTAGAGGAAGTAGCAGATACCTCTTAAGTCACAGAATCTCTTGTGTGAGACTCCTTAGGATTCTTCTTAGAGACTGGAATTAATGAAAGACGTGTGTTGTCAAGCTATACAGGGAAGATGAGTAATTTATCTGGAGAATGCTGGTGATCTCAAGGGCTCTCTCCTTAGGAGCATTGTCTCAGTGGACCTGCCAGGGTTCCAAGTTTGGTCCTTAGACTGTTAGCTATCAGAACGCTTAATCTGCTACATAAAAGAGGGAATGACTTGCAATCGCCAAATTTATGAGACCGGTGTATAGTGAGGAATGCCCGTACCATGAAGACTAGGTAATCCTGCCTTCTGGAAAAGTCCATCTGGTTTCTGTAACATCCATGGGAAACTATGTTCTAATCAGAAGGTTGCTTGGTGAGTCAGCCATCTAAACAAAAGGTGTTACTTATGGGATTCAGATGTTTAGATGCACGGACGAAAGGCAGGCTTTGCTCCACAAGCTCGCTTATTGATTGTTTAGGGCTGTCCAGCATGTTGGGAAATAGGTCATGTTTAGTTTTGGTGGAAAACAACAGTTGACTAGTGATGGCTGCTGCAGCCTAGAGTTGGTCAAAGGGGAAGACGCGCTAAGTCTGAGCGATCCCTGATGTAAGAAGACCGTCTGACCAATAGACCGTATGAATTCAGGCACATATAATAATGAGATTCTGAGAACGGGAGCAGAGGTGACTGGCAAGTCTTTGTTTGGTAACCAGTGACGTAGGTTTTTAGTCCTTCTCTGTGATATAGATCATTTGTCCGATGACACCAACTTCTTGTCCAAATTTATTCGCATGTGCGTGCACGCATGCGTGCACGTGTATGAACGTATGTCTGCATGCCTGACCGTGATGACGCACGGGTGTTGAAGGACAGCTTGCAGGAGTTGTTTCTCCCCTCCCATCATTCTGGTTTCAGGTGTTGAATTCAGGCCACGGGGTGTGGTGACAGGTGCCCTTAATTGCTCACCTATCTCTCCAGCCCTGAATCTATCTGTTTTGGTGGATGTTTTCAGTCCAGGTAGAGTAAGTGCTACAAGGCTGACCTGTCTGCAAGAACCAGTTAGGGCTGCCCTTCATTCATACTTCCCAGACTGGAGACCTTTGTGTAAGGGCTAGGATTATCTATTTTAATGTTGCCGACCTCGTGTTCTGGAAACTAAAGCTTAACCGGAACTTCAACGTGCTTAAACAAATAAAAGAGATAGGCAGGTTTCCCTGGAAGTTTCCCCCATCCTTATGTCACAGACATTATTTTTTTTTCTGCATGGAAACATCTTGAAACAGACTTTAGAGAGCCCTGGAAAGGCATGGGATATTACTATGTGAGACCCATTCATCCGGGTTGAGTTCAAGTAAGTCCTTCATTCTAGATGTGGGAGGATCTAGACTTGGGGATCATGCAGTTTCCTTTGGATCATACAGAACATTTTGAGGTTGTGTTGGGAGAGGGAACCCCCGACTCTTTATTCATTACGCAGGATTCTTTCCAGGAGAACACCACTATGGATCTGATGATCAACTGTCAACTCCCAACAAGGCCCCCACCCTCATCTAAGCTGTGAGCCCACCAAAGGTGATGCTGGGGACCCCACAGAGTGACATGCCTGACTCATTCCCAACCCCCACTCCCCATTTCACAAGTGAAGCCTGTGATTAGAAAAATAATAACAAAAGGCCGTCTCATCTGTGTTCCTTATTATTATGCATTATACAGGTATCTGGTTGCAAAACCCAAACTCCTCCTCCCGTCTCCCGGTGAGCATTTGAGGCAGAACATACTGACCTGCCTCATCAGATAACATCACCATCCAGAGTGAGTGCTCCCTTCCCAGGTGACTTCCTCCCTCCCTCCCTCCCCATCCCCCTTGGCTGCACTCCCAGAGAAAGAGTCCAATAGGGGAGAGGGTGTGGAGGGGGAGGGGAGCAGGGGGGAAAGGGATCCATAGATTTCCAGGATTGGGGGGTGGGGGGGGGCGTGTTCAGAGAGCAGAGGAATGTGACCCAGCTAAGTCAGAGAGGATTATCTGACCCACCTTCTTCAGTAAAGGTCCCTCTTACAGTCTAAGGAGGAAACCAAGTTTGTGTGGGCCAACAGGTGTTCCTTCTCCAGGAAGACAGATGGGGTTGGAGGGGGGCGGACAGAGACAGACAGACAGACACACAGAAAGAGAGACAGAGGCAGAGAGACAGACAGAGACAGAGACAAAGACAGGGAGATAGGGAGCCAGAAAAATTATGAGAGGGAAAAGAAAAAAAAATGATAAGGAGTGGTACTTTAAAAAAAAAAGTATAAATAATCAAATTTAGCAGTCTCAGGCTGTGCAGTCGCGTGGATGCTAATAGGTGGGACCAAGCTACAGAAAACAAGGTCCCATCTGCACCCCTGCCATTGACTCTATGTCTTCCCCAGTCCCTTCTCTGGGCCTTGGTTTCCTCAATATGCCCGGAGAAGGGTATGTGAGAGTCCAGGAACCATTCTATGCCCGCCCACCTACACCCATCAACCCCAGCCTTTGCCCGGGGGCAGCCTAGAGTCTCTGCTGAGACAGGGAAAGGAGAACAGAGCCCTTTGTGGCAGGCTGGGGACGGGCGACTTGAAAGCAATAGGGGTAGAAGAATTGAAGCATTTTTGTTGTGGAGGAAAGCGTGGGCTGCAGGCAGGGAGCCAGAAGCCGCTGACATCACCATCAGACTTGGATCAGGCCTCTGAGAAGTGGGCGGGAGCCTCAGGGGAGTGGGCACAGTTACCTGGTAAAGGGACCAGAGGGCCTGCGTCTGGTCCAGCAGTGACAGGAACACTCCCAGTTTCACTGGATTAGAGACCAGGAGTCAGGGGTCAAAGATAAGAGGAAAGCGTGTGGAGGCTTTGGGGAGCCATTTCTCCATTTCAGTCCCTTGATTCAGGTCTTGGGGGAAGGATGGGAGGGAGGGATGTGCACGTTATCTTTGTCCCTGGGCCTGAAGTCAAACATTAGATGCAGCAGAAGTCAGTTCAGTTTTTTTCCTGCAGCTTTTAGACTTTCGGGCAGAGAATGGAAGGAGGCCACCCCTGGACTAGGTGTGCAGCAGCATCCTTATTTTCAGATGTGGCCTCCATTTAAATGCCACAGAATGTTAAACCTCCACGGTAGATATAGAGCAGGACCCTTTTCTCACAGACTTGATCCCCCCCCCCAACAAATAACTTCTCCTTAGTGATTGTAAAGTACTAGCATTCGGGACCATCCTGTTCCACACTTCCGATGAGCTCAGAGCAGACAGAGCTAATCGATCCCAGCTCCTTCCCGTTGAGCCTAGATACAATACCTCAATCCCTCTCAATTCAGGACCCTACTCAACCTATATCAACTGATTGGAATTGGCTCTGGAGATTGATTAGGTCACCCTTATTTTAGGATATGGATCACTAGACATTTGCTTTTTGGACAGGAAGGAAGGGGTGAGGTAGGGGCCACAAGGCTGGGAGAGGCAGAGGCGGTGCTTTTTTTTTTTTTTTTTTTTTTTGGTGTCATTTGTTTTTCTTTGTGTTAGTAACTTCCCTCCAGCCTTCCCCAGAGCTTTCTTCATCTTTGAATCCTGGCGTCCTGGGTATCCTTTCCCAAGAGTTATCAGAATAAGCAGATAGATCAGTCATGGTTTCTGAGGCGACTGGATTGCTCCTCGTGGGCTGAGACCGTGTCTTTGCTTTCTGTTGGTGCTTAGGAGATCCCTAGAGTATGCCTTTTCTTCATCGAAGCCTTGTAAGATTTCATACCACACTTTCCAGAAGCTCGTCAGAGACAGCTCATCTCACTGAACAAACGACCTACATGATTAGCAGCGTGGTTAGCTCATCTCTTGTTCTTGAAATCTCTCTGCTGGACAATTCATTAGCACTAGTTCAAAAAACCATGCCTGTTTCTCTTTTCCCACACCGATCTTTCAGGCTGCTTGAAAATACCTATCAAAAGCTCCCTAGAATTTGTCACCCATAGGTGGAAGAGCCCTTTTTTTTCTACTTCATATGACAAGGCATGGTGCTTTCTTAACCGGAGTGATATCCCCGCTCCTGGGTATTAGCAACCACCTGTGACTAGCGTCCTCTATAGTGATATGTGTGTGTTTCCTGAACTGAATTGATTATTTGGTCTTGCAATCTAGCAATTAGCCTTCTATCCAAAGAGCTATGCTTCCTTCTGGAATGCGACCTTGTGCAAAGGGTGTGGTTGGCTATTGGCCTTTAGATGTATTTCACAGAATCTACCAGCCATCCTGTATTTGACCCACAGGAAATTTGAAACTAATTATTGCTGTTGTTAAACAGAACTGTGTGTGGACAGAATTCTGGTTCTTCATGGGATCTGTGTTGGCACTGGCCACAACGATAAGTCCTTCAGAGAATTATAATTTGAGTCTTGTTTATTCAACACTCTCTTATTGCAAGGTTAAAATTTTCAGTGTACAATTTGTCAGTGTTAGAATTTTATACAATCTTGGCATCTGTCCAGTATTTTATATAGCAGATCACGTGCATAATGGACATAAAGTTCTGTATGAGCATGTTAGTTTGTGGCACTCATTTAAATAGTAAGAATTCAAATTTTAAAATAAGCAAACTCCAGAGAAGACATAGAGACCTCCACTAAGCAAATGGGAAGGGTCACATCACTAGTCACTAGGCAAAGAAAACTCAAAACCAAAAGGTTGTGCATGCCTGTTAGGATGACTCTTATCAGAAAATCAAAATAGCAAGTATTAGTGTGATATGAATTGGAACACTCATGTAACTCTTGGCATGGAAAACAGTGCAGTAGTTCCTAAAAAACTTAAACGTCCACTTACCTCCCCAAGTCTAGCGTCTGGGAATATAACTCAAAGTAGGGACTCAAAGAAATATCTAGATATGTTTATAACAACAGAATTCACCATAGGCAAAAGGTAGGGGCAATCCTGTGGCAATCAACAAGCAAACGAGTAAACAAAATTCATGTGTATGCACACAATAGTGTTGTTCAAGTCTTACACTTGATGGAATTCAGACACACACACGTGAACATTAGATAACGAATGTCTGTATTTGCAGCCTCGTGGCTAAAGTACTTGAGGGACTGGAGGGAGCTGGCTCATGGTTTCAAAGGTTTTATTTAGTATGTGATAGCTTGCACCCACGAGCTTGTCAGAACATGGAGACAGAAAGAGTGTGTGGCTGAGGATGGTTGTTTAGAGCAGACAGAAAGGAGAGAGAGAGAGAGAGAGAGAGAGAGAGAGAGAGAGAGAGAGAG
>NW_021604786.1:5972443-5973678 GCF_004785775.1 Grammomys surdaster | reverse complement strand
GAGAGAGAGAGAGAGAGAGAGAGAGAGAGAGAGAGAGATTGAGATTGATTGGGGGAGTGACCAGGGCTACCATACCTCCAATGCTGTGGGGGTCCCAATAAGTGTGCTTAAAAATGGTCATGATTTTGTGAGTACGTCCCCACCAGTGACAAAGAAACAAGCAGAGAGGGAACATTTTGATGCCCGTACTCAAAAGAGCTCCTCTCCTTAACCCAATATTTTACTTTTCTTCTACAATTACTCTCATTGTTCAAAGAGTGTGAAGATTTGAAAAGCCACCTCTACCAATCATCACCCACCGTAAATGGCCAGTTTTAGCAGCACACACCTAGGGGACTGAGAGGCAGGAAGATTATGAGGTCAGAGTCATCCAGAACCACATAGAGACCTGTCTCCAAATATAAATGAAAATAGAACAGTATAAAAAGAAACTAGTACGGTCAGCTACTGGTCTAGAAGAAACTCACCCAGTTATCCCATGTGGTTTTTGGTGGACTGCTCCTCCCCGCCACCCATCTCGAGCCATCTGGTCAGGAGAGCTCGTACCTGTCCTCTTTCTGTCTTGCTCGCACTTAGAACACCAGGGCTCTAGCAATCTCTGTGCACCATGGCTAGCTACCTTTTAGCAGCTTCTGATCCAGTCTAGAGCACTGTGGCAAGCGATGGCACCAGGAGATATGAGAAGACTAGTGCCTGCCTCCTGCAAGAGGATGTGTTGAACGGTCTGATCGTGGATCATCTAAATTGTGCTCAGTGTAAGTCTAACATACACACGCACACGCACACACACACACACACACAATAGGATTTAGAAGGGATCTGCCATGCCAGGAATTAATGAGACTTCTGGTTCCCAAGGCGCCGTGGAACATCTCCTGCCTTCGTGCTCATTAAGTTATACTGTAATGAGCGGTGGGGTGCCTTCACTTCTCACTAGAATATAACAGGAGACGTTTACTCGTCTGCTCACTGCTGTATCCCCAATGCTTCAGTATACCTGCATCATATAATATTAAGTGTTCCATAAATCCTTTGTGAATAAATAAATAGGTGCTCATAGTTTGCACTCAAAGTGGCAGACTGGTAAAGAGGAAGCTGTATAAAGTAATGTATATATATTTACACATATGGATATATACCTATATATACACATATACATATTCATAGATACACACACATATGCACACACACACACACACACACACACACACACACACCACAAAGGATAATTGCAT
>NW_021604786.1:5964608-5972343 GCF_004785775.1 Grammomys surdaster | reverse complement strand
TATATGTATGAATGAGCATTATTGCTGAGTCAGGCCAATTCCATTTGTTCAGTCTCTGTAACGTTGAACAAAACAGCTTTTGGATTTCCTTTTCTCTCATCTTTAAAGTGTAGATGAGAAAAGGGCTTATCTCAGAGTTAGGGTGATGACTGAGATAATTTAGTTAAAAACTCAATCAGGATCAAACCCCCAGTAGAGTAATTATTCAGTGGAATCAGTTCTCATATTTAGGTCTTTGGCAGATTTATGAACATTTTATATATAATTAAGCGTATCTTTTAAAAATGCTTCTGGTGGGTATGTATTTCTCCATAATGAAAATCTAGGGTCCCTCTATTTTTAAGTCGTTCTTGCCAACGCGGTTACAATAGAGTACTTGCTAGCTCTGGTTTTGGTTTCCCAAATTCCTTTTTACAGACTATGTGGACGCCTGTCTGGGTTCCTGTTGGTGGAGTTGACAAGAGCAGTAAGCTGGACTGTTGGAGAGTTGGAGAACTGACGTGTGTGGGCCGCCTGGGATGCCTGGCACAGGATATTGAATAACATTTTTTGTTATTACTATTGCTTACTTTTTGCCTTTTGCCTTGTTCCTTTAAAGGCAACTGAAGACTTCAATGAATTTGTTGCAGAAAAGGGTATCATTATGATAAATATTTATTATAGTTTTTGCTAGAAATATCTAATATTAAGAGTTTGATGTTAGAAAAACCTGGCTGTTTATTCATTATTGCAACTCGTGTTAATCACGGCCACTCAATAGTGAAATGTATTCAAATTAGCATCTAGAAATATATTGAAGTCAACATCCAAAATTGTTTACAGTTTGAAAAGAAGGGCTAAACATTACCTCCTTAATATAACCGCCTGACCACTTAACAATGACCTGTGTTCCGAATATGAAGATTGTTTGATGAATTCATATAAATATTATTAATAAAAACGCTAAGCTACATCCATTATACACCATGGCTCCCTTTTATAATGAAGTAATATATTTATTTTGGTGACAGAGCTTACAAATATTTTAAGTGTTAGGAGTCCTTACTTAAAGAGCTCGAAGGCCATTTATATACAGGGTGAGTTCATCTCCTTTTAAGATGAACAAAAGACCCGTAATATTTCCTCAACTCATCTTTAACCTCTATTTTCAACCTCTTGGCCCTTCATCCTGCCTACTAGCCACATCAGAAATCTTGTATTTCCTTGGTCAGGCTGTAGTGTCTCAAAATGTCACTCTCCTACACTGTTCAGCATTCCAAATTATATATATTTTTATGATTAACTTCTAATTACAAGTCATATGGTGCTGGGCGGTGGTGGCGCACGCCTTTAATCCCAGCACTTGGGAGGCAGAGGCAGGCGGATTTCTGAGTTCGAGGCCAGCCTGGTCTACAGAGTGAGCTCCAGGACAGCCAGGGCTACAAGAGAAACCCTGTCTCGAAAAACCTAAAAAAAAAAAAAAAAAAAAGTAACAAGTCATATGCTGACAATAACACCATCCTTGCAAATGTCCTGAGAATAACAAACATTAATCAGAGTGTGACAATTCAACAGATGTCATTTTTGTTCAAGGTTAAGCATAGCAGGAAAAAGGACAGTTAAAGTGCTTGTTCTTTTCCTGTGACTGTGAAGCAGTACCTTAACAAAAGCAAATTAAAGGAAAACAGGTTTGTTCTGACTCAGAATAAAGTCAAGGTATATTCCATTGTCTCACCTTGAAAGCCAAAGTCATAAGAGCCTGAGACTGCTGGTTACATTGTATCTAGTCAAGAAATGGAAAGCAATGAATACTTCCTTGTGCTCTGTTCTTTCCACTTTCCAGTCCTGGATGCCCTCAGTAGGGAATAGTTCTGCTCATAGTCAACATTGGTCTTCCCAGATGAAGTTTTCCCATAACCCTTCATGTCAGCTACGCCAGCATAGCTGACTGAGTTCCTTGGATTGGCGGAGGGCTGAGAGCGAGAGAAAGAAAGACAAGGAGTCATCTGGTAAAGAACCAAATGTTATATTTTCAACTGCATAGCTCCCTTTTATACTCCCCACAAAACAGGAACACAAACAGGAACAGGAATAAGAACAGGAACAAAACAGGAACAAGGAGATACACTTGGCAGCCTATCACCTAAGTTTTGGTTTCTCCTCAAGCAGTCTTTTCAGGGAAATGCATAGAGACGGGGGATCGGGCACAACAGCACAGGTGCAGAGGATGGTGACTCACACCCTCAGAGACATTCCCAGAGACCTATCTCCCAGGTGATTTTAGATCTTGTCAAGCAGACACCAACCATTACAAACTGTAGTAACAGTGACCAAGACAGCTGAGTCAGTCAACAGGTTCTCCATTCCTGCCTAAAGCCCATTTCCTCGTCCTTGGCCAATGTCAGATTCCTGTCAAGCAGTTCCAAAAGCTCTCCACATAACATCAAACCTTAGTATAATTTTGTAAAAATTACATACTATGCTAAATCTTGATTACACAAAACCCCAGCAAGGAGGCACTTATTGTTTGACAAAACTTTCCCTGGGGAGATACAACATACGTCTACTTACCCTAGATAGGGAACCCACTACAGATCAAAGTACACGTGCTACTGAAGTCCACCTTGGTGAGCCAGTTTTATTGGAGTTACTTACAGGAGTATGGGTGAGGGCTTACTCACAGAACAGAAATTACTCCAACACAGCTGCATCCCCAAAGCTTACCCCAGCACAAAAGCTGGAAACCTGGAACACACAGCAACAGGCAACTTGACAGGTGGGAGAGTGTCTTTTCCAAATGACTCAGTTGGTATGAACCTCTTCCAGTCAGTTAGGCTAGTTTCTGCTTCTCCCAGGCAACTTGTCTTATGTGAGAGTGACTCTCAGACATCTTCACTCTTTAACTCTTGGGAAGGAGAAGCTTAGTGAATCTGGTCAGTTTCAGGAACTTCCTGAAGCTATTTTGAGTTGTTTACCTTCTGATAGGAAGAGCTTCCCTGCAGGAAAGAATGTTTCGGTCTCAAAGGAAACTGCTACATAACACTTGGGGATCAAATGCAGGAGGTCAAACTTGCCACTTGCTATACCCATTGAGACATCTAATCAGCTTCCACTGAAAATTTGCTAGCTTTGATGAACACAACTGAGTGCCCCAATGTACTAGATGACTAAGAGGGCCAAGCTGTAGACTTGTCTGGTGCTGTTTCCTGTTTTCCTACAGGAAGTCTAGTGACATATAGTTGTGTGGCAATATATATTTGCTTACAAAAGGGAAATTATTTCAATTGGAGTAGCTATGAAGCAGGGGTGTTAAAGTTTTCATGGAGGAAGTGCTGTTCCGTTACAGGAGATTTAGTTTAGAATGAGTTGGTCTTGATAGTTTTGTTACTCACAGCCAGGAACATGTAATTTCTCCCTCTCATCCTTGTCCAGCATCTGTTCCTGTCTCAATATGTTGTGTGACAAGACTTTTCTTGGGGAGATACAACACACAAATGTACTTACCCCAGATAGGAAAACCACAATCAATCAAAATACACTCACCAAAGTCTAATTTGGTGAACAATGGTTGGGCTGTTATTTACAGGAGCAGAAATGACTCAAAGATGACTACATGACCAAATCCCACCTCAGCATGGATGACCACTTACTAAGCTGATGCACACTGCACAGCCTACAGGCAGCTCAAGAAGTTGGAGAGCTTCCTTACCATGTACCCCCGAGTTGGTCTAAACTCTTTCATGGAGTTCAGCTGGTTTTTGTTTCTTCTGGGCAGCTGCTGGTCTGATCTTCTTCGCAGCCTTTCTTCTCTAGAAGTGTTCCCTCTCCCTCTCCATCTTTCTCTCAGTTTTCTTCCTTCTTTCCTTTTTTTTTTTTTTTTAAAAAAAGCTCAGCTTCCTGAGTCTTTGTAGCTCTGCTAATGTTCTTCTCAGAGAGACTCATAGTTTTTATTGTTTACTTTGGCAGAGAGGGGCATAGTGAATCTGGTCAGTTTCAGGAACTTCCTGAAGCTCATTTGAGTTGCTTACCTTCCTGTTTAAGGAGCTTTTCTGTAGAATGCAATATTTAAACTCTGGAGGAAACTTGTTGTACAATGTACCATGACTGTCTGCTTTCTAAAAATGAGGAATCTGAACTGGGAGAGCAATTTACCAAGTGGCAAAGTCATGGTATACCACAGGTACCACAGATGAGTTTAGGCTGTTCTTGAGATTTATAAGCACTGAACTGTGGTACACCTAAATGTGTCTTTTCTCTTTGGACTTTACACTATTACCAATGAGATTTAGCTACATTTTCTCAACATTTTTTTTTTTTACCATGATGTCCATTATTGTCTGTATTGTAATCTATTTACTCTCTGGATGGCTTTGGTCTGAATGGAGTTGTTTTTTTTTTCCCAATATGAAAAATATGGCATCATCCATTAGCTTACTAAGAATCAGCTAGTTGGTCCTATGGTGGTCAAAAATTCAGTTTTGGAAGAAATGGTCAAATAGTCTTCTATAGTGGTGGGGCAAATTCAACCTCAAACGTGAGGTAAATGACCACCAGTTGCTGCAGATTCCCACTAATACTTGGTATCTGCAGTTCTTGATCTTGAGGCAATTCTGGACAATATGGAATGGTATTTCACCAAAGTTTTAATTCCCATTTATCAAGTGATGATACTGAAATATTTTTATGTGACTTGGCCATAAATATTATTATTTTGGGAAGTATTTATACAATCGTGTTACCAATTTAAAGTCAGTTTTTTTGGGGGGGTTGGGAAGGGGCTCAGTCCATTTGGTGCCTACAACACCAGTATCAGGATCTGCGTTTGGGCTCCCAGAACACACATGAAAAGCTAAACAGACTGGTACATCATGCATGCCTGTAATTCCAATACTCGGGAGTGTGGATTATATACAGGTTACATCCCTGAAGCTCACTGGTCAGCCAGTCTAGAATGAGTCGATGAGCCTCTGGTTTACCCAGATAGTCTGTTTGAAAAATAAAAAAAATAAAACTGGGGCGCAATCAAGGAATGACACCTAGGATCAACGTGGGGCCTTCATATATACATATGAACATATCCACACTAAGAAGTACAGACATCACATACATACATACATACATACATACATACATACATACATCATGACACAGAAGGAAAAGAAGGGATTTATCTGGTAAACATTGAACCGTAAGAGAGTTATACCTCCTCACCATCCCCATATCCCAGGTTGGCTTCAAATTCACTGTCCTCCTGCCTCAGCCTCTTAAGTGCTGAGATGAAGGGTGTGTGGTGGCAGGCCCATCTGGTAGTTTTTTCAATCATATTTTGGACTCAAGCCTTTTTTTTAAAAAAAAAAAATACGTGTGTGACAAACTCCTCCTCCACAGCCTGGCTCTTCATTCTCTCAGTGTGTCTTCTGACTTACATTAAGGTTTGCGTTTTAGTGGCGTCTAGGTAACTGATGTTTTACTCCGCATTCAGTGTTCTTACACGCCACGTAGATGTATGCGCATCTCAAGATCACAGGACATGGCTGCTTATGCTTTTTTTACGATTTTGATGCTCACTTTCACTTCTGTTGATTTTTGAATTGACTTTTGTGTATGATGTGAGGGAGGGCTTAAAGCCTGGGGTTTGTGTTTCTCTGTTTGTTTTTGTCTTCTTGTTGCTGACATATTGCTGGCCGATTATCTAGCAACGCTGATTGAGGGCTATCATTTTCCTGTAATACTGTAAAGCCACCTTGAACACGGTTCAAATGATCCTATCGAACTGGAGTCTGAGAGCCTGTCCTGTCCCTATGGCCTGTTGGCCTCTTGTGAAGCAGTAACCTGTACTTTCATTTAGATGTCTGTGACTGCGTGAGTGTCTGCCATTTGTGTAGGTGCCCTTGGAGACTAGAAGTAGGTGTCCGAGATCCTGGAGATGAAATGGGTGCTGGGAATGGAACTTGGGTCCTCCGGAAGAGCAGCAAGCATTCCTAACCTCTAAGCTGTCTCCCCAGCGCCATCCCTATACCTTTAACATGGTACTGCTTTACAGCAAGTCTGGACCTCCAAAATACTACTTTTGCACAGTTACCTCTCTTGCTATATACTTTTAGATTTTTCTTTTACTTATGTTGGTAGGGAAACGTGTGTGGAAAACAACTCACTCCTGCCCCATCCCTCCAGTTCCACTTCCTGCTGTCATTTATTTACACAACTTCTAAGTTGACATTTGTTTTATCTCCACAGCCACCGTCACCCTCTCTCATCTTAACTGATGTGAGTTCAAGTCCCGATTATAGGAAGTCGGTGCCTTCGCTCTGCCTCGACGATCTCTCGCTATTCTTGAAGTCCTACAGTTTTAGCTGTTATACTGCATCTACTTACCCTAGCTGGGCATGCACTGTGCACTCTGCTCTTTTGAGACATGGTCTCCCACAGTCCCGGCTACTAGAAAATGACTCTTTTTATCTCTTTGAAAGAAAGTCACTGTGTGCAGCTTTGCTTAAGCACTGTCCCCCGTGCACGATGTCTTTAACAATGATGTGGGACTCTTCCACGAAAGACAGGTCCGTTTCTCATTTCTGTTTATGTGATCAATAGTCTAGGCGACCATACATCAGTACAATCAATCTCAACACAGACTCACAGATGACTTGATGCTTTGGCTTACGACCCAATGCTATTTTGTTGCTCATTGACTGTTCCAGATTTGGTCTTAGAAGCCTCAGCTGATTTCGGAACCCTTTTGACATACTTCCTTTGTTGTAATTTTACAAGCTATGTTCTGGGTTTCCGACCCGACGAGATATTCCAAACTCATCCTGCATGTCTTCGCCCCTATTTTTGGAAGGAGCCCTGCTTGCTTTGACATAAGGGTGGTGTAAGAAACTAAGATCTGGGTGTCAGTTGTGCTTGGCTACATGCTTTTGGTATCAAGGTATCTTGCTAAAAGCCCAAGCAAGTATTATCTCTTTCTAGAATTCTATATCATCCTGTCTATTCTTTTCTACTAGACAACAAAAAAAGTTTGTTGAAGAGACCCGAGTTGCCTATCAAATCTAGTAAGTAAACTCTATGGTTGGTCATTTCCTTCTCTTTCACCTCCTCTTCATCTCTTCCATCTCACCATTTTCTTTAACACTCCGTTCCCGTTCAGAAACATTCTATCTCGAATCCAGATTTTTATATGGTCTTGTTTGGAAACTTGTTTACACTAGTATATCTTTTCAAGATTTGTACTCTTCCTATTCTTATCTCACACACAAACTGGCCCACAGCATCAGCTGATGGGCTATCTCACACACAAACTGGCCCACACCATCAGCTCATGGGCTATCTCACACACAAACTGGCCCACACCATCAGCTGATGGCTTTGTTGAGGCCCTGGCCTCTAAGTCTTGAGGCCGGGTTGGGTTATTTACTTTTAAGCCAGAGCTTCAGACCACTGGTCAGCAACTGTTCTACTGTTTGGGTTTTGTCCATCATATGTACTCTGTAAGCTGACAGTGAAGAGCCAGCCTGTTTTAATCCCAGGTAAGCAGCGGGTTGGTCCCCACACAGACTCCCTTAGCAGAGGCTTCCCTATGTTGACTAAAATCTCTAAAATATCATCTGTTTGACTGGTTTCATTTTTATTATGCAAATGACACAGGTTTCAAATTTTCCATTATCAATATCATTTCCTTTGAAAATACTTAGATTTATCCTCTCCCTCCTTCTCTCTCTCTCTCTCTCTCTCTCTCTCTCTCTCTCTCTCTCTCTCT